>NC_066316.1:57332993-57641993 GCF_022539315.1 Serinus canaria | reverse complement strand
CCAGGGCTCTTCATCTCTAGTCTCCCCTGGACTTGCCTCTGATGATTCCACTGTCTGTCCTGCCTGCCCTCCTCTCTCTCCTTCCTATGCTTTGTCTTCTTCCACTTATCATGCTCCTGTCCCTGCCCCAGTGAAACCTTGGGTACCATCGTGTTTGCTGATGTGGATCTCTGTTTTATCACCATTTTCTAGTTTTTGTTTGTCTTGTCTGTTTTGACTGTAAGCAATTCAAGGTGAGACTGTCCCCTTCTCCTCACCCACAAGATGTCTAGGACAGTAGACCTCCACTTCCAGTTTAATCTTAACAACATGAAAAATGAGTGTGTAAATAGAACAGACAACAGAGTTTTACCCACCTAGATAGGAAATGGTAAAAACCATGAAAATTGCCCCAAAAATTCTCCTAATATGAAGCAAAATAATTCTCTCTTCCTATACTAAGTTGCTTACATGCCAACGTTACTTTAAGTGCGTTTTGTCTTTTTATCTCCAACTGGCAGTGGTTCTTATGTGGTTCTGCACAGCAATCTTTCTAGCAAAAAAATTTCTCACTCATATTTTTCTCCTTTCTCCTGCAGACCAAATTCAAATCCCTCAATCTCCATATCCAGAGCCTTCTATAAATTCCCTCTTCTATACTGCTCTGCAAACCTAATTAGCACCTGAGTCCTGAAAGAAGTCAGCACATGGAAAAGCTGGGGTAGACTTCTGCACTGCAATTTCATTCTAAGTAGTGAGGAAACCAAGGTAATAGAGGTATTCAGTGCTCCCTTATCTCCTGTGAGGTAGTGTCTCACAGAGCTGCTTGCCAGCCTTTCTCTGACTCACCCAGCAAAGCTGGGATTGGAACAAAATGAAGGGAGCACAGTTTCCAAACTTTAGGCCTAATGTCCTATGCCTAGTTCCAAACCTGCACTTAAAGGGATTGCTTACCTCCTTCCTCCTCAATCCACAAAGTCTCTTACATAAAATGTTTTCTTAGGTCACTCAAAAATCATTTCATGATGACTCCATAATCTTTAATGAGCTTTTGGCAGTTGTCAGTGACTGCTCGGAAATTTCTTGAGTACAAGTTGCACTGCTTAAGCGTGCAAGGGAAAATACTTCTCCAGTGCTCATCATTTATAGCTCAGCAAAGATCAAGCATGAAAATAGTACATTCTCAATTAGCTGCTGGTCTGGATGGTGCTGGGAAGCTGTAAATAAAACCCGTCTGTGTTTTGCCCGCCTGTGAATAGGCTGCTTTGAGGAATGCCCTGAGCTGGCTGTCTGTGACAGGCTGCTGCCCTGCTCAGCTGTTGGCAGTGACCTCATGGTTTGGGTTTGGTTTCTTCTTTTAAATCAGCTTGTCATTAAATTCAAGTTAACCTTAAGCTGAGGTCTAGTCTGAGGATAGGTGGGTGATATATACGTGCCTGATGCTAAAAGTATCTAAAGGGTTCTGATTACTTTAACTCCTGTCAGTCTAGTTACAGACCTTAATATGAGATAGAAAGTATTCTGGTCCCACAAATCTCTAGTCTTCCTAGCAATAGGATAAAAATAGGCCTCTTGGCTATTTTTTTTAGATCCTGTTTTTTTTTCTTTTTTTTTTTTTTTTTTTTTAGTATTAGTGATCAACACATGGCGTTCATTTCCCTCCTAAGGTGGAACAACCAGAGCTGAATGCAAACATAAATGAAGCATGTTTGCTGGAGAATAAAAGAAAAGAAAAATAAAGGAGAGAAGGGAAAAAAAGGAGATTCTCTGACTTTCCTGCATGTTTTTAAGGTCCATTTTACACAAGAGCAAAAAACCATCTGCAAGATTTTGGGTGATGTAAACTGCTTCAATGAAGATTGTGATTTAACTGATTTTTCAAAACTTTGTCAAAACTTATTGCCATGGGATTTGTTGGAGCAAGGGTGTTCTGATGAGAAGTCTTTTACTGTACATTAAAAACAAGTGATATCAAAATTACTTATGAGCGTCAGTTGATTTAATTAAACTTCTAGTTTGGAAAAACATTAGAAGAATGTTTTTAAATTACTCAAGTACCATTCGTGTCAAAATATTTTTCTGGTTAAAAAAATTGTCTTGGTTTACAACAAAAATACTTGGTCTTTATAAAATGGTTAGAAATAAAGTTTGTTTAAAAATTGTATTCATGGAATATTTAGATTTACCAAATCAAAACTTTTTTCAAATCTCACAAAAATAGTTACATATTCCACTTTCTCTGAGCAAAGTTATTCAAGTCTAGGATGTTCTTGTAGAAGCACTGAGTGTGAAATAATGGCTTTTTAGGTGACATCATTTCATTTTGCAGATCTGCCAGACCTAGTCTTCTATCCCCGTGAAGTGGTCAGGTGTTAATCAGCATTATTAACTATGGAGTTCTCTGTTGTAATTGCCTGGGGATGTATTGTTTGCACAGGTGCCCTAGCTGAGGAGCTGAATTAATATCCATTTTCCTTGGCTAAAAGGTTTGTTTTTCATGTCTTGTCTGTCTTCTTGCAAACATAAATGCGGAATCTCTTATGGGCTTGCATTTACAATTAGCTGTTTCCACACTACAGGGTTTCTCTCCTGCTGATGCTGCTTCATTTGTATGTAGATAAATTTTCATGCCTTCATCTGAAAGCCTGAGCCTTTCCTCTGAAATAATTAACTTCATACTGAAATAATTAAATATCTTGCCATTAATATCAGTGGAAGCAGTTAGTGGCCCCGCATCAATACTCCTGTTTACCTGAAGAGGTTGTGGGCTTTCCCAAAATTAGTGATTAGACAGTAGATCACTCTTCATTAAGCACAACATTAAGGTGTGCAGCTTTTCCTAGTTCCTGGAGTTTTCAGTTGAGTGTGCTGTCTCCCTTGACAGTACTCAGTCTGTCATAGTCCCCATATGTCCCCTTCACTTTAATTTGGATACACACTTCCTAAGTAGAAATGTTTCCCGTCAGATTACCTGGCTATCTAACAGTCTGCCACTGCTTAATGCACTAGTTTATTAAACTGTCCTACAAGCTAAGAGTTTTCAAAAACTAATCCTATTTTTCTCATTTGGAGTCTTTTTTTCTAGTTTGTATTTCTATAACTTTTTATGAAACAGCAAATCAAGAGAGTTGTATTTAGCTTTGAAGGTGGAAAGGCTGATTTACTCTACAGGACACATCCAGACTCCATGACCTATCCTCTCCCCAGTAAACTTAGGAGGGATTCCTAAGTAAGCTAGGTCTTTTATTAGAAAATTATGCCAATTTTCCCTGACACAGAGCCCAATTAAACCAAATGTGGAGGTTCCTGGGGTTCCAGTGAGATTCGGCTCAAACTGTGAAAGGAGCCCTGTTCCACAAAGCAAATATGGGCTGTCTTTTCCAGGATATTTGGTCTTGCTTCCAAACAAAATGAAGCTTACTTGAGTCTACTACCAGGCATGGACATACTCTAACCAGTTTTGTGCAGGGTAGTTTTTGTTATTTATTTTTAATTCCTAGTAGTCTTACAGATTACTCAAAGCAGTGAAGTGAAAATAATGTTATGGCAATAAAATGACCCACTATGCTGTTCAAGAATATGTTTTCCAAAGAAATGGCTGCTTTCTGCTGCGGCAGACAGAGCCTCCATCCAAGAACACCATGCAAATGCAGGAAGCCTTTACATGCAAGGGCTTTTGTTGTACAAATGACTCTTCTGCCCACACCTGCTTAATTTTACCTCCAGTTTGAATAGCTCCCTTCTGTGAAGGTGATGAAAAAGAGCATCTGAGAAGGAAAGAAGCTGGCAGTTTCTTATTTTACAGCATCAGTGCCAGACATAAGGCCAGACTTAGTCCATAACTCCTCTAGAAATGCACATTATAATGGCAGCTGAGAGACTAGGGTATTGTGTGTGGAAAACTAGGTGTGAAAAGATGACTGTGGTCTACCCTAACCAGGCTATATATCCATAAGTGGTGAACCCTATGAAGATAAAGGCAGAGTGATGATCTTGTGTACTTCACTACCTTGTTGGAGAGCATTTCTCCCACTCTGCTGGGGATGCCTGAGTCTCAGGAGAGAAGGAGGTAGGGGTAGAGGGACAGAAGCATGGGAGAAGCCTGGAATATAGCATCCAGCCTCCATCAGTTGCCAGTCACTCTGCTTGCATGGATACTATTGGATAATTCCTGAATGAAGTGAAACTTTCCTGCTTTAGGAAGGGAAGGGAACAAAATGGCTGATCCTTATCTTTCCTATCCCTTGGCAAAAGTGAATATGGAAGTGAGGGTAGGACACAGCAGACTGGACAGATGTGCAATGGTTGGAGAAGCTGATTTCTGGAGGCAGAAATTAAGATAGCCAACATTTCCTTATCTCTAATTTTTGAAATATTATTGTGTGCATGCCAACTCCTTCATAACCTGATATTTGTAACTGCCTTAAGATATTGCTGTAAGCATTTGTTGAAATTGCTTCCAAGGGGAGAGATTTCTGAGATGTTACCAGATATGAAGTAAATGACGCAGAGCTGAATTCCTTGCCTGCTTCTTCACTGCACTGTTTTGGTGACACAAGAAGCCACAGGCATGCACAGCTCATAGCTCCTGCACCTCAGCTGCCACTCCCTCTGCACTCGCCTGCTTCTCCCTCCTTCTATCCCATCCTTCTGGCTCATTTTGCTTCATAAACTCTTACCTCTCAGTTGTCAACAAAGTGGTTCTAACCTCTCACCTCAACCCCATAATCATAAATCAATAATTGCAAGATGACCCCTACATGAATAGAAGTCTGGTGAAGATGCTTATTATTTAGATGACATAGAGAGTGTTTCCTGTTTATCTTGTTCTGGTTTCATGAAGGATCCTGCTACAAATAGGTGCCTTGGCTGAAGCATCAGCTTTCATAGATCAGCCTGATTTTACTGGGGCAGGTCCATGTCCTGAAACCTGCAATTATGTTTTAATACTCTGGAAACTCTTTTCTTGCTAACAAGACTTTTATTTGCATTGTTATGGTGTAGGCATATGATGCCAGTGCCACAAGCTGCTCTGTTGTGATGTCACAATGTAGCAAAGTGACATACTGGCATTTGCAAAGCAATAAAAATTATGACCAAAAATACAAGATATGGGAGGATTTAATTTGTTCTTAGCCAAGACTGGTGAGTCAAAAATAAATCAGCAGTTTAAAACATATCACAAAATTATCTAAACAGAATTTCAACAAAATGTTGTTTATTAGTCATTCTTCTATTACTAAGCTGCATCATAATTATGGTTTATACATAGGAAGCTTGCTAATTGCTTTTATATTGAAATCTCTAATTAAATATTTGGCTTAACTAAATCATAGATTAAAAATGACGCGAGAGGACATGATGTGAATACCTGACTTTTCTGGTAATGGGGAAGATGCCTAGGGAGAGAGGTGTATAATAGCAAACAGCCTCTCTGCAGTGAGCATGCAAGGAACTCATCTATTTCAGTATAATTCCCCCCTAAAATTATTCACAGAAGTGGTCTCCTATTGTTGATGCAATTTTTATTTAGCTAGTTCTTACTCTTGAATTGCGTGTTTTTCAGCAGTCAAGCTGCACCCCATAGGGTATCCTTTTCAGCCTGTGTGTAGGGAAATGCCTCTTGTCACACCAGCTACAGCACGTGCCTCAGGGGTTCCCACTTTCTTTGCAATAACTTGATTTGTCTGCTATCAGTGCAAGCACCTTTCTTTTTAAGCACTAGTTACATCAGGTCTGGGCTATTTCTAGAGCCTCACAAGCAAGGATGAGCCATTTCCTCTCCGGTAATCTAAATGGGGTACTAAATCTAAGATTAGCAGTCTTCCTGCCTTAAATGATCTTAGTGTCTCTGTCTATAAAAATCTTCTATGTTAAAGTAAGAATCTACCTGGGAATACAAATCCAAATAATTGAATTTCAATTATTCTGTTGATCATCGTAAAGGAAACACTGCATAAAGTGCTAGGATTTCTTCATTTGTTCAATGAAACAATTCCTTCTACTTGCACACAATTATTTCAAATAAAAAATGAATACATTGCAAGGTGGTATTTATATACTTGCATAAGGGCTGGCACATTAAAAGGATTTCCCTTTAAAACATCTCCTGTGTGTCAGATGTTTGAGCCAGAGCTTCACAGCTCAGTGGCCAAGCTGCTTGAAACAAATGAATTGGATCACTGCATTGATTCAGAGACAGGCATCAGGACAAAGTATTTTCAGGTTGCTATTTTCAGGATTGGCATGGACTCTGTCAGAGATCAAAATGCTGTATTAGCCATCCAGCTACTGAATTAATGTTCATAAAGATCACCTTGCAGTGACAGTGCTTGGGAGATTTAAGCCAAAGTGCACAGGTGCAGGAAAACAGAGTGCTGCATTGAAAACAGCTTTGAAATTTACACAAGGTGTATTTCCAGGCAGTTCATGGCTTTTGAAAGAAGAATTGTGACACAATTACCTTGGTGTTTGCCACTGTCACCTTCACTTTGTGCACATCCCTGATGTATTCCAGCAGACTCTTCTCCCAACAGCAGAATACCAGGGGAAGTGGAACCTTGGTGCTCAACATCACAGCATTGTCATCAGAGCTGGTTTTGCCATTGCATTGAGTGGAAGTAGAATCTTGAGACAGAAGGCATGGACACAACAGAAATGGATATCTCAGGGATTGTTTTTTGCTTTTTATTTTGCCCTGTGTTGGACAGTCCTTTCAAATGTCAACTTCACTGATCAATAAAGGCATGTCATGACAATTAAAAGTAGACAATGTCTTCTAAGACTCTAGATTTTAATCTCTTGCAGGAAAAGTTAGAAGAAGACAATATAATTTGTGGATGAATGAGTCAGCATAATTTCCTGAACAAATTCTATTTAGGGTTATTAGTTTCCTTTTGTCTTTGTATTCCTCCACATTTTCAGAGACACTGTAGTTTACATTCAAACAGAGCACTCTGGCATGCTGTTAAAGGTCTGTTTCTGCACTGGTGACTATGCTGAGGTTGTGGGAAGAGCAATTCCTAATTGTTAAGTCATAACATTCTGCATTCTAGAGCTAGTCTTAAGATTAAAAGTTGCTGTATAAATATAGGTTGCTATGGAAATGCATTATTCTTTATTGACTTTATAATTTTATGTTTATTTACTCCTATTAGGAATGAGTACTTTGAAATATTTTGTAATGTCAAATAAATCTTAATTCTGGCTCTGAAAACAAACTAAACCCAGTGATGTCCAGCAAGATCTCAGCTGTGAGCTTTGGTCTAAATTTAAGTATTTTAGATCTTTCAAGCAGTGTTGACATGACTATAGGGTAGAACTGCTGAAGTACTTCCAAGTTGCAAGCCCTATAGAGTCATATTGAATTGGCAAATAATAGTATTATTAGTGGTATTAATAGGCCATCAAATTAGGGGTGGTAGCATGACTTTGTGTAAATATATCCTAGAACTTCAATCAAAAGTCTGACAAACAGGAACATGCTAATTTGTAATAAAACCAATTACATTTAAAAAGAAAAACCTCAACCTCTCTTTACCTGTTGAAGCACAAGGAGATTGTTTTCATGGTCTGATGACAGACTGCCCTTGAATTCCTACACCATAATCTAAAAATGGCAAACCTCTGAAGGGATGAGCCCCTCTTCTGAAATGCACTGAGCATACACCAGCTATGTTTGAGTCACTCAGAGAAGTACTTATGGAGTCCTGACACATTGCTACAGATTGCTTCAGGCCTGGTGTCACATGGACTAATGGCAGGGCAGAGAGATAGAGCTAATCTCACCTCCATGCAGTCAAGGCACACTCACTGCTTACAGAAGTAGTACCTTGGTGCTGTTAGACCTTTTCTGAGACTTCTGCCCCACAGCACCCCACCAAGGGGCAGGATGGTGGGGCTGAGGGGTGTCCCTGAATCAGCACACCCTTTGGCAGTCCTGAAGGAGCCCTCCACTGTGGATTGCTGCCAGGCAAGATGGTGCCTGCCACCCTGCTGGTCTTCTCCAGGCAGGCTCTCCTCCTCCAGGTTTTCTTGACAGATTGGCAGAAGTCAGCATGAGCCCTATGTACATTTGTTTTCAGATGTTTACAGGCTGCAGGTTGCTTTGGTAACATGCTGACATCACAGTCTGGGTCTGTTTGATTTCATCTGTGTGGTCATCTTTATTAGATCACCAGGGTCTCTTTTCCCTTCACCCTCATCTGTTACTTATGTGGGACTGTGGTCAGGCAGCTCAGGCAGACTGACTCTCACAGCATTGTTATTGACAGGATCTATGCCACAGCTTCATCTGTTTTATTTTCCTCAGCAATGCAGCCAAACTAGCATGTTTCCATTCTCCCACAGTGAGCAGATGTCAGCCACACATCCCCTGCTAGGGATGGGGGGACAGTGCTGCATTTCCAGAGATAACTCAGCTCTGACTATGCCCTGCAGGGCCCAGCCCAGTTCCTCTGTAAACCTCATGCTCAGATTTTCCATGTGTGGTGGAAACCTGATTTTACTTTGCCACCTCAGCTGGTCAATATGCCGACATTAGTTATTACAGATGCAAGATCTTGTGGAGAGAGGAATGGTCTCATCAGACACATCTGGATCAAATTGAAGAGTTACTATTCCCTGCTGTGCTTAGCCACAGTCACCATCTTATTTAGAATACAAGAACAGTAACAAGGTCAGTGAGGCACAGACAAGAAAGACTCATCCCTTTCATTTTGAAAAAGGATCATGTCATTGTCATTTAGACTTGATCCTCATTGTGAACGGAAATATTAAAGGATTAGTGAGTCCCAAACACTGGGATGGCTTTCATTGCAGGTCAGGGTCACTGCTCCCATGTGTGTGCAGAGAAGAGGATTGCCCAGTGTGACCACCACACTGAGAGGGGACTTGGCTAATGCTTTATTTTCGATGACTTAACAGGCTAAGGGAATCCTGTTTCTGAAGAGCTTCCTAAAATAACACTGCTTACTTGTTGTGACAGTAAATCCTAGATTAATGTCCTGCTCTCCTTTCTACCTTTCCTTCTATTTCTTTCTCTTATGAAAATAAAAATATTCTCCTACACCTCAGGAATGATATGGAACATAACTATCCAGAATTGTATTTTTCATCTTGGAACACGGCACATGCAAGAGAAGGACAAAATCCTAAATTTCATGGAAGCTGATATGAGCAGTGCCTGAAAACTATGTAAGATTTTTTAAAATTGTTCTGAAGCTAGACATGGTGTAATTTTTTAGAACATCAGAAGCTGATATGGAGTAACATCACAAAATCACTTGTTTGATGCTACACTCTTGAATGCGGTCTAGTGTCAGACATCTGGGGAAGTTTTATGTACCATTTTGATTGCTGAGCATTGAGACATGGCAACCTGCCACTCCAGTCCACCAGTTTCAAAAGCAGGAGCAGTGCAGGCTGTGTCGCACAGCTTGTGATCTCTGTAAGGCATCTTCTTCAAATATAGTAGGATTTGGATGGCCACAACTCCCTGCTTACAAATGACCAAGTAAAAGTGCTGCTTTTGGCAAGAATATGACTTAAATTTTGTATCTGACATTGCATGCCTAAGTAGCTAGCTGTGTACCCAAGCCCTACTCAACAGTCTATGCACACAAAGTTATTCTATCATAACTGCACTCTGGGAAACCAAGCAGCTCATGAGGAGGAAGACAACTGCACCTCACACTCACATTTTCCAGTTCATCTGTAAACAAGCTGTGAATCCCTGATTTCCTCCCTTATTAAGCTGCTCAGGACTGCAGTGGAGAGGCCTCACCCCATGATCCTGCTGTGCCTGGCAGGTGCTTTTAGGTGGTTTGTGGGGTCTGTAAGCCCAGTACGTGCCCTACTGGGGTCAGGTCACTGAAGTGAGGCAGCTGTTGGGGAAATGTGTCACTATGGACATTGCCAGGAGGAATCTGAGCATCCTGGAGGATTCCAGCCAGGAGAAGAAAGTAAGGCTGATAATGGAGTTAATAAGATAGAGCACTTTTGGCTGGTATACAGACAAAGTCCTTTTTTCAATGATGTTTCTTAAAAGAGAAATTCAGGTTTTGAATTTAAAATTTTTGAACACAGGTTTTAAAATAACCTGTATTACCTAGCAGTCTTCTTTCAGCTGTCAATAAAGATTCATTTAGGGTCTTGAAGACCAAAAACCTTTGGAAACCAAAAAAGCCTCTGCTTCAGTTGTGGCTGGGAAAAAAATCTCTCCTCTTTATTTCTGCCCTGAGTTTCATGCTTCTTTACTTCCAGGTTGTATTCATTGCAGTATCAGTAGTAAATGCTGCTTCTGGATGGACTACACAGCAGGAAGAAATCAAAAGCAATGAGATGTCCTTCATGGTTTGAAGACCTGATCACTGCAAGGCTTTAAGAAAATTCTCATTTCTGGGACAGGGAGATATTCAAGCATACTCAAGCACTTGCTAGTCTTACTGTCCATGATGAATTTTGCACTTCATCCTTCTGCCAGTGGACAGCAAGGTGGTGGGACCATGTTGTGCAGGAGCCTGCTTAAAGCTGTCATTGGCACAAAAGTCCATGGGAACTGGTGCCTAGTTACTCAACAAGATTTTGGTGTCACAAGCCCCAAAGGGATTAGCAGGGGTTCAAAGTCCTTGTTTAGGTACTCAGACTCCCCTTGCTCCATATGGAAAAGGTCAAGTAACTCAGGAAAAAAAGGTGCAGAAGGGAAGGGGTGCAAAGTGGGAATTTGGGACTATGTAAGTCAGAGTATACCTCAATATTCCCAACTTCTTTCCCTGGCTGCCCTTCCACCTCATTCCCTCATTGCCAGACCAGAGAGTGGTGGGGGCTGCATCCTGCCAGGAGGAGAGCCTTCACCTCCTGCCTCTTTGAGGGGCAGCTGGGGACTGAAGGTGGCTGCCTCCAGAGTGCTCTGGCTGCACAGCATCCTGCTTTCAACAGGCAGGGCAGGACCTTCCTCTGAACTGCTTTTTTAAAGGAGCTAACTGAAGATCATGAGCTATGCTCTGATTATGAATCCTTTGATTCAGAGAGGATTAATCTCCACCTGGGTGGAGGTCAGCAGATGGTCAGGTCTGTGCTGCATTCAATGTTCTCTAAGCAAGCAGGCCAGGGTGACTCCCTCAGGTGACAGAGGCAAGAATGGGAGTACGTGGATATCTCTTGAATTCCCAGCAGTGTCCCTCTGAACACAAAGCAGGAATGAGTGTCCACCTGCTCAGAGGTCAGGTGAACCCCAGGCACAAATCAAGGCATGGTCGAGGGGTGCTTTTGGTGTTAAATTGCAGCCGGAGAAATCTCCTGTCCTGTTGTGTGACCCCAGATACAGAACGTGTTGGATGCTGAAGGAACAGCAGTGAGGAAAAGGAAAAGGAAAAGGAAAAGGAAAAGGAAAAGGAAAAGGAAAAGGAAAAGGAAAAGGAAAAGGAAAGGAAAAGGGAAAAGGAAAAGGAAAAGGAAAAGGAAAAGGAAAAGGAAAAGGAAAAGGAAAAGGAAAAGGAAAAGGAAAAGGAAAAGGAAAAGGAAAAGATTAATCTGCAGGAAAGGAAAGGAAAGATTAATCTGCATTGGTGTGCATGGCCTTCCAACCAGGCATGAAGTCCAAACTGCTTCATTGGAAGCATCAAGGCTTTTAGAGTTTTTTTCCTTTCAGGAAATGGAATTACTGACACTTCAGGAACTTTAATGTTATAACACATGAAGTGCCTCCTGGATATCTTTGAGATCTAGACATAACCATGCAGCATTACATCTTTAACAGTGGAATCAGGAGAAATTCAGGAACCTCCATCGCCCCATAACAATTTTGTACCATTCTGAAGTTTTAATGTCCTATGGGAGTAATAAAAGGTGACACAAGAATCAGACTTGTATTCTCTGACTTTTGTGTTTTTACCATCACTGAAACACCAGAGGAAGCCAGATAAAGATCTCATATGAACCCTTCATATAAGGATAAAGAGCAATACTTAAAATTGTGGCATGTAAAGTCACACTGCCATTCACATTTGCTTGAACTTGACAGATCTTTTATTATTATTTTATGTATTTTCCATTTTTTCATTTATATTTATTTTTGTGTTATCTCGTGGCATTTTTTATATTGCTATTATGGCAAGTTTTGTATTCAGCATATTATTCTGTGGCGAGAGGATATGAATGAACTCTGATTCAGCAAGTCAGCACTGCTGCAAGAAAGACTTCAGGGTCAAAGCAATTGGCTGCCATAGACATAAAAGCATTACACCAAAATAGCATTGCAGCATTCACAGAAGGCACAAAAAATCAATTTCTCTTTAGACACTACAGAAATAATTATGATCTATTTTTACAGTACAAGTAGAATGCAATTTTTTGATGATGTCAGGTCTTTTAGGTACTCAGTGATGTCATTCCCATAGACGATGCAGCTAGAATAAGAACAATCAGCATCACAGTTCCCATCAGTAGTGGTTGGATTTGCAATTTCATTTCAAACAGATGCAAGTCTAAAGTCTGGATTTTTAGTGAAATGTCACCTAACCACAAGGACCATACTGACCTGAAGAACTGAAAAAAAAAAATCTCCCAAGGGAAGCCAGTGTATTGTTCACTTTGCGTTTTTTTGTTTCTTCTGTTCTTCCTTAAAATGAAACAAAGAAAATCCAAAAGCAATTTGTCATTTTGGTTCAGAAAACACTGAGGCAGAGGAAAAGAGACTGCCCAGCATAAGATTTTTTTTTCCCCCTAAGTGGCATATTTTGAAGTATTTTCCAACAAATTTGGCTCAGTCTTGAGATGAAGGCTCTGGATGGTTTCTCACACATCTGACCTCATGTGTTCACCTCTATTGAAGAGGTGATTGCTGCTCAGCCCCTTGCAGCCCACCCCCATGGTGCAGGGCAGAACTGCCCTCTGGATCAGAGCCTGCAGAAGAAGCTGTGTTTGCCTTTCCTCAGTGACTTCATCTCTGAGGATAGGGATGCAGGGGACATCAAACAAGGCAACTCTTTTTCTCAAGAGCCTTTTTTTCTGCAGGTCAAGTGGGCCAGGAGGGGCCCCAGGGTTTCCAAGTAGCTGTCCTTTGAGAGATGGCATGTCACTCCTGGCAGCGTGTGAGAAGCACCGTCAGTGCAGGAGCTCTGCATACTTAGCAAACTAAGCCTGGCAAGGTGTTCAGCTCAGGGGCTGGGCAAGATGTATCTCCTGCTGTGTTTACTTGTTTGCAGGTGCAATAAAACACAGCCAGCCAGTGGGGAATATAATGCTCTAATGCACATTATCACTTCCCTTCTGAGTTTACGTCACCAACTCCACTCAATCATCTCCTTATTATATACAGCCAGGTGCATGCTCTTTCTTTAAATCTATTTAATCATACGACTACCTCCAAAAAGTTTAGGATACAAAAGGCATTTGGCCATGCAGAGAATAGAAAAGAACATTTGCCTCCCAAGGTGGTATTTTAAAAGCAATTGCTGTAAACAAACGAAGTCCAGCTAGAGGTGTAATAAAAAATGCAAATTAAATGGAAACAATTAAAAAACCCCAAAGCTTTTCCATTGTAAAATTGCCAAAGCACATTTAAGTAACTAAAAAAGGTCTTTTTTAGAACAAAAAAAAAGTAAATTTTTCTACTTTTCCATTTTGAAGAGATTCTCAATGACTTAGTAAAATGTGAAATTTCTGAATTATGGAACTCCTTTAAAATAATGCTCAAAAGATGATGATTGCAATTTAGCCTGTTAACAAATGGCTGTTTGACTATTAATGATGCAGTGAATTAATATATGCATTGGTTTGTATTTTTGGTCTATGTGAGCACTTGGTCCTGATTTGCATATCTGCATACACCAGCAAAACCCCCACTAGCATAAGATAGGTTATTAAAGTCTTGTTCAAAAATACATGCAGATGCCCTTCACTTTCTCATTAAGAGATTGTTTCACATCCTAGGTCACCATTTTTACACCATTTCAGAAGTGATCAGTTACCATTAAAGACTTTTTCCAAGGAGGGGAAGTGGCCTCTGCCTCAGCCTATCCCCATCCAGAAGTGCCCCTTGCTTGGGCTGACCTGCATGGCTCCTGTGGTCAAGGCTGAGCTCTCTGAAAGTCACTTCTGACAGAGGAACAATGGCAGGAAAATGGGAGGTGCTCTGGGAGGCATTTTCAGGGCTGTTTTCAGGCAGCTAGAACATGAAGCTAGGAGATGAAAAAGCCTCAGCTTTTGGCCAGTCCCAGCACTTCAGAGAAGGAAGCAACTGCCAGGATGAACACTATTGTCTGGTTATAATAGAGGCACACATGGAAAGAAAAGATTCCCCATAGCAGCCCATTTGAAGAATAGCTCAATCTTCACTTGGGAGTTGTCCAGCTGGTGGCCAGGAGCCTGGAGCTCACGAGCTCTTGGTGGCAAGCACAGCTGAGGGACTGTCCTGCTGCGTTTCCTCAGCTGTAGTTTCTGCGTGGCTGGAAGGTGCAGTTCCATGGAGATGTAATTTGACCTGTGGGTGACAAAGATCAATAAACATACCAAGGTGCCTAGCAGGAGATCAAGGATAAAACCTGCCAGAGACCCAGCACAAAGAGCTTGGCAAATCTCTGAAGTTCATTATATTTAGTAGCTCACTACATTGGATTTGCTGTGCATGTTGCAAACAAGGATTTTGAACTCTCAAGAGTTTCTCTCCTAAGGATCCTCTAACGCTTTCAAGGGCATGGTGGTTATGGATCAGGTTAATATATTTCAGGGTTGCCCACCAGAAAGAAAGAAATAGAAAAGCCAAACAAAATGTCTTGACTTTCTTCCACAATATTGTATAACTATTCAGAAGTATGAATTTGCTTCTCCCTGTATAAAATGTTCAGCATAAAAATGCTTAGAAAACGTGTTACAATTTTTCAAAAAGTGTTTATAATTGTCTTTTAAGCAAAAGAAATAGCTTTTGGTACTGTGAAGGGTGGTCTGTTGACAGAGTTTTAATTCAGCTACTTAAAAATAGACGTGGATTTTTTAACATTTTCTAAATGTCTTTATGTTCTGAGAATATATGCCATACGTCTCAAATCAGTGAAGGGATGAATACAGTCTTATCTGAGCCTTGGGGATGTTTGAGAAGGGCGGGGGAAATTTACCTTTCATGTAAGGTCATGGCTGTTTATTTTCTATTAATACCCAGCTGTTGATGAAAAGCAAAAGCTCCAATATTCCATTGCATGGATTACTTTTAAGAAGTGCTGCTACAAAAACAACAACACTGGACTAAATATGAAAGTTGTTACTTCTTTCATTATTTTTAACCCTTTCTGTCAGAGTTCTTTTGCTTAACTTGAAACAATTGAATGTTCCTAAGGACAGAGAAAGCAGGAGAGAGACCATTTTGGGTATGGATGGAGCAGGGAGTGCAGGAATCCTGATGCTGTATTAAGAGATGTCTCATAACTTTGTACCAAATATTTGCAGGTAGAGAGGCTGGATGACAAACCTATCTTTCCAAGGTTCTGATTCATCAGACACCAAAGTGGAGCAAAGAAATGTTGACTCGTGCAGGCCCTTGACATGAAATTTAGCTTATTCTGTGTTGTTGTGCCTTTAATCAAAACTCTTTATTTGCTGATTTCATAGGAGCTCATACTGCTTGCAGGACAAAGAATGCTCATGCTCAGAGAAGTGGCCAGCACGCTGTACTTTCAGTATTCCTGCTAGATGTCATGAGCATGGGGCATGAGATGACATGTGCACAAAGGCTTACATTATCTTTGAGAATATCAAATGAACATTATCCACAATCAGTAGGTTCTTTATGGATAATTTTCCACCTACACATGCACTATTAAAGCTCTTGATGTACCTGAGTGCTCATCAGCAGCAATAGGAAACCCTACCAAGTTATTATTGCACAATTTTTCTTGCAAATGTGGTATTTTACTGCTGCAATCACTTCCATCTAGGATACTCCAGAAGAAGGTTTCATCTCCATTATTGGTGTTTTATAGAATCAACTTTGTCCACATCTTGAGCTTTCCTGTGACCTGCTGAAGCACAATTAATGGAAGCTATAACAAGGAAAGTTGACTTCCGTCTCCCTACTAAAGAGGAACTTTTCAAAGTGGGATGTATTCGGAAGTTTCATACAAAGTAAAATGTCAGCAAGTCCCTGCTCTGTTAGGGAAGGAAACAGGAAGGGGGGAAAAGTCTATTACAGCAAGAGGAACATGTAGAAGAACGGGAACAAATAACAATAAGAACGGTTGTGGGGAACCTGACCACAATGGAGTAGAGAGGTGGAAAGAGAAGAATCACAATAAAATAAAAATACTTATGCTGCTCAGTAAACCCCTTCTGGCAAGGATTGCTTTTACACTGAGAACACTTTTGGCTTTGTTTTTAAAATCTCAATGCCCCATATGTTAATGGGAGAAAAAGTCTGAGATTTTTTTTCTTGTGTTGAAAACTATATGAGCCAAACCCTGGCAAAAAAGACGATGCCCTCTACACAGAAGAGGGCTCACTGTGCCATTACTTTGAGAACAGAGGTCAAAATCTGCTTCTCTTGAGGGATTCTTTGTCTAAAGTCTCTCCTGATGAGCTTAGGTCTGGAAATAATGCCACGTTCTTTAAGGACAGGGAATATAGAGTGTAATTCAATAAAAAATTCCTCTGAGTGTGGTATTTTCCTTCATTTCCTCTTCCACTCTGCTGTAGTGCAGTATCTCTCTTCCCGGCTACAAACTGCAACAAAACCTGTCTGGGGAGAGTAAGGTTTATGTACAATGCCTGGTTGCTATAAAGCTGGCTGGGCTAGAGAATGAAGCCTCAAATAAAGCTGCTCACTTACTTTTAAGACTTGTCTTTGTTGCTTCAAGCCTGTTGCACCAAAAGGGTTTGTACTTCTCTAATTCTGCAGCACGGGAAGGCTGCAATACTCACATGTGGTGTACGATGTGATGTAAAACATTATTACTTTTTAAGAGCAGTCTAGTGTTATAATTATTCACAGCAAGAGGCAAGCTCTTGACTGCTGTTAAATCTTTTTTGGAGCAGATTTCCTCTAAGACGGTAAGCTTACCAGTTACGGAAAAGGAATGCTTTCCTTTATAACCTTCATAATGTCCTTGCTTTACTCTTGCTTAGCAGAAAGAACATTTAAGAAGGAACATTTCAGTTTTCTGACTTCTTTTTAGCAGGTCCCAGGAGCTCAGAATTTACAGATTTACTTTCGTCCTTGGAAATATATCTGCATGTTCACACCTTCAGATTGAAGTACAAATATTTTGGCTGCTCTGTTAAAGCCCTAACTTAGCTTTCCTGCTGGGATTTTACAGCCAGAAAAGATATATCTCTGTTTTCTTTTTACTTTCGAAATATTTTGTGTACTTGAGTTGTACTATCTTTTGTTTAGAATTAAGTTTTCTGTTGTTTTGTCTTGAAGTAGTTCAAGGACTGGGTAGGGAGGGTCAGTGTTGGATTTTAAAGAATACATGAAGCAAATGCTTGCAGAAATATGATCCTAAGGTGAGACAGTTAGGAGACTTGCAGAGAATGTATGATTGCATTTTGAGAGGGTGCTGAATTGCAATTAATAATGCAGAGTGCTTATGATGAAGTAGATAATAAATCAGAGTTCTGGAAGAAGTCATTGGTTTGCAGCTGAGGTTATGGTACTATTTGTAGGCATAAGTTTACACAGCCTCATTCATATGTGTGCTAATTACTTGCTTCCACACAGAGGACTTTATTTAGGTCCCTTGTACGTGTGGGATGTGTAACCTGTTTGTATTTACCACCTTTGTTTTGGCTTGGTTTTAGTTTTGGCTTGTTTCTTCCACTACTTTTAGCTTCCAAACTTAATGCAAGATAAGCACAAGCGTGTACTGTTTTCCCACTGGGTGCTTAAATTCCATACCAATGTATGTCCATATCATGCATAAGTATACTGTTCCTTAAAAATTACCAATTTGCCCACCACTTGGCAAAACTAGAGGTCCTACCTGTTTAAGATAAATGCATATGCCATTACCATAGTAACAAGTGAAATTAACACAGTGAAGGCATAAAACTTAGTGATAGACTATTAAAATGAAAAACCTTTACCCTGAGAGAAGTAATTCCTTTCAAGGTCACAAGTTGTATCTCCTTCACCTCCTGATTATTGCATGATTATGACCAAGAATCCAAATACTAAAGAAGAAAGGAGGGAGAGGGTTTGGGAAATAAAAACATTTATGAGGGAATAAATTAGTTACTGACTAAAAATTTTCAGCATTTTGATAAGATGTTTCTTGTGTGCCAAGAGACATTGCTGAGTAGGTGTCAAAAGTCCAAGCAGATTCAATCTAAAGATAACCTCAAAGAACATTCCCTGCCAGCACTTTGTTTATTTTAGCAGTTCAATATGTTTCACAACATGAGATGAATTTTCATTATGTATTGCTGGTAGTGTATCACTCTGCAAGAACCTACAATGAACTCACTTAAATTTTTCACCCACCCAGGAGCAATTTCTCCATTAGCCAGCCTGCATGGGGGCTGAGGGTGGAAAGTTCCTGCTGCTCTGAGGCTGAGGACAGTATGTTACAGTATACAAAATCAGTCAGACTAAGAAAATGCAATGCTTTAATCTACTTTTCACCCAAGGGCTGTCTGTTAAAGCACAAACACAATCTAAAATCTGCGGCAATCTTTTCTAGATCTTCATTAAAACAGCTTTTTTTCCCCACAAACAGGACAAAATATCTGACACAGCCACAGTAAAATTATTCAAGCATTTCTTATATACTGCCTTTATGACTATCTTTGTTTTTACCAAGTACACCAAATTTACAGAAGAGACTATACTACTCCTGGGTCTTGAGACCACAGGACGAAAAACTGCAATTATGGAATCATGGAGTGGGCTGAGTTGAAAGAGACCTTAAGGATCATCTAGTTCCAATCTCACTGCCGTGGACTGGGACACCTTTCAATAGACCAGATTACTCAGAGCTCCACCCAACCTGGGCTTGAGCACTTCCAGGGATGGGACATCCACAGCTTCTCTGGGCAAAGTGTTCCAGTGCCTCACCACCCTCACAGTAAAGAATTTCATCATAATACTTAATCTAAACCTTTTTGAAACTATTGCTTCTTCTCCAATCATTACATGCCTTTGTACAAGGAGAGTAGAGGACAAGTTCTACTTGAAAAAAGGCTAGACAATTTTTGGTTCACACACAAGCACACAAGCACACATGATTCAATCTTTTTTTATCGTGTGAAGTTTGAAATACCAGAGAGCAGGGAAGGGAATTTCAAACTTACAAGTAGGATTTCAAGTAGGGTGTAAAATCAAAATGAGGAATAATACTCCAAAGAACTTCTCTGTGTACAGGCTGCAGGCAATCCTTAGCTACTTGGCTAAGTAGCTCACATAGCTACTTAGGAAAAAAAAATCATTAATGCATAGGATTAAATCTGAAATAGCTCTTGTTCCCCACTTGTATTTTGTCATTTGGTTGCCCAAGCATCTCTTTTGCTAAGTTTAAATGGTGTCCAACAGAACAGAGTCCTCAGCCAAAGGCAGGGTCTCTGGGTCCTACTGGAGTAACATAGAAAATGATACCTTAATATTGCTCTTTGGAGACCTGGAATTAAGTCTTCTGTTTAGCTGCTATTGTTTTGTCATCGCAGTTTCAGACACAGTTTGACAACACAGTTTAAGGTTATGAATGTTGCTCTTATGGTTAATGTGGCTCTAGAGATCCAGGTTCAGCTCTTGGCTCAAGCACAGGCTTCAGCTGTTCAATAAATCTGTGTGCTTCCAATCTGGAAAAGTCAGATAATATATTTTTTTCCCTCTGCTGTGTGACAGACCCTTCTATCTGAATGTGCCATCAGAATGCTACAGCCCACTGATCAAGGGAAAGATCATAATTTAGAAAGATCATCATAACCATGCATTCAATTAAAAAGATAAGAAAAAGAAAGAAAAGGCACAGAGAATGTTTTCCAAGGTCATTGTCTGTCTTACTTTCCTTTTTTTTTCTTGCTGCAGAGCGAATGCCCCCCTTTTTCTGCATATTTTTTTCAGTGAGCAGTCAGAAACAAAAAATGAATTGACTCCAGATCCAGAGAGGAGCTTGTGCTATGCCACTAAGTGTGCATGAGTACTCCCCTTAGCCTTGTTTTCTTATCCTCATCAAAAGAAATTTCTTCCTCATAACAATGCAAATGACTATAAAATTATTAAATCCCCAAGACTGTAAACACATTCTTGCAAAGTAGAGCATAGTGTTTGTAATATATCTTTGCAGACTTTTTTTATCGTGTTAGGCAGTAGGTACAACACAATGCCAGCAAAATATATTCCTGACATTTGTTAAAATAATATACTCATTAAAATAAGTATTCTTTTTTCGTTTTCTGCAGGTTCTTGACTACTTTGATTCCACAGCCCAATTATACTTGGTGAGAAGAAAATATGTCCTTTGCCAGTTTTGAGTTTGCTGCCTCTCCACCTATTCAATGTCCCCTTACTAATGCATGAGCAGAGATGCTCCTTATTTATGATCTCTAGGTCTTTCATTTTTCTGTAGACCTGTATTATATCCCTTATTATTATTCACTCTTCTAGGGCCAATTAATAAAATCTTTTCAGTTTCTCTGACACCTGAAAGATTTTCTGAGTCTTTGCTCACTCCCGTCACCCAAGTAGGAACTCTTTCAGTTCTGTCATAACCTCTCAGGGATCACATGGCCTGTACCACATACTGGATTCTGGACAAGTCCTGAGCATTGCTTTACAGACAGACATCAAAAGGAATCTGTTTTTTTTCTCTATCCTATTCTTCATTTCATTTCAGCTGGCTTAAAAATGTCTTTATGGTGTGCAAGTTCTTCTGCAATGATGCATAGGAATTTCTGAAGTTGGTGCAAGAGTGGGTTTCTTGCTAGAATATCAGAGAACATTTTGCTCCCTGGTAGATGGGTTTTTTGGAGGACTTTTATCAGGAGCATGCATACCTGCACCAGGTACAATGAGATTGCCTCCCAGAAAAGAAATCCTTGTCAATGTTTGAAGTGTTTACAGGCAGTTGACATGTTTCTCCTGCTGTACCCCAAACTAATTTTGCAAATACAGATTAGACTGATGAGATCTCGGCATGATAAGCAAAAGCAAAAAAAGAAAATAAAAGAAAAATCCTAGACTACTTGAAAGTGTGTAATGGACTTGAAATTTTTTAGGTGAAGGTCTCTCCTAATGTATTCCTCTCTGCAGAAAAAACTCCTCAGATAATATTCTGTCTGCAGAGTATGCTTTTTCTTGATTACTTATCAGCTACATTTCAAAGTGAACTGTGTGCCACTGAAAGATGCTAATTCAACAGAGAAGAGGGTCTGAAGGTCTTTCAGAAGGGCAGAGAAACAAACATCCACGAAGCGTTCCAGCTCCAGCAAACTGGCAACGTGGCTCAGTCCAAAGGGAACTCTCTCATCTAGAAATAATTCATCTTCTGCCTAGATTATATATTTACATGGTCCTAATTACCATGTTATCTAAATTATCTGTAATCTAGAACTGTAACATTGTAGAGTAATGGGCCATTTTGCAGATACAAAATATAGTTACATGCGACACACTGGAGCCTCATAGCAACAGTCCCTTCTTCAGCCATGGCTGCTGCCACGGCAGCTTACCAGGGAAGGCACATGGGAATGCATGGTTTTGCTGTGGGAGATCTGCAGCAGTTGTTGAGCACGTGCTTGGCAAGTATTTGTCCACGGTCTTCTTTTTCCTGCCCAGCTGCAGAACTTTACCCAGGCTGCCATTCGAATTGCAGCACACCCACTATCTGCCTGGCTTGTCTGCTGCTCTTGCCAAGCAATGCACATTAGTGTGGCCTTTGCTGTTTTTTCAGTATGTGAATGTGCTTTCTTAAGCAAGGGAGAAGCCATGATCTCATTTCATAAAGTCCATCAGGTTTTTTAAGCATTAAACTTAAGGATATGTTGGCTCACTCACTGATGGAGAGTTCTTATTCTTCAGTCCATTTAATTCTCAATATATTCTCTGCTTCCCCTGCAGCCTTCTAAATATTTGTTTCTTTTTCAATTCTGTTGGACAATAAGGCCAGAATTACATACCATGCTGAGAGTAAAAACCTTGCTTCAGGAGAAACAGTCTGACAATGCCTGAATTTCATTTCACTGCCCTGTTCTTTCTTCTGGAGCCGCAAGTGTGACAAAGGTACAAACATCCATTCAAGACATGTTTGTGCACCACCCCGAGATCCTCTCAGCCCTCCTAATGGAGCACTCAAGGCAATTTGGCTGAGCCAGACTCTGTGGGGCTGCTGTGAAGGGCAGATTTTCCCCAGCACTGTTCATGGGACAGAGCAGTCAGGAACAGCCAGCAAAGCAAAGCTGCCAAGCACTGAACAAGATAGGGTGCATGCCAAGAAGCAGAAAGGATGACAATGGGCTCATCCAGTCAGATGTAAATATGCTAGTCTGAACGGTGTCCTGGCAGACAACCTGCAGCTCCAAGGTTTCAGGCAGATGGGAACACCAGGCAACAGGAAGGCACGGAGTTTGCCCAAGGCTGAGGATGTGTTTTTGCAACACAGCTGGGTAACTGCTGTCAGGGGACCACCGAGTGAAGCTCTCTTAGCCATGAGCAACTGTGACATCCTCCATGTCCCTGAGCAGCTGCCCACCTGCAGTCACACCAGGGATGGCAGAGAGTGTTGTGCTTTCAGCCTGCAGCTGCTCCAGTTCTTAGTGCACATGGCCATGCTTTAACACCTGCATGGCTGACCATGCACTGCAGTAACTTGGGACACAGGCACATTTTGTTATCCACACTTTACTTCATGTCACCTTTCTGTGGGGACACTGAGGGGATAGAGCAAGCAAATAAAGCTCATTATACATGAGTTGTAATGCTCAATCCAACCCAAGCCAGATGCACAGAACAGAGAAACAAAACACACAGGAAATATTTCCTGTTGGACACAGGCTGCTCAGGTTTATCCTCAGCCATCTCTTTTTAATGGTGATCTGTAAGTCTCCAGCTGCTGTGCTGTGAACATCTCCCAAGAAATACTGCCAGACATCACATTCATGGCTTCATTCACTGCCAGCTCTTATATCACCTGTTGTTGGCAGACTCCATCAATGAGGACGGTTTTCTGGCAATGATGTCAGCCAACTTTCTTCTTTATATGGCTGTGCTGTTCTGCATTTGTTATCAGCTGTTGTGGTTTATGAACTGTTTTCTTGAGAACTTTCAATTGACATTTTTGCCTGTTGCTTCCAATGTTAATCCACCTTGACTGCAGGTGCAATGCTGGCTTTTGGACATGTTCTGCTTTTGGTTTGAGTTTGTTTTTTTTTTTTTTTTTTTTTTTTTTAAGCTAACTTGCAAACAATTAGAGGAAAAGCTAAAGAGCTAAAGAGCCTCTTTAGGGAAACAGCAGCCAGAATCCCTCTAAAATGTTCAGAAAGATATAGGAGGCGGTTCCTGTAAACCTATCAGCTTCCAAACTCCCCAGTGAGGGCTTGGAGGCTGGGGATGGCTGGTTGGGATTAGGTGGAAGCTGTTATCATGAGCTGGCTAGGTTATGCATTTCCTTCAATTCAATCCCCACTGTGCAGAGAGCCGCAATGTACCTAAGAGAGGCATGTTCTCTGCTTCCTTTTTGAGCCCTGCTCTGGCCAAAAAAGCCTTTATCAGAGAACACATTTGAGAACCGTTGTTCATTAATGATAACTGAAATGGAATGCAACCTCTTTTTCATCTCCATTGCCTCTGCAGTAATTCCTCATGGAATAAAATCTCCTGGGACTTTGCAGCACTACAAGTTGATTCCTAAAATGGATTTAAATAAACATTGCCTAAGTTTGATAAAAGTAATCAGTTGGGTTTTTTCCCTTTGATGTCTACAGCCTGCAGTTGCAGAAAGTCTTAATCTCCGAGTTTAAGAGAGTGAATCATCAGTGCAATTTTGTGCTTTTTTTCTTGAGCACTTGCCTGCTTCTCTTTCATTTATTCATTATAATGACCAGAGGATTGCAGCCAGTCATCAGTATAGGAGGGAGCCTGAGTGCTGTTCTTGTGGGAATTCCACATTCCCTGCAAGTCTTGCATAATGCAGACCTTCCCTCAGACTCAGTCAAGGATTCCTTCCTGCCAGACACTCTTTTCCTTTAGCAATGGGACCATATGAGGAAAAAAGTATCTTTTATTCCCTAGTAGTATTCTTCCTCCTCAAATCTGAGATCTGTTACAACTCTCATTGTCTAAACATAAAGCAGCACTTCAGTGAAATTGTCAGTGTCTTTTATGGTGTCACAATGTTCTGGTTTGACAGGTTTATAAAACAAGTGTGGACTTTGCCAGGCTCCTTAAAGACCTTCCCTCTGCCAGTTAATGGCATTACTTAAGTAGTCTGTGTTATGACACTGAAGGTCACCGGTTCAAATTCTGCTGATCAGTTAAAGCAAATGTCATCGCAAAAGCCGTGGCTTCTTTTCTTACCCATTTTTTATCTGAGAATTGCTGCTGATGAGCAGTGCACACGCCCCTGGCATGGATGCCTCAGCAGGTGCCATTCTTGTTTCAGTACTGGAAAAACAACCTCTTATGTAATTCTCATACTGCCAAAAATCCACACCACAGATGAACCATCAAAATACCAGCTGAATTTACTACATGGTCAGATGGGCAGCCAGAAAACAAATACTTACCTACAACTGCAAAAAAAAAAAAAAATTAAATTAAAAAAAAAGGGCCCAGAGTTCATAGAGGCTAGTTACAGCAAAATTGTGCAGTATTTTATCAAAATTGTGTTCTAAGCACAGATTTAGTGACCAGGAATATAATGAAAAGATTTAGTTATCTTTTACCATAAACTCTGAGTAGTACACAAGTAATAAGAGAAAATCTTATGGAGTGGAACACCAATTGTCTTGTTGGTAACTGCTTGCTTTTAATTGCTCTGTTTCTGCTTGTGAACAGCTGTGAATTAGACTGTGTGCTTAGTGCCAGTGTGAAGCAATAGTATGTTGCATAGTTTTAGGTCAGCTGAAAGCTAAAGCATTCTTCATATCCCTGAGCTTTCCCAGAAAAATTGCAACATTAGCTTGTGAGCATTATTAATAGGGAACTGTCTTACCCAGGAAAACATATAGCTGAGTTTATATAGTGCAATTCACTGAAAGATGTAGAATTACAATCCAATGTCCCAGAGGAAAAGATGGTTTTGGCATTTCCAGGCTGCAGTGAGTGCCAGACTGTAGTGGTTGGAAGTCCTCAAGGACAGTAGATGCTCCAGTGGGAGATATTCCCACTTCTCCCTTGTTTTCTCTTTTCTCTCTGCTCAGTCCCTACCACTCTGTCTTTGCCCTGCCAGATGCCAGAGGGATAATAAACCTCTTCAGTGTTGTAACATTAGCCTCTACCACAGGACAATTCAGTTTTCCCAAGGATTAAGCAAGGCAGTACTCGCATTTATGCTTTTCAAGATAGAGAAAAAAGCCAGGAGACACAGTGGAAGGAAAAACATAAAAGAGAGAAGGATGGCCAATAATACACCTGTCATGTGGTATCTCTGCAGCAAAGAAAAAAGCTGCTGTATAAATGAGGTTATCCTGTGAGGAAGCTGACACACAAAACCAGAATGGGTGACCACTCCCTTCTAGAAAATAGCCTAACTCATTCTCACTCTCTGACTCTCCTGCAAAAAGGAGGATTGCTGGACTCTGTGAAATAGGTATTTTTCCTATAAATAAGTGAGACAAATGAACCCTCTCTCCCCTCCATATGCTTTTTGACCTCAGTTGCAAGTTGTGGCTGGTGTCAGCACAGGCGATACCTGTGAAGTACTTCAACAATTCCAACCACTGAACACATTTGTGCCATGACACAGATTTCATCAATACTTGGAAAGTCCAGAAGTTCAACAAGGAAAATATTCCTTAGATTAATTAGAAAATTAGAGTCTATCAGTGTCTTGAACTCAGCAGTGGAAATGGACTTACACCTTGTTTGTTCCACAGGCTCTGAACCAAAGTGCAGTGGAGCACACGAGAAGTTGACATGAAGCAGATATTATTACTCTAACATGGCAAACCACAGCAGGAAATCTTGACTAACATTTTGACCAAGGGTCCTTTTTTAGAACTGATGTTCTCATGACTAGAGCAGGTTCAAGCAATGACACATTTTTTAATGTCAATTCACACGTGACAAAGTTGTCAGATTTTAAGCATTGTAGCTGCTTTTCTTTCTTCTCCTTTTCCTCTTTTTTTTTTCTATGCACAGTTAGATGTTATGACCATAAATGCTGAGCAACAGTATAAAAGTAGCGTTGAGGGAGGTGGCAAAGAAGAGAAATTGCAGTAACAGAGCAATTGCAGTGACAAGTTGATTGATTTGAGGAGTATATGCTCAAAAAAAACCCCCAGAAAATGGCTGTGGCCTTGCCTGTTCCTTTTGATAGATATAATCCACCCTGCATATGAGTGACAGAAAACATTAAAAATAATATGATATAAAAAAGTCAGAACAGTGAACAGCTCATGGAGGTTGACAAAATAAAGCTGTTGCGGTGGCAAAACTGGGGACAGGAGGCAATGTGCCTGACTGGCCATGCCTCTGCCAGCCTTGACTGCCCCAAAGAGCCTGCAGAGCCAGGCAGAGTGCCTTTGGTGCACCCCTTGGTGACCTTGCCTGCACTCCCATGGAATGTTTTTAACCATTGTAAGCCTGGGCTGTTGTATGTGTTCTTTATGGCAGGGTGTTTTACAAGGGGGCTGTGCTTTGGCGTTCTGCTGATAGCAAAGCCTTGAGCCTGCAGATGTGTGTCATGGTGCAAACTGGCCAAAGGTTGGGGCTGGTGACATGCAAGCAATGCCAGCTGTTTGCAGTATGAATATTACTCATTGTCACGTCCTGATGCAAAAAATATCCAGCTGTTTTCAATGTGAAACTTGCCATTCCCCACTTTTTAGAGAGGTGATTTTTGAAAATTTTTTTTTTTGCTATGAGGGACCAGAGGAGACAGACAACCATGAGGGACAGGAAGATATATTAAGCCTCTCTGCTGTGTGACTCCGTTTAAAAAAATGAAGAGCATTTAATTTTGCCTTGAATCAGAAGCCTAGGGTGGGATTTATCTTTCCCAGCTTTATATGTCTGTCAAGTCAATCATCTTTATCTGAGCTAAGCAACTTCAGCTGCCTGCACAGTCAATTGAGGGGAACAAGAGCTTCCAGAGGGCAAATCACTCAGTCTTATTTTAGACTCACATAGCAGTCAAAAGTAGGACCAAACATCTGCAAGCTTTTCACTAGATGCTGTCTCTGGTTTAGTCCCAGGGACAGGCCATCCATAGGCAGCCAGGGCACATCTCCAGGAGACCAGTTTATGCAACCCAAGGGGATTTGCAATATGATAGCATGCAGACTGTGGGGATGTCTGTGGGACACCCATTCCAAACACGCACTCCTGAGGTAGGCGAGGATGGAAATAGAGACATGCACAGTCTCATCCTTACAGAAGACAAGCCTTTGGATGAGCATCAAGTACAGGTTGTACCAGACAGGATGTTCTCACTGGGTCCTTATGTACCACTGCCAAGTCTAGGTGGTCCACTTGCTTAGCACACGCACTGATGAAGTATTTCTCTTGGGCTTTAAGGAGTAGACACAAATGGTCTTTGGGGAAAGAGTATTTCTTCCTTTGCCTTCAATAAAATACTTCTCTGTGGACACAGGGATGATCTGATTTGGCACCCATGAACATCTTGTTCCATATTTTAATCAGTGCTATTGTTGCTATAAATACATATTATTGCTATTTACACTCTGTTTACAGTAGGTGTAGCCAGGACAAGAGAATGAGAAGTGGGAAGTGCAGTGCACAGTTTCATTCCTGATTTATTTTGATTTAGTTTCTGCCATAATGAAATAATTTTGTTGGTTCTCCAGATGTAGTAGGTATATAATTGTAAAGATCATTGTCTCTGCTGATCTAACAGCTACACAACAGAGAGAGAGAGAGTCCAGTACAACAGACAGGGCAGAAGGCAGAACATGATGGTAAATGATTTTGTCTCTGAAAGCTATTTCCACATACTCAGTATTTCTAGGTTGTTTTGTACTCTCTCCACACACACACACACACACACACATCCCTAAATGGCTATTGCTCTGTGGGTGTGTTTAGGGGAGCTCTTTTTGCTTTTACTGTGCATGGTGGATCAGGCTCAAGCTGATGAAATTCTTGGAGGAGAGGTATTTAGTGTGGGCCTCAAGTCAATAAAAACTATTCTTGGCATGGCCCTCCTTTCACATAATGCCAGGCTGATTTTTCAGTAGTTCTGCAATCTCTCTTCTTCCACTTAGCCCAAACTTCCCCAATAATGCAGGGAGACTACTTGCAGCAGTGGGCACTGTCTGTGTCAGCACATGAGCCACCTGTGCTGGCAAGAACAGAGTGCAAATGGAATGCACCGGGACTTGGAACAGTTCTCTGGATTTGGCCTTTAAAAATGTCAATTAATCTCAGTGAAAACAAATGAAGACTTTATGCATGTTGATTTGAAGTGGCACTTTGGTACCTCCTCCTGAAAGCTGCCAGCGGGACATTTGCAGGGTGCACAGTGTCTCTGAGCAGAGAGTGCGGAATTACTTTGTGTCACATGCTCCATGCCAGAACAGTTGGAATCTCTTGGGAAGTCTTTTGTTCTAACATTATAGAGATATGGGTTCAATAATGCCTTTAATGAGAATACCTAAAATGTACAAAGGGTCAATCACCCTATAAAGGAAGAGGAAATAGTTGCAAAATGCACAGGGAGGGGTGAATGTTAGAAGTCCAAGGAAATGTGCTGCCTTAAGAAACTGCTGATGTCTTCTGTGACTAATGTATTATTGTTCCTAGAACAACAGAGGTTATAGACTTGCCCATGCTGCTAAATGAGGCATTGAACCAACCACTTCTGTACCCTAAAGAAATCTGTACTTTTTCTTCTGAAACTTACATGTAAGACCAAGATTCAAGGAAAACTTCTCATCTCTGAATTCCTGTAATGTCCAAGAAAACAGGAAGATACGAAATAGCGAATTAAGGGGAAGAAAGTCTTGTGTTTCAGCAGCAATACATGTTTTCTCAGTCCAGGACAGACGAGTTGTAACTGTGCAACACTGAATTTGCAACAGCGTGCTTGCACTCAAAATTAGCTGAAGGCATTTGCAACCTAATCCAGCCAAGTGCAAAGACAAGAGTAGCAGTTTCACTATAAATAATTTAACTGTTGCATGGCATCCATGTATGTCTCTGTGTGTGTGTGTATGTGTAATAAAAGCAATTTAAAGTATTTGAACGGAAAAACAAAGGAAGCTTACTTCAGAAGAAAGTGGAGGGAAGCACCCACAATGAGAAAAAGAATGGTGAACCAGCCAAGACAACCAAGATCCTAAGCAAGCAGTCTGCCTGGAGCTATGAGAATACATGATGCAAAGTACCTAGAAATGTAGTTGGAGAGGAAAATGCATTTTAGGTCTGCTGTGGAGAAAAAAGTAGAATATTTTGGTTCTGTTATTGGACATTTGTAGTTAATGTTGCTTGACAGCCAGAAGTATGAGACTGGGCAGTAGGCAAAAGGTCAGAAGTGAAGAGAGTCATCATATTTGAGTCATCATTCAGGTAACACCTGTAAGAACTGGAGCACATGAGGTCATGAAGAACCATACACATGGAAACCTATAGCAGATTCTCCTCTCCTTCAGCCCAGTTCTGGGTCCCTTTCCTCCAGGACATTGAGGTTCTGGAGCATATCCAGAGAAGGGCAACGAAGCTGATGAAGGATCTAGAGAGGAACTGCTGAGGGAGTATTTATTCTCAAGAAAAGAAGGTTCAGGAGATACTTTATCACTCTTTACAGCTACCTGAAAGGTGGTGTAGCAAGGTGGGGGTTGGCCTCTTCTCTCATAGCCTCAAGCTGTGCAAGGGGAGGTTAGGGTTGGACGTCAGGAAGAATTTCCTCATGGAAAAGAAGGGTTGTTAAATATTGGCTGCCCAGGGTAGTGGTGGATTCACCATCCCTGGAGGTGTTTAAGTGGAAGGATGTGGTACTTAGTGTTATGGTCTAGTTGACCAGGTGATCTTCAGTCAAAGGTTGGACTTTATGATATTAGAGGTCTTTTCCAAGCTAAATGATCCTGTGTGATTAACCTTTCAGTTAGCTGGACTACTTCTATTTCAAAACCAGGTACTATTTGAGGTCCTGGTTGTCTTCAACCTACCTTAAGCACCTTATATCCCCTCTTCATTCACTTTTACACCATTGCCATGCTGGAAGCAAAGCACTGCCAGCTCTTAAACTCCAGAAAGTGCCTAAAGCTACCTTGTTTACACTCAGAAATATCAGGTGTAACATCTGGAACACCTTCTCCTCCCAGAAAGGCAAATATTGAGGTCAAAGCTTTGGAATTCCAGTGGTGCTGTGTGTATGTAGCAGGTACTGGCACGAACAGGAACATCTCCCAGCCACAGTTTGCTACTGTGAAAGGAGGGCAGGTAAGTGGCAGCTGCCTTTCTGTTTCTCGCATGCAGACATTCAATTGTTCACCTGTAACACAGCAACTAGATCCAGGTTTTGCAGAAATGCTCAGAATAGCTTATTAAGTCTTGTCACATCATCAAAACTGGCAAAATTATTTTTTAAAGTAATCAAGATTTCTGAATTTGTAAAAAAACCCATTACATACAAATGATGTCCTTAGTCATTGAATGCCTTAGCTGCAAGTTTGTTTTCTGCTTCTCTACATAGACTGCAAAACTGACACCTCTATTTTCTCTGTACTTGTTAGTGCTGAGAACATTGCTGCTGTGGTCCAGATTTTAGGCTACAGGAACCTGGACACTTAAGTGAATCCCATTCCACGTTAGTTTACAGAGAGGCTCCTTAGATGATCCTTTACTGAAAAGAAAACTCTCCTACCCTCTCTCTTTCTTGGAATAGGTTTCATATGCATACACAGTCTGAAAGAAAACAAATTCTACATTAGCAAGTTTATGGAAGAAGGTCATGACATTTCCATCAAAAGGACGTGATCTTGTTCCTGTTGAGATTACTAGTTAAATTCCCATCAGTTTCAGTCACTGTTAAAGTGGAATGTGAACAAAATCCAGAATGGCTCCCTAAGCTACCTAATAAATTTTACCCAGTTGTTGTTGTCTTTAAGTATTTGGATTTTAGACAAATGATAGAGATATGCTAAGTGGAGAAACTAGAAGAGAAACAGAGAGAACTGTTTTGTCTGGACTGAAGGAATGCTGTTACAACATGTCCTTTAAATAATAAATTGACATTTTGAGCTGAAATGAAAATGTTTTTCTTTTTGAATTTCACTTTGAAACAACCACTTTTTGCTTGTTCCTTCCTATGAAATGGAAAATTTTCATTGGCATTGTAATGTTCTTGTGCAAAAATGCTGTGCTCCCATACTCCATGTTAAGCAAGCAAACCTTTTCACAGAATTGAAAAGTTTTGCTTGTTCACCATTTCAAATTTCCAATCATATGTCAGGTACATCATCAAAGAGCAGAGACAGCTGTTTCTGCTCTGTTGAGTATAAAGAGCAAATATAAAGACAATGTTGCAATACCAAAATAGGTATAAAGGGTTTTGTGGTGAAGATGAGAATAATCTCCTCAGGCTTTGGAACCTCTCTGGTAGCCTCTGGAAGGTAATGAAGATGCCGGGGTACAAGGACTAGGGTTGTGATCCTTGTGTCTGGCTAGGTTTATATTTTGGAAGAACACAGATACACATGAAGGCCGTGAGAAAGACAATTCTGCCCCTTTGGGACAATCGCGACATGAGCAGGACAATTCGGGTGTCCAGCCCTGAAAGTACCAAGGAGACATCTATGACTCATGTCCAACAGCAGATCCTTGTGGACCAGCAGTGGAAGGTGAAGTGGCATGGTCATAGATGACCTCAGATACCTCTGCATAGCCATTTGAATTGCTCCTGGGGTGTTTTGGCTTCCCCACTTCCTGCCTGCTGACGTAGCTCCAGTGATCACTCAGCCCTTGGAAGCAGCCCTGGAGTGTGAAGCCACAAACTGTTTTTCCGGGGAATCATCCTCTGCTGGAGAAAAACAGCTTCCCAGTCACTGTGGGCTGGAGGGCATTGAACTGCCAACCATCTTCAAGTGCAGGTTGTTACCTGCTCTTAGCAGAAAAGTAATTAGTACAAAGCCAAGCAAGCAACAGCTCTTTTTACTGGTGCTTTATTGTTTTGATAGTGCCTGCTAATTGAGATGTTAGCAGGGCTGGGGTCACATCAAACCTGAAATCAGATTTGCCACTGGCTCCATGATTAACCCTATGGTGCCCAAAGGAAGCCTAAGTGCTAAAAGGAGAAGCCCAAGAGGGTACAGTCCTCGCAAGGGAGAAAACAAAACAAAAGCTCATTATTTTTTGTTTGTAAATGTAGACACTAATTTTAGGTGTTTTTTACTCCTGATCTGTTCTACCTGCAACTGAGTGTCTCCATCTGGATGTCTTCAGCTCGTGTGCCTCTCACATAACTAGGCTCACCATGGAAATCTGAAAAGGGCCCACAACATTTGGAGTCTCCAATACAATTACTGCAAGTCCAGAAAGATCAATGAGGCTGTGTAGCTTGACCATCAAATTGTATTAAATGCAGAAGAAAAAGGGTGAAAGTCATAAGGGGAAATGAGATTATACATCAGCTTCTATAGCATTGGACTGTGTAGTAGCAACCCAGACAAATTAGGCAATTACATGGGAAAATTCAACATCATCTTGTGAAGAGCTTGTTTTCAGTACAGTTCCTGGAGTGCAGTAGGACCCAGACAAATAGGTCTCTTCAGTTGTTAACCACTCATTGGATTGCACACTGTGAGGACTTCTCTAGTTATTTTGATTTGCTCCAATTCAGCCCCAGGGAGAAAAAAATGACAGCATAATCAACTTCAGGAAGTTAGTTATGTGTATGAAAACATAAGGCATGAAATAGTATGAAGACACAATAAATCTATTTTAAACTGATAATTAAAAACATTTATGGCTTGAATCTCTTTGCTAATGTGCTTTTGCTATTATTTTCCAGTGCTGTGTGGCATAAGTAACCTCTGAAAAGATCAAATTATAAGCTGAGTTTGTTTTGGTAACATGATTACTTCCTGTGTCAGTGACTACCTCCTCCTCATCAATGGTGGGAACTCTTGAGGAAGTGTGGGGTCAAACACATGGAATGACTTCAACTGGCTAATTAAGCAAGTTGAGGATGACGTTCCTGCCTGAGGTGTTCCTCAGACATGGTACTTAAATGTATGTGGATCTTAGAAGCACAAAATAACCAGATCAGGAAGCTGTGTCATACCTCCACTTGGCATAATTTGCTCTTAGAGTTTCAGCGGTTTGTGACACCCGCACAGATTAAGGAATTAGAATGCAAACTTCCTTTAATTATGCAAAACAAAACCAGCATGGCACTGCCTCCAGAAGTATTTAGCATCTAGCAATTGTGGGCAATTCAAAAGGTCAAGGGGTTCATGGTTGCTGTGTTTTTACTGAGATAGGTGTTTGGGCCTTCCACGTATTTCACCTTTCCATTAATCTCCCCATCCTTCAGCTCTCTCTTTCCTGGGTCCCCTTAGCAGTCACATGCCACTTGAATGATCCTTAAAGCACTTTAGCAGTTTCATGAAGCTCCTACAACAGCACAAATGGATCCCAAATACATGATCTGATATCAAATCCAGACACTATTGTCAGAAGCTTCCCTTTATTCATCTCCTTTTGATTACATTTACTGTGTTCTGATACTTAAAATAGAGCCTGTCTGCTGACTGGCATGTATCTGTGAGAGTCATTTGGTTTAAGTGACTGTGCCTTATCTAGTTTTCCCCTATATCACATGGTGAGGAAAATCCCACCCACTGCAAATATTTAAAAGATATCATTATCTGCCTATCTTTTTATTTGCATTGAGCATCCTTTGTTTGGGACTTGGAGGAGCTGCATGATTCAGGAACAGGAAGAACCAGGACAGACAGACTGGGACCTTACAGGGTACCGAGGAAACTCTAAAGAAGAACAATGTGTCCAGTGTTTGTCCTGGTTTGGCTTCAGGGTAGTAAGTGCTCAGTTATGTTTAGCCCTTGGACAGGAACTGCATGTATGTCAGCCAAGGGAGTTTGGAATATCTGGGCAATACCTGTGGACTGATTTGCTTTCTAGATATGCTGGTTTCCAGCCATTAATCCAGCTCTGAGAGAACCGCAGACCCTATTACTGTGATTACAAGTCACAGAAGAACTTTTTGGTGCTGTGGTACCAATGCTTTGCTTTCAGTTAGAACAGTTCTAATTCTCTTAAACGCTTATTGCAATATATATTTTGCAAATGTTTAGAGTATTTTTTACATTTCAACTAAACCAACTTTGTGCTGAGCCACTGGAAAAAAATAATCTTCAGATGATCCTAAAGCGTATTACACACTATAGATCTATCATCCCCACAGCTGTATGGCCACACACACACACACACACACACACATGCACTCTGAACACTTACTATTAAAACTGGAGGAATTTTATTTTAACAAATAAAAATGTGCATTGCAAGAAACTTTATGAATTTCTGGAGAAAGTTTTAAAAATAGTAGTGATGGATTCTTCACTAGTAGCCAGGTAATTACTTGAGAGCTAGGGGAGAGAGCACACACCCTACAGGGTCAAACTGGTAATGCCCTGCAATTATTAGTTAATGAAGCAATCCATCAGGACCGGGCACTTGGCGCTTGAGTGATGTTTATTATGGCAATAGTCATTGAAGTCAGTGTGAATAACTGTGACAATGGCCCTTTGGAATTCCAGCCTAATTTCCATATCAAATAATTTTCAGTGACAGGTGAAAGGGTAAGGTTTCTGCTTGCCAGGTACACAAAGTCACAATGGGCAATTGAGGTTATGTTGATGCTTTCTCTTTAATATGTCACCTATTATCAAGATATTGAAAGTCAGATTCTGCCTTCTGATAAAAGCTTGCGAATTTGTCCTCTTAAAACTTTGTCTTTGTTCCTGGGAATGCAGCAGTAACAGTGCTCAGATTGTATCTTCAGTAGCAGTTTAGGCAATATTCACAGCAGCTTGCACAAGAATAGAGACTTTAGTTAAGAGCTCTCTCAGTCAGTTATGCATAGGATGAAGGAGGGATATCTACATCTGTAGCCAAGCCGGCTATGCTAATGCAGCTCCTTTGCATATCTTTTCATTATTCCTATTAGTAGCAGCACAATCAGCAGTAAATGCTATTCTGATAAGAGAAAAAAGAGGTGTCCTTTTTTCCTCCATCAATCATTTTGCTGGCCAAATCTACCTCTGAGCAATGTATTCACAAAGTAAAGATGCAGAGTAAGTGGATGACTCAAAGAATGATGGTGAAATCATAGTAGGAAAGAGGTACAGAGTTTCCATAGACAGTGGAAAATAACATGTTGGAATGGAGAACCTATATAAATGATTAAGACAAGGCTGGTCTGTGATCTATCATTAAATATCATCTCCTGCTAGTGCAAGGTACTTCATCTCATATAAATGCACCCATGAGTTCTGAAGAGGGAAACTATCTAATGAACAGTCCGATGGATCACAAGGCTAAACTTGCTGCTGTGGGGATTTGAGATGTGCTTGAGCATAATGAATCCACATTCATTATGATCTGTCTACAGTTTGTCTTTTGAGAATCATTCAAAGATTTGCCCTGGAGCACCAATCCACCTAAGAACACTGAGTTTAGAAGAAGCTCATGTCTAGGATGAGAGCCACCAGACAAGTCTCAGATTTACAGACTTGACATGTTACAAGACTACACTTACTTTGTAGGTGTCTGTTCTCAATAACCAACTTGCTAATCTGATACCTCACTCAGAATGGATCTGCAGGCTCTCTGTGTGCTCCAAGGCCTCATCTGGGACTTGGCTTTTGAATTGAGTCCAAAGGCTCCCTCTCGTGACTCCAAAACTAGTAATGATATCTATTTCATCCACGTGATTCTTCCTACAAAAATGCAAGGCCTTGGACTCTACAATTGAAATTCCTTTTCCATCATCTCCAGGAGATGGCCTAGCTGCAAGATTTCACATCTGCTGGGGGATTACACCTCCCCACCCTCCCCCTGAGGCTATGCCATGGAAGGCACAGGAGTGCAGGATCCCAGGTCTTGGGCTGCAGCCCACATCCGTGCCTAATGGTTATAACCTCTTGGCACACAAGGTAGAGCTGGATGACAGACCCACCTCCTTCTGCTCCAGACTTCATGGCTGAGGAAAAATACTAATTCCAGGAAGCACAGCACCTCTACTTCTGTGAATCACTGCGAGTAAACTCTGCACACTCTGCATGTGCCTGTGGTCTCCTTTCTTTTCTTCCTTTTGTTGTGAGCTTTGGGCTGATCCAGTATCCACTAATGCAATGGGAATCTTGCCATAATCTTGGACAGACATGAGATCAGGCACCATCTGACTGGAAAAAGTGACTTAAAGCTTCTAATAACACAGATATTATGGATAGCTTGGCTTTATGCTGTGTTTTTTATCAGACAACATCATGTAGTTTTAACCTCTGTGTGTGTGATTTGCTTTTATGAACCACCAAGGAACAACCACATGTGGGGAGAAATGTGACTGTGATGAAACAGGTCACAGCAGAGTTTTGTTGTGATAGCACATCTCTCCAGTTCATGAAGCTCCAGGCAGCAGATGATGCACTAAAAGCACAGTGGTGATATGCAGTGCAAAGACAGGTGAAAAGTGTGATCTACATTGTTTTTGAGATATGAATTTCTTGTTCAGGTTGGTGCTCTGACTAGAAAAGTTTATTAAAAATTCTTTGGGGTGTTTTTCCTTCTTGTCTCTCTTTCATGAACTTTGATTTCTGAGCAAGTTCAGTTTCAACTGTCCTGTTGATTGGACCCCTATTTCTCATTTCATCCCCTTTTGCCTTTGCAAAGCACTAGTAAGTGAAATGGATGATCAGTCTGTGTGCATAGCATCACATTTTTCAACAGGATACCATTGAAAAATCCTTTATATTGTATAGTTGGAGAATGAAGAAAGCTTAACAAATTGCAAGTTTTGAAACGCATTCTGAATCATTTGCAGATGATCTCAAAGTGCAAAAGGCATATATTTGCTCCAAAGAGACTATGCCTGTCCCTTGAGATATTCTAATATTGGAATTTAAAGGACAAAAACCCTGCTCTATTCCAGCACAGTGACACTAAACTTTTGGATTTCATGCACCGGTCAACACTTACTTGTTCGTTTGCCACATTCCCTTAACAATTATAAGTGTTTTTTTCCCAGAGATGATGTGTTTTAATGAAGAGAAATTGATTCAAACTTGCCCTGATACAAAGGAGCAGAAATTGAAGAGCTGTTTCTAAAGAGCAGAAGCGGGACAGAGGAAAGGACTGAGTGAGTGTTAACTGTCCAGGTCATCCACGTGTTTGAACAGCTGAGCTGAAAAGCACGGGGACTGGGTTACCGCAGGGTTGTAGCCGCAGGGTACCTATAAAGGGCACTCAGAGGCTGGAAAGAATTTCTAGGAGCGATTTGCACTTCTAGAATGAAAGCACTGGGATTTAATTTCTGAGAAAACGTTACAGAAGCCTACCCTTCTCTAAACACACGTAATCGAAGTGATATGCTGAAGTTCTGGATAAAAACAAAAGGCATTGGCAAAGTCAAAGCACTGAGAGGTTGGAGGGATTTGTCAGCAGATTAGTTTGCTGCAGGCTACTTGCCATATGCCTCCCGATGCTGCCTCTACTGGATTGAAATTTACTTCCATAGGATAATGAATTAATGTTATTAATGATGTTATTATGGATCTGACAAAAGGGATGAAACCCACGCAGCTAGGATGTAAGACAGCTGCAGAGAAGGGGACTGAAAAATGTCTGTCCTTAGGCAGTAACTAAACACTGTAGGAATGGCATTTTCCATCAGATCTGAGCTGAAAGCTTTGTGAAAAGTGAGGCAGCACACCAATTCCATTGCTCTCTATCCTTTTTATAATATGGACTTTTGTCCTTAAATGTCCCTCATTAGATTTCACACTCAGACTTCTGGTTTGTATCTACTGTCTTTCAGGAGCAAATGTGAGCATCCCACCCCACTTTTCAGCTCCCAAATGAGCCTGACCTAGATTTACTTAATTCTATGGTTCATCTGCTGGATGTAATCTGTGTCAAAGTTTCCTTCACTGTATAATATGTAAGATCACAGGAAGCTTGTGCTCCTCACAAATATAATTAAAATGTGGACATGGAGATATTAGGTTAATGGCTGGACTTGATGATCTTAGAGACCTTTCCCAACCTTATTGGTTCTGATATTCTAATGATTCCAAAACACTTAAAGCAAAATCCTTCTTTCCTTTCTGTACTACAAATCTGAAGTGACTCTTACATTTCCTAACAATGCTGGTGTTGTATTTATTCCCTTTCCAGGACTGTTGGGCTAGACTAAGCCAAGTGCCTGTCCTAGGCTCCCTTAAAAGACTGGATCACTTGGTTATGCTGGAGAAAACTATGGATTAAACTGGACTGAAACTATCACCACTAGTGGCTTTTATTTTAAGGTGAGAAATGCACACATATAGAATGCCAAAAGAACATCATCTTCCTCAGTTTTCACATAAAGTTCACAGTATTATACATTAATGTTAATATTTGAGGGAGATTTGCTAATTTATGTGCCATTAGCATATAAATGATTCCTGCTATATGAGTGAAAAAAAATCACTATACCTCTAGAAAAATTATAAATTTTTTTACCTTTTTTCATTAAGGCAGTTAAATATAGGTTGCCACAGGAACCTAAGGTTTTTCATTATTAACATGAGTTTCACTTGACTATTTTAAATACTTTTAAGAACTAGTCTGAAGTAAAAAAAAAAAAAAAAAAAAGAAAAAAATATCATCGACTAAATTTTGTTTTGCATTTATTCTGTTGGAAAATGTACAAGGGTTTCTATAGGATGTGACAAACCTGGACTGGGCTTTTCAAGTTCAGTGTTGCAGATTTGCTGGCATTTACAACAGTTTCTAAACCACTTCCCTTCCTATGGATGTCCAGGACACATTCCACATTTTTTGTCCCATCACTTTAAGTCAATATTTTAGTAATTAATGCTTGGGAAAATGTGACCTTTGGGATCAGCACTGAACAAGGGTCACCAGCTGTGAACTCAGCAAAAGAAAGCAGTGGATGATGTTGCCATGGTCACCTCTTGGGCCTTTTCTGCTGGTACTGACACAGCTTTAGTTCAGTCAATGTCTACCTGACTACAGCCAGAATTTGGTTTAAAAACATGCAGATGCTACCCTGGGTAAGAGAGCTAACATTTCAATATATTGGAGAATATGGCTTGCATTTTTTAACCTGTTTATCTTTTCTTTTTCTCTTTTCCTTCATATTTGCCAGCACTGATTTCTGGTCTAGATGAAAATGCTACATCCAGACAACCTTTCTAGCAGGAATGTGAGGGTTTCAATGATGTTGTCCCAGAAGGTACCAAGGGTTCTATAGGGTGAGAGGAGACAGAATCATTGGAGTGTACTGACAGTCACGATTTACACCTAAAAAAACCCTGTAGGTTGAAAAGCAACAATTATTTCTTAAAGTCTGTTAGACTGTGAACAGCATAACAAGAAAAGTGTGTGGCAACCTGTAAAGTTATGGTTTTTAAAATCAGGCTAGATTGTGTAAAATCTGCATTGCATAAATTACGGTGTAGGGAACACTCTGGCATTCTTACAGGAAGGGCAAACCATCTCCAGCTTCTCTGAGTCTATGTCTTGACCAGTTTTTAGCTTGTACAAGTAGAACAATTGTTCTGTTAGCCACTAGAAATTCCTTTTTGCTGAAGAGAGTGTTCTTGGCTAACAGCTCCAGGCAAGATCAACTCCTGGTATGGCACAAGTGTCAGAGTCTAATGAATAGAGCAAGTGCCACTTGTGCCATCCGTAGTTGTCCATGCAATAATTTGTGTTCAGTAAATCAAGCCACCCTGTTAAGTATATTTACTTTAAACAATCAGCAAGAAAGGGGAAAAAAATCATTAGAAGTTTGGCAAACAAATCTCACAGGCTCTTGTGTAGTCCAACCTTTGGAGTCCTGTACAGAGGAATTCTTCATAAGACGCAGTGTGGCTCGCTGTGAGTAACAAAATCCTCTGCAGTTTTGCAGCATTCTGACTGATGTCCCAGAGAAGACTTCCTACTGGCTGAAAGATGGAAATAAAAAGAAATTTACATAGAAACATGATTTTTATCTTGTTCAAATGTATTCACTGATGTTTGCAAGTTTGTAACTGATGAGCTTTAAATTAAAGACTTTAGACAATGAGAAGATGGAAAATTCTTGGCTTAGTTTTTTTAAGTACAACTGTTTATAACAGTGGCTTTAGACAGTGATCATGCACCATTTAATAAATTGCTGATACAGAGAGTATTAGTAATATTTTTCTGACTGAGGCAAAGTTGAGTAGTCTGAAGTATTTTTGAAGACTAACCTCCCACTGCCTCCTACAAGCTTCCTACAGACAGGCAAGATATTAGCATGCAAGAAATAGCATTTATCCTACATTCTGTGACTTGTCTCTCTAGAGCACGGGGAAAGGTAACCTTCTTTTAGCTAAAACTAGCTGCAAAACATTAGTTGGGATTGAGTTTTGCAGAAGCACACTGAGGTTTTCACATCTTGTGCTGGTGACAGCAACTCCAGTTCCAGCAAGACCTGCATTGTCTAAAGCCTGTGAAAAGTGAAAAGTGTCTGGTGATCTGAGCAGCCTCAAGGGAGTGTGAACAAAGATAAGAAGGCTATGGCAGGAGGGAAGCACTCTATAGCTTTGACTGCAAATGGACTAGCTAAAACAGGCCTCATAAATTAGGAAAAGGTTTGATGATATAAGACTGTAAAAACAGATTATTGTACCTAATTAACCATGTGAAAACAAAATTTATAAAAAAAGGGGAGAACCAAATCTGAATGCTAGTTCTGGCTGCTTTCAACAGCTGAAGTAGGGAGTGTTTTGGAAAGGAAAAAAAGCTACAAATTCAGTCTGCTGTAAAAAAATGGCAGCAAACATTTTCCCCAACATTCTTTGGAGCCTCAGAGCAGGGATGAGCTACACAGCAGAGATGCTGTGGGGTTTTCCTGGAAGACTGCCTTTGTACAACATGGAAAAGAATGGTGGACAATCCTGGAAGACTGCCTTTGTACAACATGGAAAAGAATGGTGGACAATCTCTCCTCAGTGCAGGTCCAAGGCAATGACAGCAACTGAAGTCAAAAGCACTAATGACTAGTTGAAACAACAGATGACCTAAGGCCAAGAGCTCAGCCAGCCAGTAACAATGTGGAAATGTCCTTTGCCAAGGTACATAAAGGAATCTTTTTATTTCCTTTTATAGAGGCAGCACAATATTCACATTTTTTCTGTAGTTATCAAAATGTCTAAAAAACGTGTGCTAAGTACCTCAATCAGTCAGAAAGCCGTAGTTCTAACACTCTTTTTGTAATACAAGCCGAGCAATTTTAGTTGTTTTGCTTTTTGGTTTTTGTAGGAAAAAAGATTAGGAACTGAGCTTTGACCTCTAATGCCAATTTCAAACATCCTGCTTGTTTTGATGGAGCCAGAATGTCACGTAGGTATCCTAATATTTCTTATTTGCTTATGTCCTGCGTCAGCTAAACCACTGATTGTTTGTTGGTGGCTTTAAAATGAATTCAAATAAGTCTCATTCTGTTAAGTGGGTTGGTCTTTCCTTCTTCCTGTGCTGGGTTTGCCCTTGTCATTACAGGCATACAATAAGAAGACTTCTCTGCTGCAGATGTTTACAATACAGTCTGTAAATAATGGATTCCATTGTTTACTCAAAAAAAACCCAACTTTTTTTCATGCAAAGCTAGAAGGCTTGCATAGCTGGCGTCAGCCTCCTCACACACAGAGTCTCCTCTTTTCCGGGAAGAAGCCTGGGGCATCCTCCCCACTTGTAAAATGTTTCTGCCAAAAGCAATTTAAAACGTTTGACAATGAGAAACGTGCAAAATGAAGCATCTCAAAGGAGAAGGAAACAAGAAAAAGGGAGGTGAAAAATGGAACCTGCAGGAAAACCCTTCAATTTTTGCAGTGACACCAGCTGACAAAGTGTTCAAGGTCCATTCTGTAAATAGTGGCTCCGATACACAGAATTTGTCTTCAGAAGCAGTAAACATTTATACTAAATTAAAACTCTATATTTTATAATTCTGTTCTGCTGGCTTTGTATCAAAGTATCAGAAGAGATAACTCATGTCAGAAAAAGTTTTAGAAGGTGTGAAAACATGAAGAGCACATTTTTTCCTTTGAATTTTCTTCATTCCTAATTCTGGAAGAGAAATTTATGCTTGGGAGTAGATAGTCTGGATATGGGGTCTCAGGATTATTATTTCTAGGGTTATGGTGAGTTTACAGGCTCTTCCATTTAGAACTCTGCCCAAATATTTGTAGTATTTGTGTCTTAATTGAAATGACAGTTTGAGATGTACTGGTCAGAAGGGAAAAAATTTGTTACCATTCCCACACCTGTTTTATGATAGCATTTGTTTCCAGAGGCTATTTTTCTACTTGCATAAACTAAAGATTATATAGGCATGATGGTACCACACCTTGTTACGCTCTACTCTCGAAGGTCTTGGCTGTGAGAGCAGAATTCACAGCCTTGTAAGCACCACTTATTTTCCCAGTACTGCAAACAGAGGGTTCAGAGGTGGGGAGATTGGACACCCAACACCAGAGTCCATAAGACAGCCAGGAGGCAAAGATCAAAGAGTGGGATTTGTCTGAAGTGCTATCATACACAGGGGCTGAGATGCTTCCCTCCAGCTCACTCTGAACACATGTCAAGGGAAAGAGAAAACTGTTCTTTCCAAAACTTTAGGCACCTGAGCCACCCATTCCAGCACAGACAGCCATCCCTTTCTTTTTTTTTCATTGGCCCTACATGCTGCTGATCCTGGATGAGATATTTGTGCTAAATTATTGCTCCTATTTGTGCTAAAGGCTTGTGATTAAAGCACTTACCTAGAATGCAAAGACCTGGGTGTTCTCAGGCTTTCTCAGGCTAAGAAGGACATGGTGTCACCTGCCACATCCTCAGAAGATGGTTCATGGAAGGAGACTTGATAACTGTGAGGTGTCTCCTGGCCAAGATTAGGTACTGTCAGGCAAAGAGGAAGATCACAAGTCTGGAGAGTGATGGCAAACTGGAAGAATGTAACTGTATCTCAGTGAGATCTCTTGAAAGAGATGCCCTACCTTTATGTGTTTTGTTCACTGACGTTTTAATGCAAAATACACAAGCACATTCCAAAAGGCTTTAAGTATCAGACAGACACAAAGATGCTCACTTTATTCACTCTGCCTAAATCTGCTCCTGGATTTGTTTTTAGCCTTTTATTACTTTCATATCCTACCTTGAATGAAAATGTTAGGTACCTCCTTTCATGCTTGGATAAGTTTATCTGAGAGGTCTGCCACAACCTTGAACTTGTCTCAGTTTTTCCTTCTTTTAAATATTGTTGACATCAGTGTGAGGGTCTATCCTACTTGACTCCATAACAGTATCTCCAGGGCAAAAAAAAAAGGGGCCTAGCATCTTTGGTCTCTTTTTTAAACAATCAGTCAAACACAAAGGTCTCCATGAGGCCCACCATGAGACATCATGCATGAAGACATGAAATCTGCTACCCCCACAGCAGAAGGAGTGGAAGCTCACATATCTGAATTGTTTTCTAAACTCCTTTTATCACTAATTTACACAAAATGTACCTGTTCAGCAGTTTGAGTTTTGGGCACTCTCATAAGGTTTAGCCATGATCCAGAAAGGAGGCAGTGCTAATGCCCCAGAATCACTTCCCAAAATCAACTTCTTTAGCAATGCCTTATACTTATATTTCTTCCTCAAAATCCAATGGAACTGACAAACCTAATGGGATTTCCAGAAAGACAGCCAGTCTGGATGCCATCAGAGAGAAACCATCATGACATTTTTATTTTCTTCTCTTACCACTAGGCCATGGAGTGTTTTGACTTGTAAAAGGCATGTCCAAGTCCTCTCACTGCAACCATCTTGTCTATCTCAAGGAGAGGCAAGCACTTTCTGGTGTGATAGAGGCCCATGCTGTTAAAGACCATGGAAATGTAAGGAAATCATGTTTGAAGCACAAAACAAAATCTAATTAGGGAAGAGTGCAGGTTAATGCTGCCTAATAAGTTTTTTTCCTGAAGCAAGAGTCTGAAGTCAGACATATTCTGCACTTAGTGTCAGAATATATATCTTGACAGAGCAACTCCAATTTTTTTTTTTTTTTTTTTTTTTTTTTTAATGCCAGCATTGACAGCAGTGGGAAAAGGAGAAGCAGCAGAACTGCTGCTAGTGGGGGCAAGGGGATGTGGACAAGTCAGTGAGTCAGTGCTCACACAGATCCTTCAAACAGCCAGGACATGGATGACTCTAGGAAATCCTTCTGGGTAGGGATTTGGCAGCATATTGCAGCAGGGAGCTGTAAAAGTCTGTCACAGAGCTCAACTGAGGAGTCCTCCAGAAGACTGTCAGTCACCATCAAGCACCCAGAAGCAGTCCCAGAAACTACAAGAAAAGGAAGGATACATGACTGAAGGGAAGCTAGAACTCTTGCACTAAGGAGCAGGGTAAGACACTCTATTTAGCTAAACCAGGACACCATATGATTAATAGAACCAACCAAAGATTTTGGACAGAAGACAGAAAAATATCTCTTGTCAGAAATATGATGCCACAAAAATATGTTAAACACCACTACATTTTCAAAACCAGATTCAAATCTGCTGTCCCTATTTTCTCAAATATGCTTGATGCACTCAAAATATTTTGAATTCCTCATTTATATATATTTCCATGTTTCATCATGAAGTCTATGTATTTAAATGCATCACTAAACTAAACATATTAGTATTTCATAAATTTTTTCCAACATTATACTTCAAATTTTCAGCATTACTGAAGGAAAATACTGTTACCTTATCAAATGCTGCTGTGTTATGGATAACAGCAGATTTTCCCTTGAGGCAGCACTAAGAATTTCAATGACAGAGAAAGTCTGAGTGTGTTGAGTTTTCCTTCCAGTTCAGAATGAAAATAAATGTCAAATTGCTGTGAATTCTTATGAAATAGAAATATTATCTCTGACTGCATCCTCAGACCACAATCACAGATGGCCCTTCAGCTGAGAACATTTTGAAGGTCAGCACAGGAGTGACAGAGCATAACTGCTGCTGATGCCTTTGATTTCAAAACCAGCAATGTAACCAAGTTGCCAACAAACAAGCAACAAACAGTTGCTTCCTGAAAGGGGAGAAAGTATTGGAGGAAAGGGACATGAGATCATTGCCTTGAAGCATCCTGAGTCAGCAAGTTAGGTGAGAAAGTTTTCTCTGGTCCCGAGACCATCTGCCTCCAGAAATGCTGACTGGGCTCATGCTGGGGCTTGTTCACTGAGCAAACACTGGGGGAGGGACAGGGGGACTGCAGCTGTACCCCAGCACCCAGGCATCATGTGGGCCTTGTAGTCCCACTGGAACCTGGACTGCCCCTGCTGATGTAGGGCACTTTTAGATAAGAGCTATAACAAACTGGTGTCTGGAAAGCAGTGATACAGCTTGCAACAGCATGTCCCCAGCTGAACTGCTCGTTTCTCAGTCACCTGCCTGCAGGAGCAGCCAGAAAATGGCACTGGTGTCTAGCAGGTGCCACTGCTGGCACCTGCACAGCCAGCAGGGACAGTCCCTGCCCTCCAGAGATCTGTCTGACCTGCACAGAAGAGTTTGGAAGCCAAGTCTTGGTGTAACAGCTACTGCAAAACTATTTGGGTCATTAAAATAGCAAAGCAGTGTATTCCTAGGATCTAAATCAGAGATTTCATTGTGATGGGAGTTACAGGGATTAACTGTGTGTGTAGTGTGGCCAGACCAAACCAAGATGTGTTTCTTGCTGGCTGCCTGATGAAGAATTGTCTTGGGGTGTTGCTACCATCACTATAAAGTAAAACCCTGCACTGTCACTGGCCACTGCCTGACAGAGAGAGTAGGGAGCTGTGTGCTCTCTGCTCCCTTGTGAAAGCTCACAGGTGTGGAGAAAAGGCTTCTTTTCATCTCTGATAGTCTCAGAAATCATCTGTATGCCAGCATACAAACACTTTGACTCCTAATCTTAAACAAAACATTTATTTATTATTTTCCATCAAAAACAATGGCTATTATATTATTAATTTTTTTCCCTCCAATAATTTTTCCTCTCTATTTTTATAAACATGAACAAGTTTTGATCTTGAAAAAGCAGAAAAAGAGTTTTTTGTCTCAGACTTAGTGCCTTGTTTGCTTCACAGGCAAACTAAAATACTTTCCAAACAGAAGGAGAGGACACAGTTGCCCCATGTCTATCAAAATATCCTATCCATTTCTCCTTCTCCTTTAGCTTGTGTCTGTGCTGCAGTTTTAATCAAGTCCTCTTAGTTCTGTCGCTCACAAGCTGCAGTTACATGGAATCCTACAGAGCCTTGCATCTGACACAGGATTTGTGTCTGAGCAGAAGGAAAAGCTTTTATTAATTTTTGAGGCTGGGATTTTTTTTGTCTTTTCATACAGTTTGGGCTACTGGTGACTCATTTCTTCTTGTTTACTTAGTGATGAACCCCAAGATATTAAGAACTTCTGGCCTGGATTATTATCCTGACCTTAATGACAAATTTTAGTACCCTTTCTTCCTGTGACACAGAAACAAGCTCTTTCTCAAGAAGTCCTGGCTGCTGTGGTAGCAGAAGTTTCTTAGGAAAGCCCAAAACAGTTGTGTTCTTCTATTGCTGTGGTCAAGGAAGCCACTCTTGAGTCACTGAGGAGGCTTTTATCATTCCACAATATATATTCAAGGGAGGAATCCTTTCTAACCTCACACCCACAGCATTTCTGATCTTCTGTGTGTGGTGCAACCAGTAAATAAAATCACGAAAAATCCATCCTGCTTTGAATTTGGGAGACTGAAGTTACAGAAAAGACCATGCTCTGCCCCCAAGACTCATGAGAAGGGAACAAAGCTGCAGCAGCCTGGGATTCTCACTACATCTTGAAATAAGTAGAAAGTTCCAGAGGGAGGGGGGGGAATGAGAGAGGACAAAAGACATATTTCAGATGGTGGTCTCCAGCCCTGTTTTCTTCACTGAGTTGCAGAAGTGGCCTGTGCAGACTCCTCACTGCTGGCCTCTGTGGCTCTGGGAGTTGTCACAGTAGGGTGACACTCAGATTATCTCAAGGACATCTTTGCTCAGAGGTTCCCCAATGACTTTTCCAAAGGATGAATATGTCCCTCAAAGGCCATGGTAACCCTACCAGGGAAGAACTAAGAGACACAGAGGTGTCAGTCCCATCCGGGATGCGCCACTGCGAGAGACCTTGTGGACTCCCTGCCATATGTTTTCAGATGCCAGAACACCTGGTTGCAGACACGCTGTGCTGCAGACAGCTTTGAAGCAAGTTCAGGTGTCACACTGAAACAAGAAGCGAACCTCTCCCAGAATGCTCTCTTATCCCTAACCCAAGGATTTTGCCACCCAGATGAGGTGACACAGACTTGGGTGACACCATTTCTTCAGCACCCAGTTTGCCTGGTGTGTGTCTGGCGGGCTGGTGTCTGGCAGGCTGGCTGGGTCTGCAGGCATAGGGTGCAGCAGGCACGTGTATCCCGTGCTGCCAAGAGCCTTGGAGCAAGGCTGGAAGTCGCTGCCATCCCCAGCAATGCTCCCTGACGACACTGGCATCTGCATGGGCTCAGAAAAACCACCAATTATAGCCTTCCACTGCTCCTCAAACACTGCCAAGGTGCTGAGCCAGGGCATGGGGAAAGATCACTGGATGGTGGCCAGCATTTGGGAATTTTCACTTGACTTGTAAGAATGCAAAATAACATTTGTAAAAACCAGTCAGAGTGCCAGGTGAGGCCTTTCCTATCCCTTTTATATTTATAACTGTAATATGAACTGTCATGGAGTTCGTACATGGCTTGTAACAGGCTGCTCACAGTTTAGTTCTGCCTTAGAAATCTATGTTGTTGTAAGACCTTACTCTGAAATCTTTGTTCTTTCCCTCAGTGTAAGGCAAACAGCACCATAAACCAGGCAATTTCTGTGCAGAGCAGTGTACATGGAACCACTGCAGTAAGGCAATTTGGTCTGGTTTGTCTGCTGTTACCTTAATAGGAATAATTTCTTTTCTTGTTTTGAGGGGCAGGAAGAGAAAAGAAGGAAGGGATAAAAGAAACTGCCTCTGTAATTCACCTACCCTGACAAAGCTAGAACTGTCTGGGAACTCCTTAGAAAATGAAATCTACAGGGAAGAGGAAAAGACTTTATCCTTTTGACTAGCTAATATGTCCAATCACAACTTTCAGTAAACAGAAAAAGAAAATAAGTTCACCTGCTGGCTGGACAGTAAGCCCAGAGAGGTCTGATTTATGCAGCTTGATTGAAGTATGTATTTGAGGACCTAAGAAAGAGTCTGAAGCTGGCAGCCCCTCTGAAGTGATTAGTACCCATCACTGCCTTCATCATAGAACAGCAATGCTGCAGGGAGGCACCAAGGGGCAGATATTCCTTTTCAGATTCTATAACTGCCCTGGTTATAGAAATATATATAGGATATATCTATATATATAGCATATTTTTATCTCCCATATATATAGAGGATATAAATATAGGATATATATATATATATATAGGGGATATATATTATATATATATATATATATATAAGATATATATATATAGGATACATACAGAGAGAGATTAAATTATTATTGGATGGAGGGAAAAAATCAGTGATGTATGAAGCAGCCAGCCAAATGGACTTCATCAGCCCTTCAGCTACATTCCTACTGGTGCTTGAGTTCCTTTCTCCTGGAGCACTGGGACAGTGTTGGCTGACTCTGCGTGTCCTGTTCAATCCATGTTTTCAGCTGTGACAACTGGCAGCCAGGAATCCTTGGGGCTTTTAAAAACCACTTATAGCTCTACTTGCTCTCTAATGACTGTTCACCTTCATGTTACTCACTCACAGCTATATTCCACTGCTTTTATTTCTGTTCTGTCTGACTTGTTCTGGAGAGGTTTCTCAGTTAACAAGCAACAGTGTGTCAGCTGTGAGTCAGTATTGCATTGCATTGCATTGCATTATATTATTGTTATATTATATTGTAATATTCTATTCTATAATTTAGTATAATGTTATGGTGGACAGTGATAATTTTCATGTAGAAGGATACAGCATATTCCCCACATTACATAATTATATCTATCTTTAAAGCCTTTGACAGCAATAAAATAAAAAATCCAGCAAAATATCACACACACACACACACACACACACACACACACACACACACACACACATATATAATATACAATATATAACACATTTTGCATTTAACATACTACTAGGATTAGAGCAAAAGGCATCATATGTTTTATTTGTTTTCTGCACCCTTTGCAAAGCAGCTATCCATGCCATCTACTCATAAATACTGGAAAGGTTGCTTCCCTCTGTGTCTGGTTTTCTCAAGGAGGTTAAAGAGGAGTATGAACCCATGACCTACAGCTACTGCTGAGCCAGTCACCAGAAGTGAAGGATAGCAAGCAAAAACTATTATTTGTATTTGGTTTGGATGTACAAGTTGTGAAGCAGACACTTATAGTATTGGAGATACAGAAACATCCAAGTTCATATCTCTTCTGCCTAGTCAACAGCCAGAAGTGCCAGGTCTTTTACTATGCAGAAAACAAGCTTAAAAGTCATGCCAGCCAAGTGCTGGCACAGAAAATCCTCCAGCAAATGAATTCTGGGCTCCACAATTGTGGAACTTACTGCTTTGGGTCTGTTCACTACACCAAATTTCCTGGGATGAGCACACCCTGAATAGATGGTTGTAACAACTACTGGCTCAAGGATACATTTAAGATTATAATATTCGTCTAGACACCATCATTGGCTAATATCTCAACTGATTTTTAATTGGAAAATAGTCTGTGCTTTTATAAAATAGTATTATTTATTCCAGTTTCTCTAGCTTGTTTTTTATTTTAATTAGCAATACAGAAAAAACCCTGGACATTTGTATCTTTTCATTTCAGTATATGTATGTTTTAAATTTTTGTGGAGTAGATCTTTATGTCTGCTACTCCATGTTCATACCACTACAGCTGGGAGTAGAACTCTGCTCTAATTTAGGCTGGATCTCCAGGGCATTCATGTGTCATAACCAGTTCTGCTGACTTCAGAGTCAGCCTTACAATTCATTATTCCTAAAGGATTCCTCAGAAGTTTAATGAGTACTGAGAAATCTCAACTTTCATTTAAGTCAAAGCTAAGAGATTTTAGACACGCCACTGTAAAGCCCAACGCGTAAGAACCCTCAATTAAGTAAAAAATAAAAAGTAAGAAAAACTGAGCATGCCTATTCTTAAAAATGATGTGGTTTTAAATCACAGAACTTTGTGCATGGTGGTGATGTGGTTTCAGTTCTTTATTCGGCATCAATGAACTCTGCATTCCTCTTTGTCTAGCATTAATCAAGTATTCAGGCATGGTAGTGAGCCACAAAGGAGTCATGGCAGAATATAAAAACACTGTATAGTGGCCCCTTTCCTCAACGGTGTTCATCTGTCCCAGCTCACCCAAAAGCCTGATGGTATTAAGAGGAAACTTATAAAATGACCTCTGAAGGGGGAAGAAGATGAAAGGCAAGCTCATGTGTGTAGAACATAGGTTTGCAACAAATGGCTTCCCAAAACAGCTGAATGAATGGGTAGCCGCAGGTCAGGGTTTATCTCAGAAAACCGTCATCTCCTTTCTCAGTCTCAGACAAGACATGCCAGACTAAATAAGAGCAGCAGAAGATTCAGTTGTCTGCTGAACTTCAAAGGGGTCGTCTCCGGTGAAGTTTGTGATATATTGGTCCACAGCTGTAGTGGGATCTTGCCAGGCTCTCACACTTCCCCAGGGTTCCAAAAGAGCAGCAGTCTTGAGCATGCTCCACCAACAGCATGTTTGATGACTAAATTCTCTGTCTGAAAACATGAATGCACACAGACTTGAGGAATCTACCTTGGATTTTTGTTTTCTTCCTTGCCATGTCATTTTTGGCCTAGGGTTGGTCTGCATATTAATGGTGTTCATTTGCATTCCATTTTTGTGGCTACATTTTGCCTATAATAAGCCAAAATAAAAAAATCTGGAAAAAATGCAGATGTAAATCTGCCCATTCAACTTTTTCCTCTTCTCTAGCTTGGTTTTTCTGAAGCCTGGAGAACTGTTTTAGAAAGCAAAGCCCATATATAAATTTACTCTTCCCAGAAATATCTTTAAAATTCCAAACGGCACAAGTTCATACAATGGGAAACACTCCACTAGGAAGCATTTAGGAGGTGCATGCAATTAGGAGGTGGGAATCTGTCTTTCACTGATGCAGTACTATGGTAGGATAAGTCCACTCATGCCAGTTGATTTCATGCAGAGAAAAACTGGAGCTGCGTAGTGATCAGTCAGGTGCAGAGGTTTGATTCACATGCAAATATGAAATTCCTAGGACTTATTGTGCCAGTTGGCCCTGTATTTGTGAGGGAAGATATTTTCCAAGCACTATTCAATACAATACTCCTGCATCAAATAGAAGCCTATTTCTTTCATAGACACAGCCTCTGAAATACCAATTATCTGGAGAAGCAGCAAGGACTGGATAAACTAATGCCATTTCCTTGTCTGAGATATTTTTGTTAGTCATGCACATCCTCGTCACATACAAAATAAATGTCAATATTTTACTAGAAAAGTAAGATGAGGAACACTGCAATTTTATCTGGGTCATTCCTATAAATAGGAAAACACAGGAAATTGCTGCAGTTGCAGAATGTTCTATCAGATTTCTCAGATCCATTCACTCAAGGATTTTCAGCATGCTCCCCTTTCTGTCCTAACTGCCATTTACCATTCTCATTATACACAATACAGTTCCCAGCATTTATTTCTTCTCTCATTTCCCTCTTTTCTCTGCCCTCCTCCTTTCCCTTTTGGGATCATGCTTCTGTGGCTGATTGTGTTTTATCCTTTCCAATTTAATCTCTCCCTCTCTCGCATCAAGCTAAATGCAAATTCCATACCCCTGTCACCCAGCTTTTGCCTGGCCTGTCCCTTCTTCACCTTGCTCCAGCCCTGGCTTCTCTCCAGCCTCACATTCATACATCTGGCGCTCTTAACACCTTCATCATCTCATCCCTGTTACTCTCCTGTATTGTTTCTTGAGATCCAGCTTTTATTCTACAGTGATCTGGCCCCATTGAACTCAACATGACCTGACACGTTCATCTTCTAGCTATGCTACACACCTAGGCCTTCCTGATAGATTTTCCTGCTGCTCTTTTCTTCTCCCCTATTTTCCAGGCTGTAATAATCAGCCTCTCCACTTCCATTTCATCTCTCTCCAGTTTCCCCCACTATCTGACTCCTTATCTCCCCTTCTCCATGTCCGTCATCGCTGACTAACCAGGTCCTGCCTCTGTGGTTTGCCTGGGAGTAGAAATGAGAACTTCCATTTTTTATTTCATGCTGCCCTTTGCATTAGGTATTTAGCACCTGGAAATTCTCTATAACCAATCACAAAAATCTGTTCTTCAGATTCCCATGCTACAATTACTTTTTTCAGAAAACTTGGCAAAAGCTAAGCTGCCAATGTGCTGAGGCAATTGTCCTAGATATGCTGGTCAGTACTGGGTTACCAGATCTGTGATTTTGGATGTACCCATTTTTTGCCTCTCGGTTTTCATTTACTTTGTAAACCCACACAGACACTTTTTTCCTTCTCTGTTATGTTGCTTGACACTAAGGAGACTTGATCTTTTTCTTGGATTTTCAAATTTCATGGCAATGAAAATGATGAAGAATCTACTTCAAAACATGATAGCAACAACTGGCAAATAAATAAAATTAAAAGGAAAACAAACAAACAAACCCACAAAAACAAAACAAAAAAATCCCCAATGTCATATTGCAAATATTCAGTAACATTGTTCCTTTCTCTTTGGGAAAACATATCTCAGTGGATGAATGTATAGTTTTCTGGCTATGGGAAAAATCACTTTTGAAGGATGATATTGAATTGTGTTTTGGCAACTTAACAGCAATTTAACTGTTTCTGCACTAATTATGTGGCCACCCCTAAAACCAGAATTGAGGTGAAATTTATCAGGTTCTTTGTTCAGCTCTCTGGGTCATAGCCAGCAATCCAGTAGAATTCCTGCAGCACAGGAATTCTGATATTTCTTGATATTATGGCCTTCTACAGGCAGGGAGTGCAGAGAAGATAAACCAGGTGGTTTCAAGTGGAAGAGCCTGAGTTCTGGGCACTATTTTGTTGTCAAAGTATGCAGCAATTTTGGTTCAATTTAACATGAGATGGGCAACCTGCTGTGTCGGTATAGCCACAGCAGCACTGTGAGAATGAAAAAGTACTTGTCCCTGATGTAATATAGCCTCAGAATCTTTCATTTTCTATTGCCAGAATAGCTCTAATGAACATATGAATGCAACTTCAGCTGCCCCAGATTTAGATAGATAATAGTTTTAGTGTTAGTGAGCCTCAGGCAGACTTCCATAACATTTGTCAACCAGCAGGAGACACAGAGGAACAGAAACTTGATTTCTTCTTCTGATTTTCTCTACACTCGGGACTGGAAAAGCATCTAATATTAGCAAACACCCCTTATACTTACTTCTGGTAGCCCAAACTGCCACCACTTTTCTCCATTCAGTTTAACTGTTTGTGTTTTTAACTAAGAACAGGTGTAAAAGTGGAATTGAAAGGACTTTAGTGTCCCCCACACGTTTGAAGAGAGGCAGGAAGGATATGAGTTCTCCACCATCTGACAGTGTAAAGTCCTGTTGTGTCTATGTTCTGTCCTTTGTCTCGGGTTAGGAGCTACCTCTGTTTTGCCCAAAAAGTAGCTTTTACCAAGCTGAAAATCAAATATTTAGCTCTTGCCTTGAAGTATGCATGCAACAGGAATATCTATATCTATATATTAAAATTCCTGAGAGGCAGGCAATGAAGAAAGGTCAAGATCCAACACATACCAGAGAATCACAGAACAGTTTGGATTGTGAGGTACCTTAAAGACCATCTAGTTCCAACCCTCCTGCCGTGGGCAGGACGCCTGTCTAGACAGGTTGCTCAAAGCCCCATCCAACCTGTCACTGAATGCTTTCAGAAACAGAGCATCCACAACATCTCTGGGCAACCTGTTCCACCTGTTTACTGCCCTCTGGGTAAAGAATTTCTTACTAACATCAAATCTAAATGTGCTCTTGTTCAGTTTGTAGCCATTCCTCCAGTCCTGTCATGCCTGCCCTTGTACAAAGTCCCTCTCCAGCTCTCTTGTAGCACCTGCTCACCCCCAACAGGAACCCATCAAAAAGTGAGGCAGCTAGCCCTGGCTGAGGTGTGATGGGCTTCTGTTGAGAGGCTCTTCCACTTATAGGATGTGATAAGAGGATCTTTGTCACATCTTGGGTTCTGGTGAGAGGCTACTTTATTTTCTGTGCCTATACACTACAAACTAGTCCTAACACTGAGTTTGAAGAAATAGCAACATGAACTGTTAGAAAAGAAAAAAATATCCCTGTAGTGCTTCTCTGGCCCATTTTGCAGTAGCAGTAAGCTCCATCAAATGTTTTGGAGATACAGATGTAGGAGGATACTAGTAAGTAGCAATTAATTTTGACAGCTGAGCCTCAGCAAAAGAGCAGCTCCCAGCCCACAACATTTTAAATTTTCTGAACAGCTTTGCAGAGATGTTGTTCAAGAAGGCTGGAGGCTAAGGCAAATTGATCTTCCCCATTCATTTTTTTTTTCCTGGGAGATGTCTATTCCCAGTCAGCTAGCAGGGTTTTTTCAGTGGTTTTTTTTTTTTTGAGAAGGAAAAGCCTCAGCATAATGCACAAGAAAATCTCTGTGTTGGCCTCTCCTGTACCTTTTCTGTGAGTAAACAGAGGACTAATCTTCTGGACCACCAACCAGTGATTTCTGGAAACTGTATTTACTTCATGTATCAGGCAAATTGAAGCTCCACAGCTGAGCTGCATTCAGATTCAGGACTGAATCACCACACACCACAGTATCTCTCAGCCCAACTATTTGCCTGCTATAAAGATTCAAATTCATTATGGAGTATTGACCTGGCTGAACTCCCATGCAATTGAAATTTCGATTCACTGCTCTCTTGTGACCAGTCTCTGGTAGAAAGCACACATGCCCCAGCACTGGCTCTTGCCTTACTCAGGGCTTGAAATATGCGATACTCAAATGTTGCATTTTTTCTTCCTCATCTAGTAGCTCTCATTCCACACAAGCCAAATCCCCTTCCAAGTGCACTATTATTTATTAGCTCGTGATCTATTAAATAATCTCAGCAAGTCACCTTCAGTAGATCTCAAAGTCTTTACAGTTAACAGTGTGATTTGTTCTCCTGTTAGGAGGGGAAGAGCATGGAAGCTGGAAGGGAACCACCTGAACTTTCACTTTTCAGTGCCCAATAGCAGATATCTATAACAGGTATTCAGAACACATCCCATAGAGAAATACTGTGACCAAAGACAATCTGTAGTAAAAGCAATTTCCCCAGAATCACTGAGCCCACTTGACAAAAAAAAAAAAAAAAAAAAAATCCCTGTTGTTTCATGTGATAAAAATATAGAAGTACTTAATTGCAGTTTCCTCTAATCAGAGAGTTTATTACTCTAGATAAGAAGTCTAAATGAGGTTAAGAGTCTTTTGATTCACCATTTTGCTGACATTTTTAGAACAACATGTTGGATTAAAATGGGGCAAGAAAACAACACAGGGGCTTTGACAAAACAAAGTAACAAGCAGCTGACTTTCATTACAGCTGGGTCCCTTGCTTTTCATGGATTTGCATACCAAGTCCCCAACACGCCACATGCTGATTTCCTCCCAGTACTACATCTTCTGTTCTCAGTAATTTCACCTGGAGTTTCAGGTGCCTCTGAAAAGTCCTGCTGCCCCACTCTTGCTGCCACTTCTGCTGGTGCTGGGGACCACAGACATGTGACGTGCTGCCCCCTTAGCTGTGCATACTCCACAGGGTTATAATTCCAGCCTCCAACCAGAACTGCCACCTGTGAGCACTGGATGACTTGAGACAGAAAGTCCTTGGCAGGAGCTAAGCCTTAATGAGCTTAAAGTGCATTGAGGAGCTTGGCAATTACAAAGCAGGGCCACAGAATAAGCAGTTGCAGAAAGTTTCCAGTGCAAAATACTTACAAGACAATTGTTTACATTATCTAGATGGTTTTAATTACAGGGGAGTTCAGACCAGTTGCTTAAGTTTTCCCAAGGGGTAATTAGTCACCCTGTGAATTTGCATATTTTCCACTGCTGTATTGAGGCAAATCAGCCATACTTATCAGAAGACTGACCTGGCAACCTCTGTTCTTGGCAGATTGTACTCTGAGCTTCATCATGACAGTATCAAATGTATTGGCAAATGTTCCACTGCAAGGCTGCAGCAGCCAAACTTTGGGGAGATGACAGGGTTCCTAGTTTTAAATGTAAGAAATTTCAAGCACAGATAGAATGAAGAGGACATTTTTCAACAGCTTCTACTCATGACAGATGCAGTATTTATTAATATATTACAAAGATATTAATAATCTGCCCTCTGCCACATTATACAGACTCTGCTTTTAGTTATGCTGAGATTTACTAAACTGAATGGAAGTTTCCCAAAAGGGTTATTCCGTTCAGATGGCTCATTTTATGGTATTTTATCAGCTGTGTTGTTTTGTTTGCTCTAGGAGGCATGGATATATTGACAGCTGAGATTAGCAGCCATTTTTATTTAAAAATCAAAACCATAATAGACATACAAAAAATACCAAATACTATCAATATCTAAGAAATTACATATTTACCTACTCTTACAGATTTCACAGCAGAAATAAGTGGGATTTTTTTCAAATCAGTTTGTCGGTAAATGGCAGCATTTTTAAAGATTCTCATATTCTTACATTTTACTCACATCTCCCAGTGGTTTTATATCTATTATCAGAGGAAGGGTTGCTTCCACTAGAGAAAAAGGGCTAAAGGCCATAAATCACACTAAAAGTAAACTGAAAGAGATATTTAAATAAATTAATTAAATTTTTTCAAAAGTACCTAAAATTATACTCACCAAAGTAGAAAATTGTAACCTGACAACTGACATTATTCAAGTGTCATCTAGCTTGGTTAGATAGGTTACCCTTGAGGCTGTGTATGCTTGTATTATGAAGTGAAATGCAAGCTAGACAAAGCAGAACATTTTGGATCCTTTAAGTTACTTTTGTTAATATTGAAGTTGAAATCTCTGAATATTCACAACAAGACAGTCCTAAATTTTTAGACACATAAGGAAAAGGGCAATTAATGAGTGGCAGACATATTTTCAGATATCCTTGTTTTATGAAGCAGGTCAGAATCTGCTATAATAGCTTACACATGTATATACATACAGACACATATATATAAACACAGAATGTCTCCAATAAAAACCATATGGCAAGCCTAGGCAGATTTGTTTTCCATTGTTTTCCATGTGAAAACAAAATGCTAAATCTTTCTTTTCTTGACATCTGTGCCTTTGCTTTACCATGAAGCTAGCCTTTTAGATCAGTTACTATTTTCCCTGGCCCGTTTTTAAGCCCCTGTTATCTAGAAAGTCAGGTGTCACCACCAGAATAGTTTCTTTACTCTGAAATTTAGGGAAAAGTGTTGATTCTCACAGAAAAGAACACATGACCAGGTTCTCCTCTGCTGATATCCTGCAGCAGGCAGACAGGTATCTTTAGGATGCTGATGTCTGCTGACATCTTGGAGCACACACCAGCAGCCCATTTGTCTTGTGCAAGGGACAGAGCTGAGGAGGGGCTCATATTGCACAGACCATGTCTGTGATGAAGATATCCTCTCTGTAGAGAGCAGTAGTTGTTAACTACTGCCCTCCAAATGCTTCACATGCTCACACCATCTCCTGCAATACACTTTGCTCCAAGGAGTAGGACAGAGAGCTGGCCTGGAGCAACAGCCACTTCTCCATACTCTTCTGCAGGGTCCAGCTGATCCTGCAGGAATTCCTGGCTGAGCCAGCCTTTTTCTCCTTCAGACCATCTGAGCACTGCCAAGACCCTGGCTCTTTTCCTGCCTGCCACATTGCTTATCAGAGTGCTTATGAGGCACTCGTCTCACTTGTTGTCTTTTGCTGTTTCTCATGTTTCACAGTGATTGATGTAATCAATCAGCTGCAAAACCTGATGAAGAACAGCAAGAAAGCCAAGGTGGACTCACTTTTCTCAGTTGGGATAGAAGCATCTGAATACGCACCTCCAACTGGACAATGAAGGGAAATGAGCAAAGTTCAGTAAGTTGTGAATATCCATGTGTGTAAATTCACTTTTATATGCAGTTATTTCTTGTTTTCTGAAATAATATCCACACTTATTTTAGATTCAAATAATATTGAACAAGAAGAAAGACCTCGCCATTTTCTGGGGTTAGCATGGAAATGAATGACATTGAAAGGGTGTTTTCTGGAGTGACAAGGGTAGGGAGAAGGCAATTCAGAAGTAGAACTCCATCACATTAATATGATGCTGTAGAGGCAGAACCTTCATTGTAACAAGCTGTCAATAATGGCTAGATGATTATATAGATGACCTAATTGTTAAATTCCATGTCTTTAACCATACCAATTTGACAAAATGGAAACCATTGTTTACTGGAGGTATCCTTTTGTGAATCATCTCTCCATGGGCCTGCAGCCCTCTGCCTGGAGCCTGCTCCAGCACATTTCCCACAGGGTCACAGTCTCCTCTCAGGCATCCACCTGCTCCATCATGGGCTCCACAGGCTGCAGGTGGATCTCTGCATCCCTGTGATCCTCCATGGGCTGCAGGTGCCTCACCATGGTCTGCACCACAGACTACACAGGAATCTCAGCTCCTCCTCCTTCTCCACTGACCTTGGGGTCTGAATAGCTGTTCCTCTCCCATATTCTCACTCTTCTTCACTGGGTGCAATTATATCTGCCAACGGTTTTTTTACTTCTTTTTCTTAGATCAGTTATCCCAGAGGTATTCCCACAATTTCTGATTGGCCCAGCTTTGGCCAGCAACTTGTCTGTCTTGGAGCTGTCTGGAACAGGCTCTGCTGGACATGGAGGAGGAAGCTTCTGGCAGCTTCTCACAGAAACCACCCCTGTATCCCCCCTGCTACCAAAGCTTGGCCATGCAAACCCAACACAACAGGCTGTAAATTCTTTGTTGTTCTATTCTGCTTGTACAGCAGCAAACACAGTGAACATCCACATTTGTAGATATAGTAACTACAGCCAAAATAATGGCAATTCCATCCAAATAAAAGTTTAGATGTTCTGCAGGAATGTTGATAGTAGAAAAAAAAAAGTGATAGACCATATTAAGCCAAGAAATTATTCCATTTTCAGAGAGCACGTGGAGAATGCTTTTTCCACAAGGCATCCAGCTCTACTCACAAATTAAATTTGTTCAAGTGGCAGTCAAACTGCACATGGTTGCAGTTCACTGTTTTCTGGTGAATGAATGTGATGGGGATGTCTCCATCTGCACAATAAAGAAGTTCGCTGGTATTTAACTCAACCCAAACCCATCCCTTCACAGAGTTCTCAATACCTGTTTAGGAACATGGACATAAGAATATTTTTTAGCAAACACAGGAGAGCCAGAAAGCTTTAGCAAAGATTCCTTCCTATTGACAAAGCTTAATCTACCTGTCACTAGGACAGAAAAGGGTTTATGGGCGTAGTTCTCTTGGTTAATCCATGGCAACAAACAATTTGAAACATGGTAACAGCCCAAGACTAAAGAGAACAGTTTATTTGTGAACATATTTCCACTGAACATGATACAAAGAATTATTCTTCCGGCCTAAGGTTACCCAAATTAAAGGAAGAGTATTTTGTCCCTTTGTTTGAACCATGAATAAATACAGAATAATAAGAAAATTATGCATAATCCCAGAGCTGCAAAAGGCACTTAAAAAAATTCTAGTAGCTTCTCCCCCTCCCCCCACCGTCTTGAGTCACTGTCACCTGCCTCAAAGCTGCATCTGGAAAAAGGATGGAGGTGTAGTCTCCTGAAAGGGCTTGTTTTGCCAAAGTTGGCATGGGAGCACTGGGCAAGAGTTCAATCCCAGGCATCAGTTTAGGATTACGTAAAGTTAATTCTCTTCATTGTTTCTGCTGATCTTTAAGCTGTTAGAAAAGAGTCAGTGTGACTTGATTCCTTTGAATGGAAAATAGCACAATGGTTCCATGATGGAAATGGTTGTGCTGATTAGGGAAGCAGTTTTCCGTCACGAAAGCAAACATGTGGCCATGCTTCCACGCAAGTATGGAATGCCATGTGGTTACTTTTTCTTTTTATGCAGCCAAAACAATACCCTCAACTCTTGCTTGACATGGAGGATTTTATGTGGACTCCAGAGCTGTTTGAAGACCAGGGTTGTGGAAAAGTCATCAAAATTTCCTCTGGATTTTGCCTTGCAGATGACTGACATTTTAAAGTAATTCTATTAATTTCTGTCTTTTCACCAACTCATACAAGCAAATCCTCCTTTCCTCCTAGAAGCTGAACCAGGTTGTCTTGAAATAATAAAATCTAACAAAGGAAGCACAGTAAATTATTTTGGGGGCATCGGTACAGGGGAGTCGAGGATCTATCTCAGCTCCTGTTCCTAATGGCATGCTTTCCATCATCTGTAAATTGCAATACTCCATGGAGTGATATTCACAGGCTGTGCTGGAGGAAGAAAGGCACATTATTTGGTATCTTGTACCAAAAGCAGGTGAGGAGCACGCTAAGGGTATGGTTGGTACTAATGTATGGATGCCACGTTGCAGCAGGAGCAATGCCAGCTCACGAAGGGCAGGTCTTACAGCTCTCGTCTTTGCTGCCTCACTAAATCTGTGTAGCTGCCCAAAACAGGGTTTCAGTTGAGGGCATCATGATGCTTACTCCTCCTTTCTGACTCATCTTATGTTGTAATGAGTCTAACTCTCTTTCTCATCTCCCAATTTATAAAATTTGCAGAAAGTTAAGTACCTTTGCAGCATACCTGCAGTCCAGACAAGACAGCTTCATGTTAGACAGGGATCACAAAAAAAATAAAATGTTGATGGTGCTTAGTCTCGGGGCACAGAGTTATACAGACCACTCATATAAGTCTGTATTTCTCCAGGAAACCAAGTTAAGGCTGAAAAATCCCAAGTGTTTCAGGCTGTTTACACTGGACTCTTTTTTTTTTTTTTTTGAATGCTATAGCTGCCTAACAACATTTTCTGCTAAGTTAAAACACTGATCAATTGAAAATGAAATATTTAAGGGGTTTTTTGGGAGATACTTTAACAAGTAAAATCAAATCTGCTTCAAAACCAGAAGCTTAAATTCTTGGAAAAAGTACCCACAAACATGTTTCAATTTATTTTTTTTTGTGTAACACAACTCTTTGACTTCAGCTGATTGATTCAAATGCAGGCTGCTTACATTAGATCCAACTTCACTAATAGTTTCCATTCTCCTGCACGTACTTTCTGGCATAATAATTCCTTGCAGCTCTGTCGGCTCCAAACACTTCAGTATCATCACTCTCACAAGCCAAGTGTTTGAGAACATAACATAAATGATAGCTAAACACAAAGAAGGAACGGCACAAAGCTGCATAAAGTTGTAGAGGAGGTAGGGAATCTGAATTAGTTTATTTCTAAATTCATTCAGATTGGACAATTTTGGAAGGGTGGTTCTTATGTGCCTTCATGAGTGGGACAACGAATTATTTATTTGAGGACTGAGAGAGGCTTTTCCTCCCTGCTCTTGCCAGGGTTGTATTCTGGCATTAAGAAATTCCCATGTGTTCCATTTGTGACAACAACCATAGAGACTAACTCCTGTCTCCATGTGTCCTGCTGCAGCTGATGAAGCTTAGTGGTGCCAGCAGAGCATCAGGAGCTTCTCACTGGTCCCGTGCAGCCAGCGCAGCAGGCCACAGGGAAAGCTCAGTGCCCTGGGGAAGGTGAGCCTGAACCCGCCAGACCCACCCCTTACTTCCCAGCTGGATGTGGTGCTGTGCCAGGGGACAATGGGCCACTTCAGGGCTGAAATTCAGCAACATGTAAGGAGGAAAATCCCCACAGGGAATGCCAGAGCCACACTGCATGCCTGTTTTTGGGGGAGGGGTTACAGCAATGCAAGTTTTATCTCTCTTAGTCACGCTTGCACAGACAGTTCAACATCTCTGAGAACCTGCTAGACCCAAAGATCAGCTGAAGCATGCAAATCTTCTCCATGTGACTGCTCTTTGGCAAACCCTCCTTCAACTCAATTATAAATTACAGTGCAGGAGCAGGAAACGAAAAAACAAACTCCAAACTATTAAGCAAAGAGCCAAGTCTGGTCTTTACATAATAACCATGACTTGTTTTTGGAAAATACTTGAAAGCAAAGGCTGGACAAATGAAAGACCACAGAACAGCAGGAGTATGCTTTCTTTTGCCCTGTTCACTCTAATATGCAACTTTCTGAACAAATATTGCTATAACTGGCTCTTTTTGGCATCAGCAGGTAATTAACTGACGAATACATGCATTTATGAGATGAATTTCTAATCCTTCAAAAAAACAGCACTATTGTCTTGCTTCCAAACAAAGGATGAGAGAGGTTTAGAGAAAAAAAGTGCAGTGCACTGATTAACTAAGAGGATTAGAAATCCTAAGGTACAGGCAAGCTTGAATAACATTTTTTTTACAAGATTTGATTTGATTTGATTTGATTTGATAAGCCATGTCAAGTAGAAAAACATCCTAAATCATAACCAAGCACTAGCTAAAGAAAAAACAATGTAATTTCCAAGAAAGTATAGGAGTAAAAAGTTCAACAGACATGGATAAAGAATGTTTGGCAACCAAGAGTAAAAGTTGTTGAAAGCCTTCTGTTAGAAAACTACTGTGTTAGGAAGTAGTCATTTAAGGAAATCAAAACATTTTACAGGAATGTAAATAAATGTTGGACCTTTCTCTAAGATTTCATAAACGTACTTGTGCAGCATCTGATGGACTTCTGTATGAACAAGGAGTCAAAATGAAATATTTGAAGTACTTTTGCAAGGCACTTTTCTGTAAGCCTTATTTTGCCATAGTGTGGCTAAAAAATAAAATAAGAAATTTTTTTTTTTCCACAGAATAAACATAATCCTTTGCAAACCAATAGGTAGATGAGTGAGTTTGTTAGCAGTCACTGCCACCCCAAATACTCAAGAGAGACTTCTGAAAAATTGTTCACGGAGATAGAGAGGCAGAGAGTTTCAAATTTTCAGAGTTTACCATGGCAGATGGGGAGATTTCTTCAGTATGAGGCTGGTGAGGCACTGGGGAGTGTTCAAGGAGCAACATGGTCTAGTGGCAGGGGGTTTGGAACTAGATGGTCTTTAAGGTCCATTCCAAGCCAAATCATTGCATGATTCTATGCAATGATTTGCACAGAATCATGCAATGCAAAAAGTCAACTGCAAAAAGAATAGCCACGATTATATGGTCAAGCAACCAACAAGAAACAGCAGGAAACAAAAATACCATGAATTTTACAACATCAGATCACCAGATTATGCAGACAGACAATCTCTAAGGTAGGCCATATAATATTGTTACTGTGGTTCCAGAACAATTTAGAGTTATTGAAACTAGGCTGTGCTGAGACTACAGTTAATTTTACATGTCCTCCCTTGTTTGTACTTTCCCAGGTCATAAGAATGGCTGAATCAAATGGCAGTGTGGTGGTTGTGTTCGAATTTCTGTGTAGTATATACCCATGAGAAAATTTGATCTTGAAGGTGTGGAGAACTGTGCCTCACTGATGCATGACAGCCTCTTGGGAAACTGCAAAATTTGAATACGTACTCATGCATAGGCAGCATGCATAAAACATAACTTAAAAAAATTTATTTTCCCATGGCAAGTTTTCTACAATGTAATTGCACACATTTAATGTAGTCTTCATGTATTGCTGTGACATGATATCTGCTTTTATCTCTTAGCCATAGCCTCAGTTCTGCTCCATTTAGGACCAAAATCTGGACTGTACATGGGGTTGTGCTGACATCACAGATCAAAAGCCACACTATCAAAAAATTTTGGATTGAGCTTTCCATTGAAGTTCTTTAACCTACAAAACAAGTGAAAAGCACTCATGGTAGCACAGAGTTCAGACAGGCTGGTTTATCAGGCTCCTAAGGTGACTAGCCATGCATCTGTAACCTTTCTGTGTCTCCCTCTCCAGCAATGCAGACATGGCTTACTATGTCAGAGGGAATTCAGAAGTACAAGAATAGCAAAACAGCACCAAAAAATACTGACTTCAACTCATGCTTGACAGGTTTCAGTCCCGTTGAGACAACGTTTATCTCCATTACACCCTTTGCAAATACGCTATTTGTCTTAAGCAATACTTAATCCTTTTCCAGTGTATCTGGGGTGGGCACCTGCTTACATAAGTAAGTGTAACACCAGTGTGTGTGTAGGAGGGCCTTTCCAGGGTGTTACACAGGTCATTGTATTACAGCAGTTATAATCAAACTATTGTTCATGCTGCAATTGAGTTCCTGGAAAAGGAGATTTGAAAAAGAGGGTTAAGAGTAGGTTTATAAAACTTAAGCATATACCTAATCTGTCTGGGAAAATTCTTAATGTTCTTTGCACATTTTTGAAGCTGTCTGTGACCTTAACATCAGAGCAACAGAGAGAGTCTGGAGATATGTAATTAATGTTTCAATTTATAAAAAAACCCCGCAGAAAAGTTTATATTTAAAGCAGTCTGTTTCTATTCTAAATATATGTCTGTATAAAGGTATAATGTGTGTTGTGTGTCTGTGTAATAACACAATGGCTAATAAAACAGTATTGGTTAGTAATGAGGTTGCCACTTGCCAGAACATCACTGTAAAAATTTCAAGGCCAGGCTTCAAGAGTTCTGCCTGACCTTTCTAGTAAGAATATTAAAAGAAATGGGCATTGATCACTTCTACATCACCAAGAACCTTCTCTTCAGCTGACATTAAGCCATAGAAACAGTGGGAATATAATAATCAGCTGAGATGCTGTTTTCTGACACTCTCTTATAGTGACTCTAGCTTTATGTTATTTGACCTAGCTGTCTGTTTTTGTATCACTTTCAGTCTCTGCCAAATGGCTGCTTCCAAATGGCCTTCAAGACAGTCAGTGAAAAGCAGAGGTTCCTACAGTCTCCTAGGAGTTAGTTTTACTGACCTTTGCTCAATGAACTGCCACTTAAAACCAATTAATAGAAAAGTCTGGAAGACAGACCACTACCTAAAATGCATCCCTGCTTGTCTGTCACTTGCTGAGGAAAGGTGGTGGTACTGAGCTGGTGTGATTGATTTGAAGTGGGCTATGGCACCGGTCCCCATTTGGCCATACTTCTTGACAAACATCACAGCTGTCCTAGAAAGGAGTTTGTTAATCTGTTGATGTGCAAGGTATACTCTGAAAATATTTGAAGGCTGGATCATCACCAGAGGATGTGGTGGAAGAACATATAGGGTGGGATTTAGCTGAGCAGCGACTGCAGTGTAGAGCTGGGATTCCCACATGAACTGGTGATAAGTACCAAATCATTGCAGATGTTTTGAATATCTAAGCCTCTTGTCTCTGGCTTCCTGTTAGGATTGAGTGTTACATTGTCTCCAACTTTTCCTAAAACCCATAGGAACAAAACTATCTTTGGAGCTCCAGTCATTTTCCAAGCATGATGTGAATTATCCCAAGGGTTCAAAAGTTATGATGAGGTGCAATTATAGTCAAAATTCAGTCTCATTGACTTCTCCACAGAAAACCAGACTAGCAAGCCTGTCCAGGAGCTTAGGTACTTTCAGGAGATAAAACTTTGACAGGAGATAAACAGGAGTTCTGAACTTTACTTAAATATTTATCCAAGTACTTCCTCTTCTAATGTGTACTTGACTGCTACGTAAGTCCCTTCTTCAATCATATTCTTGAATATCTTGGCTTTTATTTGTCTACTGCAGAAACATGCAAGTTCATGACACAAAGCCTGGCCCACAGGCAGCAAGCAGACAAGCTCCTCCTTATTACAAGGTAAATCTTTTATCTCACCCCGTTGTTGAGCCAGGAGGGCTGGAGAAGAACAGTGGAGAGTGTGGAGGGAGAAATGGCTGAAGAAAGTGCAGGGAATGCAAAAAAACCCTCCTCCTGTGCTCATTCCACCACAAGAAAGACAGACAGCTGAGAGTGAGCTTTTCTTCTTCCTCACAAGATAGATGTTGAAGAACAATTACCAAATTGTTCAATTGTTCAATTCCAAATTGTACCAAATCATAGTTTTGCATCTGCTGACACAGAATGCTGTACATTAGAAACATTCTCTTTCCCCATTTCTTTCACCCCCTCCACTCCCCCTCCAAGGTTTTGGCTGTTCCAAACCTTCTGAGAGGTTTGACCTGAGGACAGTCCAGCAATAGTTTTCTGCAATAGCAGATCTAGAGTAGCATAAAATTTCCTTCAAAGTATGAAGTCAAAAGTTAAGCCAGTCCAAGATGAGAAAGAAGGCATGGATGTGCTGTCTGCCTTTTAGTTGTTTTCAGCTATTATTTCAACTATTAATTCATTGTGTAAGAGGAGGGACTATGGCAACAACTCATGTTTCATGCAGATCACCATTGCAGAAATGATCCCCATGCAATTTTGTATTCTCAGTGCATCTGGATGCATTGCAAGTGAAATCAGTCATTTTGAAAAATTACTACAATTTTCATTAATTTTGAAGTAATTTTTGAGTCATCCAGTTAGCATAATGAGTAAAAGTAACAGACTTTCAGTGAACTGAACAGCCTTCATGCTTGGTTTTGATCCAATTTTTTTATGAAACGCCTAAAAATTTCAAGCAACTCCTGCAATATCTGGATTACTATGCCCATAGCACCATGAAACATGGCATTATTATGCTTTTATGGAGAAGAGTGACTGTCCTGGCCTGACAGAGTCTCAGACTAGGTATGACTCGTGTCAGCCCCTATGGATACACCATGATTGAGCTTGGGCTCCGTGCAAGGCTTCTCAGGCATTTTCCCAGTGGAGAAGAGCATTGTGTAAAATGTGGCTGTACACTTGGCACACAGAAGGAGAAAACAAACAGATGCAAACATTCAACAAGGAAGTCAAAGTGTAACAGACAAAGTCACAGTAGTCTAAGTGGGGAAGATAAGCCCTGGCTCCCCTTCAGTCACCTGTCAACAGGACTGCTCGTATCTCCAGCACTTGGCCTCAGGAGCGGATTTTCCCTTTGCAGTATCTGTCCCCCATGCATGTGCTGCTTCCCACACATGCTGGGCACACTGCTCCTTATCCCTGGCTTGGGGACATGATCCCTTTACTTGCCTCCTTCTGAAATCCTCCTGCTGGCCCTTTTCTTTTCTCCTACCTATCTCTGCCTTTACAGTTATTTCTTTCAACTTGTTTGTGAAGTAAAAACAGAAATTTATAATTTCTGTCACACAATCCTGTAGCTTCTAGGTTAGCTTTCACACTAGGTGATGCTTCTGCAGGTTAAGGCCCCTCCACCCACTTTCTGTCACAGTCCTCCACCTTCTCCCATCTTTCCTCATCTTTCCTTACTTCATTCAAGCTATGGAGACAGAAGTCCAATTATAATTCTTACTTTCTCTTTCAACTGGATTTAAACTGCTTACCCACCTTTCTTGCACCAATAACTTATATATATGAAATTTATATGTATATATTTACATATTAACTAAGGCTCAAAGGTGACTTCAATCAGGCTGTTCCGCACTCTCTAGCTTCTTCCACGCCCCCCAGGTTTCCATTCTCAGACTTTGGAATGGGACAAGACTCTCTGGACAGGGAGACTCTCTGGAGTCAGGGGCTGATGATAGTTGCTCATGTTGAGTGTTTTATTGCCTCAGGGAAGTCTTGATGTGCTCAGCCTGTCACTTGCCCACTCTGACACTTGCAGCCCTCACACAGTGCCAGCATCCCTGCATGACTGCCAGGGGGCTCAGGCAGCTCCAGCCACAGGCACAGCTCCCAGAAAGGGGAGACAGGAGGGAACTGCCTCTTCCTAGTGAGATCATACCTCCATGCTGGACCCTCTAGATCAGGGAGTGCATCCTGGCTCACATCCTGCAGCCAGGGGAAGACAGAGGCTTTCCCCAGTTGAAAACTTCTGGAGCTGAAGCCACTGGAAAGAAGTACTGCCCTGGGGCGGAGGAGGGACATGCAAATTGGCTTCTGGTGCTCAGCTGAGTTGCAGCAGAGATAATGGAGGTTTTAAAGCTTTCCTCAAATCCTCTCTCTCCTTGGGGAAATCTAAATGTAGTTCATCTGTGCCTACAGATTCAGACTTCACAGCAGCATGCACCACGTCCTGAGAGCTAATTGTATATAGCTATATCTGTTGATTAGCTAGGCTGCTCTCCGAATTTGAAATGTAACCATCCAAGCAAATGGTTGGATGCATTGCAGAGGCTCCTGCTCCACATGCCAGCAGCTTCCTTGAGGGCTTCATGTAGCTCTGGAGGTATGCAAAAGATAAATGCAGCAGATCAGCATATTCTTCATTTACCTTTTTTCCCTTTTCACCTTGCCTATTTCCTTTTCAACATTTTACGATCAAGTGATTAGTGTTAGTTGCAGTGGATTCTTTACCTGCAGTTTGTTTGCTTAACTGAAAGAGCTCTGTTTATTCTCAAAGCCAATCTAGAGCACTGCACTAACAAACCAGAGACGAGGATGCATGTGGTTTTATTTACCCTCTAATACTACTTCACTTTTCATATATTGTTTCATGCATCAGGTAGAGTAACTGAAAGGTGTATTTATTAGTCTGTCTGAACAGTAGAGCAGCCTGGAGAAAAATCATGTATTTCTTTTATGTGACAGCTAGTTCTGAAAGCATTAAAACCCACATATTGATAAAAAGTAGGAGAAGCAGATAATATTTTTAATTATATTTCAGAAGTCTCCCAGGCATCCTGCCCTGCAGAAGTAGTGACTCGTATCAGGGGCCCATTAAAGGAGGATCTGTTCAGAGCAACACCCCCAGAGAGCTGTGTACCAGTCACTTCTTCTGGAAGCTTTAGTAGTTCCTGGAAGTACTTGCTTCAGTTTAATAACCAAAAAATTAAAAAAACTGAGAGAGGCAGAGTTGTGGAATGAAGACCTGTGTCACTGTATGTAAGCAGTAAAAACCTCAGTAGCTTCTGATCCCTTTTTTCACTTTTTCTATTTTCCTTTCTACTTCTGAATATTGCCTGTCTTGATGTTATGAAAATATTTGTTATTCCAGACATAGGGTTTCCTCCTCCAAAATGGGGTTCATGCAGTCTTTTGTTTTTCAGTTTATATGATCTTAGAAACACATTTCTCAAGAGAGTAGAGAAGGTCTTATGATATTACAAAATAGCTTAAGAAAGATAGTAGCTATTTCCAAACAAGCAGCAAATTATAATGGTTGTGCTGGATTGAAAATTTTCTTTCATATTTCATTAAACACCACAGGACTGAATCAGCTGAGTCACCTCAAGTGACTCTTCTCAGAAAAGATAAGTGGCCACTTATTTCCCATTACCACATAAAGTGTTTCTCAAATGTACCTGAAACTTATAAACAAAGACAAAAGGCAATGAACAGTTTTCTTCTTTTTTTTTTTTTTTTTTTCTTCAGATGGGATAGAGTTGCAATTGTTAGTGCTGTAAAACAAACTGGAAGTGAGTGTCTAAAATAAAAATGGCTTTCAAGAAAAATTAAAGCTTTTGTGTAAATTCCTACAATATTTCCAGATGTAGGATCCAGCCAATCTGTCAAATCTGATATAAGGCAGCTTTGGTCTTTCTGTTTCTGGAGAATATTTCCCTCCTTGGAGACCTTCTGACTGTTTCTCTAGTTTTTACTCTTTCTAGACTCCCTTAATTCCCTTAGCCAAAGGCACCTTTCTAACCGCTTTCCCTCAAGAGACAGATTCCAAAACCTCTTTTCCCACTTGTCAGGACAATGATCTCTTGTCCCTTCAAAAGGTGTCCCCTGCACAACTGGTACTAGTAATCTTGCTGGGTCATTTCTCATCAGAGGTTTAGGCTAGAGGCAGGGTAGTATTTTGCCTTGTCAGTGATCTTGCTGCATCACATAGGTAAGGAGTGCTCAGAATAAGTGAGAGAACACATCTCTTGTAGAACATGAAGCCAGCTGTTATAATTTCTACTCATTCTGCAGATATGACCACCAAGCACCCAGAGTAATGATCAGGTCTTTGTTTGTCTGAGGATTACTCTAAGGAAGAGCAAGGTGCTATTTACTTAACGATGTCAAAATGTTCTTGCCCTTGACTCCCACCACTAGGGCATTTCAAGATGGAAAACAACTCCTTTGCAGACACTGGGTAGGGTCTAGAATGTCATTTTGTACCTTCAAAGTTAATTTATCAAGGGACTAAAGCAGAAAGCTCAGTGAAGATTAAGGCAAGATGCTTGATAGAAGCGTCTGTAGATTACATCACTGCTCTGCTTCCACTAGTGATGCAGATGGCAATTAACTGTTCACCTACAAGGGCAAGTTGGAAGGGACTGACAAGGATCATTGAGTCCAACCCCCAGCCTAGGACAGGAACATCCCCAGGAGTCACACCATGGGCCCAAGAGTGTTGGCCAAATGCTTCTGGAATTCTGTCAGGTTGGAGCTGTGACCACTTCCCTGGGGAGCCTGTTCCAGTGCCCAGCCACCCTCTGGGTGAAGAACCTTTTTGTAATGTCCAGCCTAAACCTCCCCTGACTCAGCTTCGGCCCATTCACTTGGGTCCTGTCACTGGTCACCCCAGAGAAGAGATCAGTGTGTGTCCCTTCTCTTCCCCTCTCAAGGAAGATGTAATTGCAATGAGGTGTCCCCTCAGTCTCCTCTTTTCCAGGCTAAACAGACCAAGTGACCTCAGCTGCTCCTCATACAGCTTCCCCTCAAGGCCCTTTACTGTCTTTGTTGCCCTCCTTTGGATGCTCTTTAATAGTTTAGTGTCTTTTTACGTTGCTCTTTCAGAAGCAAAAGATGAGAGGTCAGAAGAGGTCATGGTAGCTCTTTATGGTTTTATTTTTCCCCATGTTTCCTTCTCCTGAGGAGGAGAACAAGCAGTTTTAACGAGCCCTGAAGCTTTACAATCACTTCGATTTCTCAACATCTTAATTGCTTTCTGTGGTATGTATCCATGAGAGCATGATAAGGCTAAAATTCCATCTGAAATCCCATAAGTGTTTGCAGATGTAGGAATCCGATCGCGATGCGGGACACAGCTGTACCCTTTCCGCTGGGTTCTGCCAACACCATAAGCCAAACACCCTGAGTTTTGGAGAGATCATAATCAGTCAAGATCTGCATCAAAAATGTGCAGCTCAAATCCTCTTTTGGTCTAAAATATGACAGGCCATGTGCCAGAGGACACATACCTAATTACCAGGCTGTGTTGATTATTCCTCCTTCTGTACTTTTCTCAGTAATTTAGAATAAATTATATCTTTTGCAAATTACACAAGGAGATGATTATACACTTAATTAGATGTTTACCTCTCGTTTTCTTCGTGCAATAGGATCTAGTACAGATTACAGGAACTCAGAATAATTTTTCTGTATGCTCACATTTTCCCAGGGTTAGATTTCAATGAAAAAAAAACCCCAAACGAAACAAAACCAACAGTAAGGCTTTTGGTTAGGGGAATATTTACACCCTATTCAGATTTTTTTTTTCTTCCTTTAATATGAAAATGAATAGTATCAAGTATCAAGTGTCTCGGCTCCTTGCAATCCATTGGAAAATGCATATTTGAAGGGAAAATACATAATTTATTAAATGTGTTGCTTAAAGTGAGAAACTTGAAATTGAGTTTAGTAAGTCTGGGGATTTGAGGTTATACTTGGCATAGGCTACTCAGTCTGCTGAATTATTCAATGCTAAGACTGCCAGTGGGAATAACAAGAAAACAGACATAGATTTCAAAATATGTTTTCATTTGATTGGGAAGGAAAAGTTTAAAAATTAAATAGCTACACTCAAAGATTTATTCCATCCTCACTGAACAACTGTTGATGGATGACTGCAGTTCTGGCTATGAAAGGAGTACCCGTGTGTATTCACTTAGTGGCACTTAAACAAGAATAAGAGACTTACTGTCCATTAAACTGACACAAATTTTAAATATAATTAGAAATTGCTTCCCTTTGAAACCATTTTTTTCACACTATCTAAAAAGTACATACATCCTTAGCAGATAAGGATCAAAGGCAGTCACAATGTTGGTGTCTTTTATACCTGTTTGAAGAAATCAGCTGAAAACAAAACCCCCTCTTTAAGGATTGCCCTTTTGCCACAAGATCGGTTCCTTATGTTAGGAAAACACTCTGATTGCCTTTAGAAATTGAAATAGTTGTGCAAATAGAAGTAATTATGCCTTAGTTTTAAATGTTATCAGAAGAAAATCTGTTTTAATCAAAGCTACATCTGGCTTTCTGTCATGTATCAGATGACCTACAGTCTGAAAGATTTCCTATATATATAAAGGAAAACAATTTCTTTTGGCTACACATATCTTCAACCACCACAAAGAAAAAAAGAATTGTTTCAGGAACTGAAGTAAAACCCCTCACTTTGACAAATTCTACTTTTTTCAGTAGGAGGTAACTCCCCTTGATAACAGCAGGCCCTTCTTCTCCTCATCTCAAGGTTGTGTAAGACCTCAGGAGATAGGAGAGGTCAAAGTCACTGAGAGCACAGTCCATCTTACCTAAGCCAAGTCACACTCTTTGGTTGGAACCAGGAACTGCTAGCAGGGAACAAAAACATCCCTCTTAATCTTGAAGCCTTTCATTCCTGTCAATCTCATTTTTCCCACACCATACAACCTTCTACCCACTGCTCTCCTGTGCCCTACCACCAACACTCCAAATAATCTTGAAGGCAGAATTTCTGCACATGCTTTCAGTCTCACACCTCTGCTTCTGCACTTGGTCAGCAATTTATAATCCCCCAAAACTGAAGTGCTGTTTTTTGACATTTCACTTAATATGTCATAAATTTGTACTACAATTTATTGGTATACATAGTGTTACCACTAACCTTTCAATAATATACTATTTTATCTGTTCTTCATCATGTTTTGGTAAAATGGCTAATGCTTTTTGTGTTTTCTTTGATTAATTTTATCAATAAGGGAACTATTGTCAGGCCTAGAAACAGCACTTCTGCAAAATAAAAGGCTGTGGAAATTTTCTAGGTTTGTCCAAGGAAAGACATTCTAGACGACAAAGAAACCCCTGGAATGATTTGAAGAAAACACAGAAATATCCATTTAATCAGCATTCATTAAAAGTCCCTAGGAAGAAAATGTTCTACATTTTTAATACAAGCAAACACCAAACTAGCTTTTTTCATTTTCAAGTGGTTCATGGAACAGTGACTTAAAAACAGCAAAGCTTTCTGAATATATTTTCATTTAGCAATATAAGGCAAATATTTCAGCTGGATGACAATAGATCAAAAGTATGGAACAGCAAATACAAATTGGAATTTTTTTTCACCATAGGACTTGAGAAATATCCCCAAACTGACTAATAACTCTAGTTATTTCTCCTTTGTCTCACTCTTGTTCAGTCCATGAAGAGCTCTTAAACAGGCAAGTGCAAACAAGAAATAAGAAATGGGAAAAGTAGTACTGTGTACTGAAAAGTGGACATCTAAAAATTTTACCAAAAAAAAAAAACCAAAACAAAAAAACCCACAAAAAACAAAAAGAAAGGAGAGCAAAGTATTAATTACAGCCTGTTCTAGGGCTATTAAATTTATCTGGAACTCTTCCATCAGCCTCAATGACCTTTGGATCAGACCCGCCACTGCTTCAGAAGAGCAGAGTTCTCATCTCTTGCAGAAATTGTCTGTTCAACCAAAGCCAGTCTCTGTGCTGAAGCCCTCCCACTCCAGGTGGGGCTGAATTCAGACTAAGCTTCAGTCAGGGCACCTGAGCTGAAATCCAGCCTATTTAGCAAACAGAGAACATTGTTTATTGAAGCAGATATCCTGCTTTAAATGCAAGCATCATGTGGATGGACTCTGTCCAACTCTCCTTGGAGTCCAACAGACTGGAATCAAATTGATCTATCTGCTGCTGCTGCTCTGTGGCAGTCTGGCTGTACAAACCAGCTGTGAATTTAAGGGACCATTTGAAATGTATTTGACCCAGGTATAAATGGCTGCAAAGGGGAATGGGCAGGGCAGCATGATCTACCCAGCACAGTTGTTTTAAGGCAGGGTCATGACCTTTAAAGCTTTTCTGTAGGTGAGCCCCTCGCTCTGGGCAGCAGTGAGAACAAGGGACTGGACACTGGACAGCAGCTTGCATATGCCCTAGGAATTTTTCCAGTGTGTTTCATGCTCTGTAGGTGAAATAATTCACTTGGATTTCCCCAGCTCCTTTGCAACTCTATAAAATGCAAAACTGATATATAAATAAAGTGCTTATGGGCAAGATGAAAACAGAGTGATGTACTTATGTAGTCCTTCCCAAATACAATAAATTAGTGGAGTGGTTTGGTGGTTTGTTTTTTTAAAGTAAAACAGCTCTTGAAAAATTCTGATAATTCAGAAATTACTTGAATCTTTCCCAATTTGAAATCTTTTAACAACTTAAAAGATGTAATCTTTTTAGCAGAAACCTTTTCTAAGAAATTCCTAAAATTATTGTTTTCTGAAATGCTTTTCTATTTTTTATTTCTTTAAGTGAACCTACTCAAACTAGAAACAAATTTAGGCTATTCTGAACAATCCTTGTATTCTTTTACTGTGTAATGAAGTAACTCCTTGGGCTAAACAAGAACTGAATGAACTTACATGAAAAACAATATGAGCTGCTCCAGTCACCTCAGCTTAACTGAAAAAAAGTGAGGAGTTTTTGGTAGGTATTCATCCATTTGGAAACACAGTTCAGTAGGTAAGTGAATAAATGAGTCCTCATATAACATCACTCTCCACAACTCCTGGAATTAACAAATTTCCTGTAATTTCCCTACACAACTCTCCATGCTGTTTTCATCTTCTTCCCACCGCCCTGGAAATCCTGCCTGTTCCACTTGTAGCTGGTTCTTACCAGTGTGCAAGAATCTCAGCACTCAACTAGGCCACATTTCTTCTTGCTGACAGTTATACACTTCCCAGCACAAACCACAAGATCAAAGCAGACTTCTATCTGCTGTGCAACAACTCAGCAATTTTGGAACAACTGGAAAACCTACAGGCTTTCAGAGATCATTCACCTCTCCCTTTGTGCTGCAACACCACACTCGCTGGTTTTTCATATAGATAAGATAGGTTGGGGTCTTTCCATAGTTTGGTCTCTTCATACATTTTCATATATAATTTGCATTTTTAGCTATTTGAAATGTTAGCATATTTAGTCTTGGGAAGACTATTCAAAAGCCTAAATTAGAAACATTATATCACATCTGGTTCCTGAGCTGAAGACAGCATAATAATTTTGGTATAGAAAATTAAGGCCAGGTTTCTGAGTATTAATTGTATTTATGAATGTCAGTGTATTGATGGCTTTAATCACATTATTGCAACTGGTGATATCACTTGAATCAAAATGAGTTGTGATATATGCAGCCAAGTTGTCATCTTGGCACTTCTGTGAGAATAAAATCTCTGGCCGTTATTCCTCATGGATGGTTGCAGCAGCAGTAAAACAAACTCTGGAGGCCTGGTATGTATATCATGTCACCCTCTATCAGTCCTAAAAGTTAGAGCCCTTCTGGTGTGATGTGCAAATGGAAAAGGACCCTCACTGGCCAGAGTAGAAAAGTTTTCAAGATTCGTTTTGAGTGTTGGGACTCCTAAACTAGAATCATAGATGAGCCTGTTTTGCTTTCCTTTCAACAAAAACAGTAGAAACAGAATATAAACTTGTGTAAATATATGTACATATTTCTATTTGCACATATTTTTGCCAGGAGCTAGGTTTTCCTCTTCTGTGAACTAACCTTCTCTCTTTGTATGTCTTTGTCTCTGTCTCTGTCTCCGTCTCTGTCTCTGTCTCTCTCACACACAGAGGTTCAGTCCCCAAATGGGCCATTCACTTAAGAGTGGGACTTGTTGATCCTTGTGGGTCCCTACCAACCCAGAAAATACTTTGATTCTGTGATTCTTTAGACTGTAATTCATCAATATTTGGAGGAGCCTTAAGTTTGTTGTCTTTCCGCATGGCCTACAATTACAGCAAGTATTCAGAGATTCCATTGCATTTGTGAAATGTAAAAAAACAACTTTTGCACTAAGAGTAATAAATACAGGATATAACCTACAAATTAATGCCGGAAGCCACAGCTGAAGTTTCTTTTAAAATCAACTTTGTTAAAAAAAACCAGTTATACTCTCCTCAGATAACCCTTCACACTAGTAACTTTACTAGACATTTAAGGTCTGACATAACTCATTAAATACACTTCAGAAGACAGGTTTTGGGTAGCTTTTCTGATAGCTGCTTTTTTCTCCCAATCAATATGCTATAGGTGCACCATAAGAGGAGCAGCCCACGTGCCTGTGGCACTCAGTGATTGTCCTCCCAGTGCTCCTGGTGTTGTGGGACTCCTCACAAGCCAGGCACAGACTTGTGCTGGAGGCTGGCAGCCCACGGCACCGAGCTCTCTGAGCAGCTCCTGCGGCAGCAGGCTGCCTGGCTCTTCCCAGCCGTGCCTTGGAGCCGCTGCGGCGCCGGCTGCGGCAGTGAGAGCCCAAAGGAGGGGATGGATGAAACCTGCATCCCTCCCCTGCATCCCGCCCCTGCATCCCTCCCCAGCCAGCGAGCTGCGGCTCCCGTCTCGTAGGAAGCGCCCACTCGGTGACCTGCAGCTTCTGCTGTCTGAACGGCTGTCTCTGAGCTTCCTGTAGCACAACAAAACATCACTGAAAGTGTCTGTCTCTTCCTTTTGTTTCACTGTTTTCCTTCCATGGGGGCACCCTGAGCTTATGTGCCCAGCTGGAATAAATACACCCAGAGTCTGCAGAGAAGACTGGGGAAGTGGAGGAGGCCCGAGGGGGTGGAGTGAGTATTTGCTGTTGATTTACACATAAATCAGAGCCAGCAGACCACTCCATTGGATGTCTGAGGCAGATCAAGGACAAAGGAACCTCAGGTTTTGACCCTCTGCTCCAACCTTTTATGTGCCTGGTCCCCAAACTTGTATCAACAGCCCATGGCTAAGAAGTAACAAATGCCAAGGAGAGCAGGGCAAATCTTTCTGCGACTCAGCATAAGCCAGGATGTATTATAGGCAGGCTGAAAGGACTGCATATCTACCTACCTGAGCTTCAGAGCTGGCAGCTCTTTGTGGAAGTATCTGAGGCAAAGGTGAGATAAGCAGGGAGGGAGAAAGGGAAGGCAACAGCAGAAATATTGAGCACTATTCTCAGGTTAATTTTTTGATGCCACTCTGTGGTAGGAGCAGCTTGGCACCAGTGGGTGCATAACCCAGCAGAATATCACCCTGGTCAATACCACACCACTGCTGCATCTGTGTCACAGGCAAGCATCTGGCTTCTGGTTCTCCCCTCTGCAGTGCAAGGCATGTAACAAGAGAAATGGAGAAGGAGACATGCCAGGGTTTCTGAGAAAGTCTACCTTCTTGTGCAAACAGAGAGATACTTCAAAGGTGACTGGGGTTTGGAGGGTTTTTCCTGCCTTTTCATTGTGACTGTAAGTCTGGAGAGGCTCCTGCTGTAAGCCTTTGTTTTAGCTTTAGATCCTTGGCACACTGGTGTCTGTGAGAGATCTATGACGAATGAAAGAGATCCAGCTGAGCAGTACACACACGAGTGTCTACATCATTTAAGTGTTAGCCCAGTCCAGTTTGGATCTCTGCAACAAGATTTCTTAGAGTAGTTTGAGTGACAGGTCACTCAGGAGGACACTCTCAAAAGTTTTATGGATGCTCTTGAGTTGTCTCCCCTGGCTTATGTAGTTATGCAGTAGGCTTTGTTCTCTGCAGTAGTTCATAGCCTCTAGCCTCAAGCCATAGCATGCATGTCCTCAGTGTCAGAGCACAAAAACACCAGCTGGGTGGGATGCAAAGCAATCCTGTCATTATTTAGATCACTTTCAACTCAAAGAAATTACCCCACTAAAAACTGAACCCTTAAGTCTTAATGCCTGAGATGTAGCTCATGTGACCTAAACAAACTCAGGGCCAACTGCTACAACATACACAAGTAGCCAGTCTGCTCTGGAAACACGGGGGGAGCAGTGGGTGGGTGGAGAACATTCTGCTGCCTTTGTGTCCAGGAGCCACTTTTTTCAGGCTGTGGTATAGTCACAGCCGTGCAGATCTCAAAGATCCTTTCCAACCTTGTCAATTCTGTGATTCTGTGTGATTCTGTGGTTCTGTGACCCCAGCCTTGAACTCATGCTGTAGTACGTGGTTCTTACTGTTCTCTGATCATTACAAAGTCTAAGAACCATTGCCAGTTTCATTTACAAATTATGGAAATGAGGCAGAAACTAGGTGATGGGCTGGCTTAGAACCAAGACCAGGACTTTTGTATTTAATGCTCAGCTAAGCTGCTCTCTTCTGTTGCCTAGAACCTTGAATGAGAATTCAGTCTTTATAAGGGGAATTTACAGAGAAGAGTGAAATCTGCTCTAAGAAGGAGTTCTGGTGTTAAGTGGTGCAAGTTTGTGTTACAGAAAGACAAGATGATGAGGTCTTAAGTTTTTATAGTGAACAAAGAAGATAGGAGCTTATGGCAAAATTATTATAGAAATAAAAAAGCTGAGAAGGTTTCCAGAGGTAATGAGTAGATTTGATTCAATAAGTCATAAGTAAAAAAAAAAAAATTCAGAGCATAGATTTGGCCCAGTGGGTGAAGTTAGCCAACCTGATCTGGTATTCAGACTGTGGAGTAACAAGTAGCACATGGTGATGAAATGGAATTACAGACAAAGCGTGCTGTCCTTACCAATCAGACATTGCTACACATGGCATGGAGCATTTCTTTCCAGCTCTCACTGCTGATGACCTTGTGCCTTCAAGTATCAGGCTGAATTATCCTTATCTCCTGCAAAGCTATATATAGTACTTGCTGTTGTAAAATCTGGCACCAAGAGGGGGTGTTTTTTACACATTAACCTTAGGCTGATTGTAGTGGTTGGGACTACTGGACTTTCCAACACCACAATATTCTAAAAATACCTCTGAAAACCTTGACCGTTCACGTGGGAAACAACAGACACTCAAACTCTTGGAACAAAGTGTAAAGCTTGCTCTCAGCTAAGTTATGGTGTCATGATTGCAGCAAGTCATCTAGGAGCAAAGCTGAGCAAATAGAGCTAGTGGGAGATTTAGTGATCAAATTAAAAGAATTATTGTCTGCCAGATCTCTTGCTCATCTGTACTGACAGATCCTGACATGTCCATTGCATGTGGCCAAGTCATTGGCCAGGGTCATAGATCAGAGCCAGCTAAGGTATATCAGCTGAGAAGCAGCAAAAAGAAGCCAGCAGTTTCCTTTTCCTTCTTGTGTTGATATCTTTCTATCAGAGCAGAAAAGCCAGGCTCTTGCATTCCTGAAACTGTATTTGTCTTAAGGGAATATCAATGACAAACTGTTCTTCAATACTACAAAAACTGCCTGGAAATGATGTGAAGATGCAGCTTGCAGGCAGAAATGGATGGCATTAACTAAGGGGAGTCACCACCTTTGTGTGTTCCTTGGACCTGATGCATCTCTTTAAGATCACAAATGTTTTTAATGCTCAATGAATTTAAACAACCTCAGTGGTAGATGCCAACTGGTCACTGAAGTGACATCTAGCCAAGGACAATGTGTGCAATATCACAGCTACTGTATTCTTTGAAACATACATCTCCAAAAAATGGAACAGCCAGGAAAGAGGTAGATAAAAGATAAAGCTCCCACTTTTTCTTCTTTTTTTTTTTTAATTCAACACCAGGGATACTGAACGAGAACAGTCTAAGAAATGTTCATGTTGTCAGTGATATGGTTTTGGGTGGGGAAGAAAAGGACTACACAGGCAAGAAAAGAGTATCTATCATGTTAACTGGTTTAAGTAGTTGTCCAATTCTTCTAATGACTTGTGCCATGTCTGTTTCTGTTGTCAGACCTGCTCAGTCTGGAACTGCCTTGAAGTCACTTTCAACTTGCAGATTAGAAAAGTGACAAAAGAACATAAATTATCTCAGCAAGTCACTTTTGCTGGCAGCCCTCTAGCTCAGTCCAGTCCAGAAGCTATCTGTATTTATCACCATCTCACAGAAGAGTTGTACTGCTTCCAGAGGAGCTCTTTGCTTTTATGCAGAAGAGATGTTGTTCCCTCAATATCAGCAAGTCTAAAGTGAGCAGCTAATATCCCCTGGCAGTGCTTCCAGGAGGCCTGGGTGCTACACAATAAAGATCATGTTTTTCCAGAAGATGAAGGGCTTTCTATTCTGGTCGACTGGGGAGACCCCTTCCTGACACTCCTTACAATCATGTTCGTTTTATTTTTAACTCCCTTTGCTTTAGTCTCATCTTTGGCACCAGGGATAAAGCTTTTTTCCATTGCCAGCTAAAGGTGTCAATGCCTGAACACATGGATAGGCGCTGATCGAGAGTCTCCAAAGCACATCACTCTGCAGCTCACAAAATGGTGGGAATTAGGCAGTGCCAGGCATGCAAAGTTAAGATATTTAACTTTCATCCAACTTCTATTTTGGGGCACTTAAATACAATTCTGTAAGTCTCCAGCCAACTACCACCTGTAGTAGTGAGCAACAGTTCCTGTCACTGAGAGACATCACAGAATACTAGGTTGGAAGGGACCTCAAGGATCATCTCATCCAAGTTTTCTTGGCAAAAGCACAATTTACCCAAAATAGTCCAGCACCCTGTCCAGCCAAATCCTAAAAGTGACCAATGCTGGGGAATTCACAGCTTCTCTAGGGAGATTATTCCAATGACTGATTGTTTGCTCTCGTTGTGAAAAATTCTACCTTGTGTCCAGTTGGAATCTTCCCAGAAGTAACTTGTACTAAATACTTCTTGTCTTTTCGTATGACTCCTTGTAAAATGGGAGTCTCTGTCTTTGGAGGTGCTCAGAAACAGCTCTGTAGTTGTACAGATGAACAGAGTATGTTGTTGGACTTTTATGTCTGTCTCATGGTGTATCCAAATACTTCTGGGTACACACAGACTTGCCTCGAGCCCTGTAGAACCTTAACTCCTGAATTGACCCATCATGGCCCAAGGAAACAGTGCTCATTGGCATTCTACAGGCTGCTCTGACATGCATAAGGAATTACCCACCACAGATTGATCTGTAACATGGAAAAACAGTTATGGATTTATTCTTTTCTCTTTTGTTAAACTGTGCCAAATATTTGCAGCTCAGGCTGTAAATGAACTGGGGATTTCATGAAGAGATACCTTGAATTTCACAGTTCCATACATATGTAATGATTTCTTTTTTGTTCATCCTTCTGCCATCATGTCAGCTGTTGAGAGTTATCACTCTCTCTCCATGAGCTGTATAGTGTTCTCCAGGAGCCACAGAGGTTGTACCTGCATTGTACCTGCACAGGCTGTACCTGTACTGTGCTCATGGGCTCTCTCCTGCCTCCAGAGAAACAGCACAGCATCCTTGAGAAAGTGGTTTAAACACAGCCACATGCCAAATCCGTTCCTGTGGTAACCACTAAACTAAAAACTTATTCCAGGCATACATTTGGCCTTATTTGTCAGCAGTTCTTTCAAAACCTCTCTCGGCTTCAGTCTGGAGGGAGCTGGTGGCAATATGCCATCAGCAGCTGACTAACATGACACTCAGTCCAGAAGTGGGGTGAGTGAGGTTATCAGAAGGTAATTCAACATCATTCAGTCACCAATTTTCCTGGCTCCGTTGCCACAGAGTTGTAGCGTATACTACACAAAATAACAACGTTATTTTAGGAAAACTATGCAATGAACTCCTGTCCTTAGTCCACCAGGCTCCCTACATGCTGATTGCTGGGATGCTAACTAACTGGAGCTTGCAGGTTTGCCATTGATGGAAAACTCAAAACTTCATGTTTTACCAAACAACATGATACATCTCTATGGCATGGGTAAAAGGCATAGTTATGCATGGCCAGTATTAGCTGAATGTTCTTAGACTGAATCTGTGGAAAATTAACATTTCCCCCTGATGTGCTTGACTGGCTTCATGTCATTCCTCTGGCGAGAGAGGCAGAATTGCAAAAGCTTTTTTTTTCTTTTTTTCCATGTGCCATAGCCAACAATGTTGTACATTATTAGCCTGTAGCACAATTTCTAAAATTGGAATTTCTATTGCTTGCAAGGCAGACTAAAAGTTTTCTTTCTGGAAAGGCTGTATCTCCTTCTCTCTGCTACCTCTCCTGTACCTCTCCAAAACATATGTTTTCAATCTTTTTCATTTATGTGTAAGAAATCACTGCCAACAGATATTTTTGCTTTGCAGTTTATCTTCTACTGACCTCCTAAAAAAGTTAAAGAGATAAGGAGGAGAAACCAGAGATGGATTTACTGGTATGACAGGAGAGAAATGAGAAAATAAAAAGAGTAAATTCCTCAGTTCAAATGTGAGCCTGCCAGACTGCAAATCAAAAATTTGCTAAATTCCAGAAATGTTCCGGTCATTTTTCCTTTTCCTCTTTTGTACTTTGAGGTGCAGTCTGGAAGACAAAGCCAAATCATTGTGAGAAAAGTGGTTGTTCCCAGTATCTTTGGCTGGCACCAGAAGCACCAGTTCTAGGAAGTCTTCCAGATGCTTTTTATACCTTTACTCTAATTTTAGAGACAAGACAATAAGCTAATGTGAGCGTGCATCCACCTTGCAAGAGGCTTCTGCAAATCGAACCCAATTAGAGCCTTTCAAGGGTCATGTGTGTCTCACAGAAGCCCTGGATTTCAAGTGATGATCTTTAAAAGCATGGCTTGCTTCTTATTTCCTCATTTAAGGAGGCCGTGACACAACTGAGCTCTGAGTTGACAACTATGGGAAGAGTATGTAGAAATCAATAGTGCCTGAGTACATGGAAAAAAAAAGTTACAAAGACATCTCAGTTTCTAAAGCTCAGCCCAGGAGCCAAGGCTCACATCTAATTGCTCTAAATGGTACTTACCAACTATAATCTAGAAAAAGGGACACATTTCATGAATCAGTACCCACTTCTATGATCGCTGTGGACTTTGTTAGCTTGGTCCCCCAGTGTAACTCCCCTGTAGTCAGAGATCTTTGTCATGAGTCTGGCTAGCCTCCCAGCAACACCTACTTCCATCTGAACTGGATGCCATGAGATCCCACCCAGAGGAGTCAGGCCTCCCCAGGAACAATGAGTAATTCTTGGGAGACGCCACTGGAAGGCTGCTGCTGTGGCACGGGAAGGCCGATAACATCTCCAAGCCACAGCAGCCCTTTGTGTCGGCAGACACAAGTGGGATGTTCCTTCTCAAGCTTTCCAGATTTGGAGGAAGTGGACCTTGAAACACAATGCTCATTGAAATAGACTTTCATCTAGGGGATCTCGCAGTGTAAGTGCCGCTCGGTGATGTGCTTTCCATCTGCCTCCTGATGCATTTCCTGTGTTTGTTCCAGAGGGACGGATGGCAGCACCTTAAAGCAGGCACAAATTGTACTGGAGGGTGGGCATTATTCTGGGCTGCGGAAGACAGTAGACATTAGTAATAACAGTATCCTCAGGAGCCTCTGGTGGAAGTGGATGACATATGGAATTACCTCCTTTCTCTCCATCCCTCTCCAGAATAATAGTGCTCTCATTATAGAAGGGTTTAAAAGCATTCCATATCTGGCAGTGGTGATGGGAAGTGCTCTGTTGTTCAGAGCTTCTCTTGGAAAGGAAAGTCCACCTACGCTTACGATGCTAAACAGCCCTGAAGAGCCATACTGTGACTGGGAGTGGACTGCAAGGGCTGGAACGCCGAGTGGCCTTCCACCCTGGTTGGCAGATTGGGTGCTGCAAGAAATATGAAATGCAGTTGAGAAGGACACTGCCACTAAGAGAGGGTCACTTCAGCTGTCAGCTAAGGCACTGTGAAAGCAACTCAACCCAACAGTACTTTTTCTGTCGTATGGCTACTGACCAGTCTCCGGGCTGTGGCTTTGCAGGATTTCTGGCTGTTCATGGAGTCTTGTAATTAAGCCTAAGCTGGCTGCAAGTGCAAAGGAGTACCTTGTGGGTCTGCCATGTAGACAAGTGCATAACTAAATATAAGGACAAACAAAATGTAGCTATTTCTGGGGAATAAATGTTCTCATCAAATCCTGTGGAATAAGTCCCCTTTTCTGTTATAAGGTTCAATGGAAAGAGATAAGAATGTGTTGTACTTAATTGGCATCTCCCTACCAGAAGTGTTTCAGGAAGTATCAAATGGCAGGGGGATGAAGCTGGTAAGAAGGAAATAGAAACAGTTGGTCTCTCACAAATCAGTTACTGAGTCTTAGGCCTGAGCCCAGGGCATGGATCATGAACTGCAGGTTTTGGAAGCTGGAGATAGCTCCACTACTTAATCATCTTGAAAGGCTCATAAAGAGAGGAAAACATCCAACCAAGAAGTCATTGAGGGTATGTAGGGATGGATGGTATGTTGTGTGGGAGGAGGAAATTATTACAAAAAAGCAGTATCAGCCTCTCACAGTCCACTTTGGTTGCAAAATCTATTTTAAAATTTTCCTGTCTAGAAATACTACTGGCAGATCCCCTCAATGCCTATTATTCAGGCACTCTAAAAAAGCCTTCTTACTTCCATCTGCCTCTAATGACCACATGTCATCCAGTCTGAAAGGGAGAAGGATATCTCTTTTTACTGTTGATCCCTTGTCTGTCTCAATCCAGATATCGTGAGGCTCCCAGGGTGGGCTCAGAGCATGGGGTGAGGCCAAGCTGGGGCAGGTACACAGCAGGCAGGGCAAGCAGGCAGGAGGGCAGCCTGCCTGCCCCACAGAACTGCTGGAGAGGAGTCACTGGATCAGAGCTTAAGGCAAGGGCTGAGTGGAAGGAAAATCACACAAATGAAAACAACAAGAAAGAAAATGACAAAAGGAGAAAATTAAATGTCTTATAAAGTTTTGCAGTTTTTTACCAAGACAGTTCAGGGTATGCTAAACAAAGGGCATCAGGATACACATTAGAGAAATCAAAAGACTTATTGAATTATTACTGTAGTAAGGGGAAAGCAATTCAGCTCAGTGACCAAAGGAAATTTTTGCTTCAACATTAGGAAAAATTATGGCCAGTAAGAAGTTTGATAATAATACTGAGGATTACAATGATGCTGAAAGACTTGAGTCATGTTAGACCTTTGCTGTGAGTAATGGTGGGTAAGCATAAAATGCCCATCCAAGAACACCATATAGAAAGTATCCTAAGAGCTGAGTGTCTGATAAATAAACAAGTATGATGGCCACTACCCAAAGATACGTGTAAATGGTTTTCCCCACAGTGACTTCTATTCAACATGATTTTTCATGGCTGACATTTGGGTGCCATTAGGAACTTTAATGCCCCACACAGGGAGGTGGGGGTCAATTGGTAGCCCTGAACTGGGAAAGGATGAATTTTCTTTTAGGTCTGAGTTGACTGAAGAGGGTTCCTGGCTTAGGCTGAGGCTATTCCCATAACTATAGACAATTAAAACCAGGTGAAATAAATTCCAGCCTTGAAATCTTTCACCTGAAAGGCAGCCATGCTAGAAATGGTGCTAGTGTTGTGATTAATAGAACATAATAGAAACCAAACCTTTAATTTGCCCAATTTTTGAAATTAAGACATTATTCTAGAAATTAGGCACTGCTGAAGTATATTGTTCCCACACTTCAGAAATCAAGGGAGCAAACTGGTAAAGAGTACCATATGGTAAAGACTGTCCTAATGTGACTGTGTATTCAAAGTAAAATGTATCTTCAAGATTAGCACTGCTTAGAAAGCAGCCATGTCACTCCCAAACATGCCTAACCATTTTCTGGGGTTTCCCAGATGCTCTGTGTTGAAAACAAGTGCTCTGTGTTGGAAGGGTGAAGATCTCAGACCTACTTAATATAATAACTCTTTTGATTAATTAACATAGACTCATTGTATTTCTCATTATTCTCAATGCATCTCTGAAAAGACACGTGTCAAAATCCCAAATCCATTCTTCTAGAAGTGACTACCAAAAAGACTTGCACTGACACTTAGGAGCGTACCTGAAACAGAGAAGGTCAGCAGAGCAAAGTGAGATTTCCTGGCAATGATTTAAAAGGAGGCGATGGAGGAATTTATATCAGTTTTAGCATTGTTCTTTATGTATTTCCAGCTCTAGCCATCCTCCCACAAACTTGCCAGACTAAACAGCTGCTTCTACTTCCTTTCACTGAATGTGATAGTCAAGCATGGTGGAAATTAAACCACACAATGATCACAAATGAGACCAGTTTATTAACCAAAAGCCTAGAATGTCAGAGTAGTAAAAACTAAACATGATCGTGACCTCTGGTTCCACTGGTATCTCCCACAGATTTAGCTAAATGATACCTTAAAATCACCTATCACACAAGGGCTATCATCCCTTGGTCTCTCCTTTCCTTTAGCTGAAAGCATGTCTGAATAACTTCACATAAAATTCATTGACTAAGTAACATATTTCATGAACATGGATCTCAACTGCTTTTTCACTGTGTTGCCTCTTTAGCAATTTGCCAAAGCATCTGACCCTCCCAGCCAGCAGGAGATCTGTAAAGCAATGCAGTGGGACAGGTTAGTCACAGCATCTCTTGGTTGCCTGGGACTGGGCAGGCAGTGAATAAGCACCAAATGTGGGTGTCATTAAATAAAGTGTGTCAATATAACTACAGTCTAAATATTATAAGCCTAAAGCAGCTTAAGTTCCTAACTGCCTCCACAGACACACAAATCCACCATTAAAATCTGAAAAAACCTAGCTCTGCTGTTGGTTAAGTCTGGAGTTGCTTAAATTCTTCATGATACTCGTGTTCCTCATGGGGCATGAGCCGAAACACCAGGGGAGGGGGTGTGGGGAGGTGTAGCACAGTGGCAGCAGGATGAGCTCCTGGGAAGAAGCAGAGACCGAGGCAGATTTTGGAGCAAGGCTCGCTTTCCTCAGTGGCTGTTCCAGCCAATTAATTAAGCTCTGCTGCTTTTCTGTCTCCTCTGTCTTTTTGTCCCTGGTTGCTGCACTGGAAGATGAGGGGAAGAACTTTAATGGGCTTTTCAGTGTCCTCCCCTTTTCTGTCCTTCCATCTACATCCCCACTCAGTGCTCCCCATATCTTTGGAGCTGGCTTTCCTAGCCCAGTCAAGAAGAATTGCGAGCTCCTTCCTACTGCCCTCCTCCCAGCTGCCTGCAGTGTTTGTGGTTATCTCTTTTCCTCTGTGCATTCAGCAAACATAGGTCTAACAAAACTCATGGTGTTCAGTTAAACCTACAATTTTTTTTCAGCTCTCCAAAAGGCTGGTTTTGTGCTTCATTTTGTTCTCTGCATCCCTATTCCTGAGCCAGTAAAGGCTGAAGCTTTTCAACACAGTACGCTTTTAAGGACCTCATCCTCAAATTGACAACATTTCTAGCATTAATTTAACATTTAACTCATTGATAAAACTTGTTACAAAAAAGGCTGCAGAGGGAATACACACTAAAGCACTAATAATGAAAATTTCTTCTTTAAACTGGGATATCTGGGAACAAGCCCACAGAGCCGACAAGAAACAGAAGGCCACGTCCCAGGTCCACTGCAGAATATCAGTGACTGTGTCCCCAAAAGTGCCTTCTAGGTTGACCCTGTGCCCTTGAATCCCGTGTTCCCTGGCAGCCAGAGCTCAGGAACAGCAGGGCCCCTCAGGGTCCCTGGCTGCTGCCTCCCTGCCGCCCGTGACGCACGCACCCGGTTGTAGCAGGCCAGGGGGGGTTTGGTGAGTCTCTGAGCAGCCCCAGGGAGCTTTGCCTTGCCTACAGAAAAAAAATAAAAGGGACAGAAAAAAAATAGAGATGGGGGTTTGGAGTCCCTAATCAGCAATGATTGCTTCCTGTGCAAAAGTCAGCTGTTTCCATACAATAGCCAAGCTGTTCAGGCTCCAGGCGCCATCCCAAGGTCATCACTTCTCTATTGTTGCTCCCCACCCCCATGGAAAATTCCTGTGCTCTTTTATGTATATAAGCATGTTTGGTTTGGGATTTTTTGTTGCTGTTATTGGTTTTTGGTTTGGGTTTGTTTTTTTTTAGCTTGGAAAACTCACTCCTGCCTCTTGTGGTTGTGGAGGGGTTCAGCACTTGGCACTGACCTAAACTTGGCTTTTCAGAGCTCTCATTTGCTCTGCATCAACACTGCTTAATGTGCTTTTCTTATCTCAAGAATTTTTTTTAAGGTTTTCAAGCAAAATACTTATCTGCACTGAGTTCTGTGGAGGATGTAAATCACATTCAAATCTGACATATTTTTTCCAACTTGCTTTTCTAGGAATTCATGTGTGTCATTGCCCTCTGAGACAGTGAGAAATGAGGCCATGCAAGTTACTAGATATTGCTCCCTTATAAAATATTTATTTCCTTACACACATAAACCCCTTGCCCTTTTACATCTACCTAGTGGAAACCCCGTGGAAGGAAATATTTCATTCTAAGAAGATATCATTGCATTGGTTCATTTTGAGACCTGCCGAACAAAATTCTACACCCTTCAGAATTCAGAAGTCCCGTAGAAAAATATTCATTTTGAGCTGCATGTTGGATTTCTCAGAATTCTCCCAAATCCCTTTCATTCAGCCATAGCTGATCCTGGGCAACATTAAGCAATTTCTTGGGAGCTCCACCTGATATTGGCTTCTCAGGAAGTTCAGTGGCATTTGTGATCTCGTGACATCTTCTCTGGTGTCACTGCTAATAAAACAATTGTGCTACTCAGTCTGTGGCTTGCTCAAAATTTAGGACAACTCAGTGCTTTAACATGCAACAATTGATGGAGAACAAAAACTCTGCATTTAGTTATGAAAAATGTTTTTTCCTGATATATGCTTTTTTGAATTTTTTTCCCAAATTAACATGGTCTTGATTGTCCCCACTGCTTGCTGAAGTAAGCAAGTCTAAACCACAGCAGGGCACCCTACTGTGTCTGGGTTTGGGGGTGAGGGCATTTACTCGGATATACATACTCCTTTCAACCCATAGTGCTTGTAACTCATCTTTTAATTTCTCTCTGGGTGATTTTTTGCAGTTTGTGCTTCTCAAGTTCCCTCAGGAGCTCAGAAATCTGCTGCTCAGCTGCCAGCCAAGTTCATGAACATTTGTGCCTCTCAGACTCCTCTTCAGCAGAGGATAGCCAGACAGGCTTCATAGTTCTGCTGGGAGCAATCACTGTTGGAACACTTCTGTTTGAAGGCTTCTTCCAGTTCCATGGGTTCTGATTATGTATTTTCCAGTACATTATTGCACTGTAATAGTTTCTTTGGGGCCATTTCTAGCTCTTGAATAGATGATCATGCTATCATTAGGCAAGATACCACAAAACCCCTCTCTGATAATTGTGTCACTTTGAAAATCCTGAGTTACTGTTAAATGTGAAACCTGTGTAGTGCACAGAGAGCAAAAAGTTATAAGCTTTTTAGCTTCTGTGAATAGATTTTTGTACTACTTGAGGTTATTTAAAATAAAATAAAGTGTTTTGGTTGTAAACCATTGCTTTGTCATGTTAGCACAATTCAAAATGACAGGTAGAAGCTTAAGCACAAAAGGCTGCGGAGATTTACATATGGCATCTGTACAAAGCCCTCTTTCCCCTTCTCTGATGACTGTCACTGATATTGTGTCAGTAAGATTATACTTCTACTACATACAGCTTTTAATTCAAGTCCCTTTTTCAGATTTTTCACAAAAATTCAGCTAGAAAAGGCTTTTCTTTCCCAAAGATGATTTTTCATGTCTAGAATTTAGTGCCACAGCAGACTACCCAAGCCCTTTCTGCTAGGTGTGGTATTCTTTGTCAATACTGAGTGTCTGCATTCTTAAAGTTTACTTGTTGCTTTTTTCCAGAAACTGTCAAGTCCTCAGTTGCCTTTAATGGGACTTAACACAAGTTTCTCTACAACCTCTAAGCAATGGCTCAGAGCATTGCAATTGTTAACAACACAGTCCTTGGGCTTCATATATCAATGTCTGGCACTGATTCTTAATGGAAACAGTGAATGTACATATTCAAATACTATAGTACAAAAGCATTGTCATTGTTTTAGAATTGTGAAAGAAAATGAGACATTTCAGTGAGATGTATAAAATACTCAAGGAAAGAGGTTGTAATGACAATAATTTGGAATACACAGAAGATGAACTGAAATTGCTGTTTGCCCTCATATGTTTTTGTATGCTGTAATAATGTTTCTGAAAGTAATGAACATATTTACTTCCTCACCTGTGCTGTGAGGGAGCTGCATCTGTGTTGCTATTTCTCAAATGGGTTAATAGGTAATATTCTAATATTTTTGTGTGTTTATCTCTCTTCCTAGTTCTCATTTATACCTTTGAAGAGGATGATTCCTTCCTGCCATGATCCAATACCTAGTTTTTAAATTGCCAGTTACTTACATCTTTATCCTCAAAATTGCTGTTGTAGAGCTGAAGAGTCTTGGAATAATGACTATGACACAACTTCTAAAAATCCCTCAAGTAGTTAATTACATTCCTGGAGAGCTGGAGTAATAACAGGAATACTCCAAGTTGCAATAAAAATGTAAGAAGATTTTTAGAAGGGCATAATTCACTTTTTAACTACAATCTGTTTTGAATTATCAAAGGCAATAGAGAGAAAGAGGGAAGGGGAGCAGAAATGAGATAACTCACGTGAAGAAATAGCGTAGGAAATACAAACCATATGTATGCTAGACTATGAAAACACACCGACATATTCATCTTCAAAAAGCTTGTAAGCACATTTCCACAGAGAGCAGGAATACCTGTAAGGAGCAGTTGGTCACTTGGGGCCCAGCACATGTGGCTTTCCCCATCCCTGGCCGAGCCCTACACATGGCACCACCCCCGCGCTGCTGGGGTAAGGTGGAAACTGGTCACAGGTGTCTGAGGGTGGCTGTGCCAGGGAGCCTGGCAGGTGGCCTCCAGGCAGGCTGTCCATGCCCAGCACATGTGAAGCCATGGCACAGTATGGCATTTTCTACACGTGTGGAACTCGGCAGCCCTGGTGGATATGAGCGCTCTGCGGCGCACTGGGACTTTCCTGTGCAGCATCCACCACTGCCTGGGAACTGTGCACAGATGTTTCCTCCTTCTGCCAGAGAGGATGAGACCTCACCTTGTCACAGGAAGCTGCCTGGGACAGGTCTGTGCAAACACACGGGTCCTGTGGAATAGCTGGAGCCAGGTAGTCGCACATAGAACCCTTATACAAATTGTAGGATTTAGTATGTGGAGGGACCGAGCAATTGCTGGACTTCTTGATAATGCTAACTAAAGGCTGTTGTTTCTGAGTTTGTAGCAGCTGGGCACTCTTTAAGAAAGGAAGATAGAAGTAAGCTTACTGGTGACATGATTTTAGGCAGCAATTTCTGTGTGCCTGCTCTATTTTTTGGCATTCAAAAAACAGCTATAGCATAGAGGAGTATTCTGGATACTTCTCTTTACCTTCTGCTTTCCAGGAACCCCAACGCTTGGATCAGTTCCTGTTGACACTTTATACAAATCATGGTTTTTTCTCCCTTGGCCTGTGACTCTTGTGTAAAAGAAGCTTATTTATCACTACCTAAAAATAAAGAACACTAACAAAATGCTCTGATCAAAGTAATGCATTCATCAGCAGAATGATTTTTGCATGCTGCTACTTTGTATGTGAGAACCATTACCCAAGGAGAGAGACTGTGAATAGATGCAGTGTTTACATAGTACCAAAGTATAAGGTTGCTCCTTGTGGATAAAACAGAACTGAACCCTCATGACACACTAACATGTGCGTGGTAGCCGATGACACATCACTGCTGCCTACATTAGCACAGCAAAGATGCTTTGTTCTCTGATGTCATGAGTTTCCAATCCCAGCTGGGGATTTACTGACTAAGCCACAGTGAGCTGCTGTGACTTCCCTCCCAAAAGGAGAAGAGGAATAAAACAGAACAGCTTTCTGCTTTTGATTTCACTTCAGAAATACTGCTAAGCCCTAGGAGTTATTTCCCTGTTGGTACCAAAATATTATTACAGTTCTTGATGACAAGAGCTACATAGACACGTCAGTGGAGAAAAGGCTCATTAGCCACCTCAGGACAAGACATAATTGCAATTCTTCTGAAGTCAGATATATAAACCACAGATTAAATCCTCATTCAAATAAAATTCCTACCACAAATTGGAACTGGTAATTGCTCACCAATTCTCTGTGGCAGGGCACTTGTTCCCCTGCACAAATATAGACAGAGAAATTCCCACTTTATTGTCTGGTAGCCACTTCTTTAACTCTCACGTTTCTTCAAGCTCTTGTCATTAAGTAATGGCAGAACATATATTGTGCATAAGAGGTGTTAGAACATACAAGCTTTGTACAGACACTCACAGAGAAAACGAATCTTTCTGCTTGTGACAGGGTAGTGCAAGTGTGCCACCAGAGCTGAGCCTAGCAAACCCTCTACAGGAGGTTCTTCATGCTGTGAACTAAAACAGTTGAGGACAGAGGCCTGGACTCTTGCCATCACTTGCTGTGACTTTTTTGAGTGATGACCCCAAAGTGTTATGTAATGGTTGAAGCATTATCCTCACTGCATTCCTAGAAAACAGGCATTATTACTTCATTGTTCAAGTGGAAACCGAGTCACAGAAATATTGTGACTTGTACTTGGTCACAGAGGAAGAAGTCCAGAAGAAGGAAAAAAGGTGTAACCAGTGACGTAAATTCTTCAGCTTTTCTTCCTAGTTATTTACTGCATGGTCTTGGACACTTTCTATATATTAACATGCCACAGAAGTGCTTTAAAGCTTTCTTTGTGTCTGGACAGCAGATGAAGGTACCTGGATGGAAAGGATAACTTAACTACTCCTTATTGCTGCTGTCAAGAAGCATGGGTTGAAGTCATGTGCACCTGGGTCAGGCAGGGTTTGTAGAAGCCTGGCTTCCCAGAGGGGTGTCAAGAGAGTGAGTGCCAGTCTGGTTTTTCCTGCAGAAGCAGTCAGACTCATTCCATAAAAACAGTGTGAAAAGGGGAAAAGTGGGTGCTGGGGGGACAAAACAGATTAAGCAGTCCCAGAGGATGAAAGCATTCAAAAATCACAACTCTGTGTTCTGTCACATGTGTTTCCCCAGAGTGAGGGACAAGTAGGAGACAAAAATCTCCAACCTGGTCCACAGGAACAGACATGTCTGAAAAAGCTCAAAACTAAGGGAAGATATGAAACAAGACTAGGCTCTGAAGTGGGAGATTGACAAATCTGGGTGAAAATAAGGACTGGACGACAGTGTGAGAGAACTAATGAAAAATAATGAGAAAGAATTAAAAAAATTATTATAATTGATCTAATGAGTTACTGATGTCCACTGGATCAATAAGAAAAAGTGAAAAGTAAAAGAGTATCTTCTCATTTTTTACTCTAGAAAAAACAATGAGAAATTATCTATTTAGGGCACGGAAAGAAAGTCATTTGCTGTTGCAGAGATTGTCGCACATCAGATGAGGGGGTTATGAAAGTTCAAACACACACAGAATTTGTCAGCTTCCTCATTGCCCATTTTGAAGCTAAGTGCACACCATGATAGATGTACAGGCAGGGGTGTTGCAGGAAAAGTGCAATGGTTGTGTTTAAAATAGCACCAACCCTTCCTATCTTACCGGCATTGACTACAGGGACAGGCACACCCACCCAGGCCTGCTTTGTGCTTTAAATATTTTACTGGTCTGACTATTTAGATTAGAGATGGAATTTCTTTTTAACTGGAATTATCGTGGGAGTGAGAGCCCTCAGGTAGAGGCCACTGAACAGGCATATAAATATGACCATATTAATGGCCATTCAACATTCCTTTCAGTTTCCATATGGAATTAGGCAAAGCAGTATAAAACAATACTGTATTTCTAACATATGCAAGAGCAGAGATTGCTGCATTATTTTAAGTTCACCAGGCAGCAGTTAGATTTTCTGGATTTATCACTATACATGGATGGAAATGTTTGTCTCACCTTCATTAAAGCTAGGCTTGCTCATAGCAGCTGAGGGTATAAACTGTGTCTGACCATACTTTTCAATCCATGTCCAAAGCCAGGCTTATCCTTGCGTGTTGATTCCAAACTGGACATTTAATCTGGCTGTCCTCTCTCTGGCGACTGTGGACTGTCTCTGGATTACTCCTTTGGCTGAAAAATATATTCAAAACTGATGATCCAATTGCAGTGAATTTAATTCAGTTACACCACCACTGAGTAAAGGCTGACCAGTCATTACTAATTTCATCATTGCTGTCTCAGAGTAGACCTTTGTAGGACCTTTGTACAATTTTTTGAGTGTTGCACAAGCATTGCACGACCCTTGCAGACGTGCTCTGGGATGAACTGTACCTGCCCAGACAACCCCTACAGGGGCAGTGTCACACCTGGACACGGCCTTTCAAGGGATCTTTGTGGCAGGAGGAAGATGATGGCAGCTGAAACACAGAGCCTTGAGCTGCGAGGATCCTGCCTCAGGAAAGGGGGGAAGAGAAGCCATGCAACATTTCAGCTGGGGCTGCAGGGAGAGACCTGATGTTTCTGGTACCAGTGCCAGCTTGGGAGGCTGTGGTGGCCTTTTCTCTAGATTGTCCTGCTCCTTCTGACATCCCTTTCCCACATTCCCAAAATGTAACCTCAGATTCCAAACACTCTCAGCCTGGCTTTCCAGGTGCCCTTTGCTACAGGGCCGAGCCATTTGCTGTCTCCCCACTCTTCCCGGCTGAGGAGCAGTTCTGGTGGCTGCTGGCCTCCTGAATCATAGAATGACAAAATGGTTTGGGTTGGAAGGGACCTTAAAGATCTCATTCCAACCCCTCTGCCATGGTCAGTGACATCTTTCACTGGACCAGGTTGCCTAGATCTTTCAGGATTGAGACATCCAGAACTTCTCTAGGCAACCTGTTCCAATGCCTCACTACTCTCACAGTAAAGAACTTTTCCCTAATATCTTACCTAAACCTACCATCTTTCAGTTTGAGGCTGTTCTTCCTTGCTCTATCCCTACATGTTCTTGTTAAGAGTCCCCCTCCTGCTTTCTTGTGGCTCTTTTTAGCTAATGTGTGTAAAGTGAATCCCAAGAAGACGGGGGAGGAGGCTGGTGCTTGAGAAGGAGGCTTCCACAGAGCAAAGGGATCCACTCCCCACCACACTGCCACCTGCTTGGAGCAAGAAAGAATATGATCCTGCTTGGGGTGCAGTGGAAGCAGGCATCCAGGGATCTCTTCAGGTTTATTACTGTTTTATTATTTTATAAACCACTAAGTGAGGGCTATGGACCTGGCCTAAGCCTGACCCACAGTATTTCATGTGTGGTATCTGTCCAGTGTGCAATCTGCCCCTGGCATCATGCATGGTAGGAAAAGGCTGTTCTTCCCTCTGCACACCACATATGTAAGCACATGTTCAGGTGAAGGGAATATCTGAAGGAGCTGGGTTACCAAACCCAGCAGTAAATTTGTGCCTGCACATTGAAATTAACTGTGTGATTCTGTTTTAAAAATAGGAGAGGGAGAATCAGTCCTGACTTGAACTGGGTCCTGACAAAATGTATGTATGACATTCTCTGCTGCACACGCTGTCCTGCAAGCTCAGCAGAACCAATTGCCCACTGCATTTATGGACAGCCAACAGCAGCTTTCCTGACTCCTGCCAGCACAGGGCTTTTTTCCTCTTCACATCTTTAATCTCCAGCAGAGACTCTGGACCAGGAGCAAGACTTCAGCCACAGCCAGCATTTCATCTTGTGTGCTTCTCTGAGCATGCACAAGGTTTTCCTTGAGGAGCCACAAACCAGGTTGTACCCACACTCAGCAGAAATCATGGAGGGGAGAGAAGGAGGACACAGAGCTTCTCTCTGCCCAGCTCTGAAGGTGAATGCAAAGGGTGTCCTCATTCCATGTGTGCCTTCTACATTATCCTAATGGGTTGTCAAGGAAAGAACACCAGTGCCTGAATGAAAAAAATATGTTTACACACCTCTTTAATCCATTCCCAACCAAACACCCATCATTTGCTGTAGCCAGCAGTACACACAATTAAAGGGTTTATTTTTGTGTTAAACTATCTATCCATAATGATGCAGTGTTTATGAAGTGCAGCATTGCTCTGTGTGTTTGAAGAAGTGAGGGATCTGCTATCTTCTCCATTTCCTGTTTTGTCACCTACATTTTCCTTTCTGTCCACACATCATTAGCTGCCTCCCTTCTAGCAGACAACGAGCTCCATTAAGATACTTTTTTAAAAGAAAAAAGCAAAGATAAAGCTGCTTGTGAAGTACCTTCACAGACACTAGGAAAGGCGTCTGACAAGACACCATTTGTCACTCTGTCATCTTTTTCATTTGTAAGTCTAGGACACCTTGAAATAAAAAGTAATTTTGTGAAAAAGAGTTTCGAACCAGGAAAGAACTTTACAAATATTTACTATTTTGCTGTCAAGCAGTGACAGAAATTTTAATTAGAATTCTATATATCACCATAGAAGAAGAGTCAGTAGTAACTGAATTTCAGAGTGATATGAGAACCCTGCAGTTTCCCCCAATCTTCATTCAGTTCCTCCTTCTCTACAGGACAGAGTCTTAAGCCACCCCAAGGGAAATTTATGTTGGATATTAGGAAAAAGTATTCTACTGAAAGAGTGATAAAGTACTGGAATTGTCTACCCGGGGAGGTGGTGGAATCACCATCTCTGGATGTGTTTATAAAGAGATTGGATGTGGCACTTGGTGCCATGGTTTAGTTGAGGTGTTAGGGCATGGGCAGGAGTCAATGATCTTAAAGGTCTCTTCCAACCTTGTGATTCTGTCATTCTGTGATAAGATGCCAGCAGGAGGATGAATTCATACTACCAAACAGAAATGGAAGCTGTGAAAAAAAAGGACAAAAACGTACAAAATTTAGAAATAAAAGGACTATTATACAAAAATGTCAATAGTTTGCTTGGTACTTACACAACCCTTAACCAAAATTTTCATCGAAGTTTTGCAAAATAAATACTAACGATGTCTGCTTTACATTTATCCAAAGTGATTCATAAAGCTGTCCATTACAATTCCTGGGTTATTTTATGCCACGTATTTGCAAAATGTTTAAATGGAGGCATTTGGATTTAAATGCAACAGCAGTAAAATACAAAAATAGAAGGGATAACAGAAAAAAAAGCCCAGCATTTGATTTGAGATTATAATTTTATAGACATAAGCTAACTTAGCATCTTAAATTACAAAGGAAATCAAAATGGATGAAGATATGCATATCTTCTGATCTTTACAGATATTAGTCCTATTTTATTACAGCCTTTTATGCGGTTATTTTCCTCTTAGTCTTAACGATTAGCTAAGCAAGACCGAAGCACACAGCTCACATGCAAGCACTTACAGAGAATCTATTCATTACTATTTTAGCAGCACCTGAAGGAATCAGTGGGACTGGGATCCTGATGTGCTGTACCAACACCGAGCACAGGTATCCTCCACCAGCAAGAGCTAACAGCCTAATGAGGCAGGAGAAACAAACAAAGGCAGGAGGTTACACACAAAAGGGGGTTGTACTAGTTGGTCTTCAAAGGTCCCTTCCAACCCAAACTATCCCGTAAGTCCATGAAAACCCAATGTAAGCATGAGCCTACAGTTCTCTTTCAGTCTCAGGGACTGCAAACTTGAGGAAGTGTTGTTAAGTGTTGGCCTTCCTCCCATGGTCCCACAGCTACATGTAAAGCTGCAGAGAGCTCTGCTCCTGATGTACCACAGCTCCACACCACAGATAGTATTATCTCTGCAGCTCTTCTTTAGGACAATATTGTCCTCTGGAAATTCCAATGTGTTCAATGTGCAAGCAACACACTACTTCAACATTTTTTTTATCAGGGCTGCCACCAGAAAAAAGTAGTAGGATTACCAATGCAGCTTAGCCCATATGGATCCTGAATCCCAAACGATGAAAAGAGGTCTGAACAACCATGTGACTGCCAGAGGGGCCTGCTACCACCAAAAAACAGACAGTAACCATATCCATCAAAGCACAGGTCAATGACCTTTTGCTTATTATGAGCTCAAAGCCCACTTGAACTTTATATATTTTTAAAAATCAGCTGGTGGTGGAACATACGTTGCAAAAACAGCACATCAAAGTGCCACCTTAGACCTTCAGTGTCCATAAACTTTCCATGACAGCAGCAGAGGAAACTGTCTCCTGGCAATGCACATTAAGTTCCTGCAGAGTTCAGGCCTGACTTTTCTAGTGCTTAGGTCATACACTATGCTCTGTTTTAGGTAAAACCTACCCACACTACAGGGGAGACACCAAGAAATATTAATGTAAGCATTTGCAGTGTGGAAAAAAAAATTGCTTCAGTTCAAGCAGAACAACAAACAACAGTCAGCCAAGGACAAGGGAAAGGACAGCAAGTTCATTTGGCTGCCCATCAAGGCCTTAGTGTAATTACACAGTGAAATCTTGCTGTGTTTATTGTGTCTTCATTAAGCTGAGTTTGGGTTTATGTTGTTGGATTTTATACAAATTTGTGGGCATAATAGCATAATTAAATTAAGAAATTAATTTATGTAAATACAAATAGAAGTTCATTGTTTTGTTATTGCTCCTGTTACCAAATTTGGAACTGTGCTATTTTGGCCAGCCTTCCTTGCATTGCTCGTTCTCAAAATCTTCTTCTACAGTGGATTTTTTGGTCATAAAGATAAAATCTCATCCTCTCTGCAGAGCTCTGCATTTAATAGGTGCACGTTCTCAAAATCTGAGTTCTGCTTTTTTGAAGGACTGACAAATTGCTATAGAGGAAGGTGCCGAGATGGCACTAAACACATCACTGAGGCTTGCTGGGTTTTTGATGATAGAGTGTCACATGCTGCCAAGCTGTCTCTAAACAAAATCATTTATACAGTAATAGCAGCTGAGATGTCAAACACAGAGTAGACAGCTTGTTGTTTTGAGGTATTTTTTCTTCTGAAGATCTGATACAAAAAGAGAAATCTGGAAAAAAAGTAGAATAAAATGTTGATGCAATGTTGTTTTCCCCATTGAATGGGAGAGGAGAAAGATTGGGAAATGTTTCAACTCTTCACTACTGCAGATGAAATACATAAAAATCAGAGCAAAAATCAAGATGAGCGTTTTCAGATCCCATTTTGTTTAGAGAAGTTACAAGGAAAAACTTTTATTATGAAGGCATTAGAAATATTATGAAATTAATTTACTCTGGCCACCTGAGAGTGTTTACCCATTTGGGCAGCAGGAAAAGCACCATGTATCACCTAGCTAAGCAAGACCGAAGCACACAGCTCACATGCAAGCACTTACAGAGAATCTATTCATTACTATTTTAGCAGCACCTGAAGGAATCAGTGGGACTGGGATCCTGATGTGCTGTACCAACACCGAGCACAGGTACCCTCCACCAGCAAGAGCTAACAGCCTAATGAGGCAGGAGAAACAAACAAAGGCAGGAGGTTACACACAAAAGGGGGTTGTACTAGTTGGTCTTCAAAGGTCCCTTCCAACCCAAACTATCCTGTAAGTCCATGAAAACCCAATGTAAGCATGAGCCTACAGTTCTCTTTCAGTCTCAGGGACTGCAAACTTGAGGAAGTGTTGTTAAATGTTGGCCTTCCTCCCATGGTCCCACAGCTACATGTAAAGCTGCAGAGAGCTCTGCTCCTGATGTACCACAGCTCCGCACCACAGATAGTATTATCTCTGCAGCTCTTCTTTAGGACAATATTGTCCTCTGGAAAGTCCAATGTGTTCAATGTGCAAGCAACACACTACTTCAACATTTTTTTTATCAGGGCTGCCACCAGAAAAAAGTAGTAGGATCACCAATTCAGCTTAGCCCATGTGTATCCTGAATCCCAAACGATGAAAAGAGGTCTGAACAACCATGTGACTGCCAGAGGGGCCTGCTACCACCAAAAAACAGACAGTAACCATATCCATCAAAGCACAGGTCAGTGACCTTTTGCTTATTATGAGCTCAAAGCCCACTTGAACTTTATATATTTTTAAAAATCAGCTGGTGGTGGAACATACGTTGCAAAAACAGCACATCAAAGTGCCACCTTAGACCTTCAGTGTCCATAAACTTTCCATGACAGCAGCAGAGGAAACTGTCTCCTGGCAATGCACATTAAGTTCCTGCAGAGTTCAGGCCTGACTTTTCTAGTGCTTAGGTCATACACTATGCTCTGTTTTAGGTAAAACCTACCCACACTACAGGGGAGACACCAAGAAATATTAATGTAAGCATTTGCAGTGTGGAAAAAAAATTGCTTCAGTTCAAGCAGAACAACAAACAACAGTCAGCCAAGGACAAGGGAAAGGACAGCAAGTTCATTTGGCTGCCCATCAAGGCCTTAGTGTAATTACACAGTGAAATCTTGCTGTGTTATTGTGTCTTCATTAAGCTGAGTTTGGGTTTATGTTGTTGGATTTATACAAATTTGTGGGCATAATAGCATAATTAAATTAAGAAATTAATTTATGTAAATACAAATAGAAGTTCATTGTTTTGTTATTGCTCCTGTTACCAAATTTGGAACTGTGCTATTTTGGCCAGCCTTCCTTGCATTGCTCGTTCTCAAAATCTTCTTCTACAGTGGATTTTTTGGTCATAAAGATAAAATCTCATCCTCTCTGCAGAGCTCTGCATTTAATAGGTGCACGTTCTCAAAATCTGAGTTCTGCTTTTTTGAAGGACTGACAAATTGCTATAGAGGAAGGTGCCGAGATGGCACTAAACACATCACTGAGGCTTGCTGGGTTTTGATGATAGAGTGTCACATGCTGCCAAGCTGTCTCTAAACAAAATCATTTATACAGTAATAGCAGCTGAGATGTCAAACACAGAGTAGACAGCTTGTTGTTTTGAGGTATTTTTTCTTCTGAAGATCTGATACAAAAAGAGAAATCTGGAAAAAAAGTAGAATAAAATGTTGATGCAATGTTGTTTTCCCCATTGAATGGGAGAGGAGAAAGATTGGGAAATGTTTCAACTCTTCACTACTGCAGATGAAATACATAAAAATCAGAGCAAAAATCAAGATGAGCGTTTTCAGATCCCATTTTGTTTAGAGAAGTTACAAGGAAAAACTTTTATTATGAAGGCATTAGAAATATTATCTTCTTGCATAAAATATTTAATTTTATTGTGTTTGTATATTCAATGCCTAATTTTGCCTCCAGCTACAGCATTTTGCCTATCATGATAAAGTATTGAGTAGGTACCTAAGACTACTGGAAAATCTGGTATCATACCAGTATTGCTCTCAGAGCTCAAGACTGAGCCAACCTCACTGCAGGGCATATACAGAGATGTCCTTTTCCAGACAATTTTCTAGAGGTGTATTTCTTCTCTGTGCTCATGGCAGCATTGTCTGTTCATGAACACTAAGGCTGTGACAAGGACTGGCTGAATGGCACAGCTCAAAGGCTGTGATCAGCACAGCAGAATCCAGATGGAGGCCTGCAGTCTGTAGCATTCCCCAGGGATCAACTACAGGTCCACTCTTATTCAACTTGTCCTGTTCAACCTGTCCTATTCAACAAGGACCTGGACAAAGGGATGGAATTTACCCTCAGCAAGTTTGATGATGATACTGGGGCAGTGGCCAATACACCTGAAAACTCTGCTGCTATTCAGCTGGACCTTGACAGGCTGGAAAACTGGGTGGAAAGAAAGTTAATGAGGTTCAACAAGGGCAAGTGCAGGATCCTGCACCTCAGAATCACAGAATCACAGAATTTCTAGGTTGGAAGGGACCTTCAAGATCATCGAGTCCAACCCATGTTCTAACAGCTCAACTAGGTCATGGCACTAAGTGCTACATCCAGTCTTTTTTTGAACATATCCAGGGATGGTGACTCCACCACCTCCCTGGGCAGATGATTCCAGTATTTGATCACTCTTTCTGTGAAAAACTTCCTCCTTAATTCTAGCCTGTATCTCCCTTGGCGCAGTTTGAGACTGTGTCCTCTTGTTCTCTCTGTTGTTGCCCGGAGAAAGAGACCGACCCCCAGCTCACCACAGCCACCCTTCAGGAAGGTGAAGAGAGTGATAAGGTCACCTCTGAGTCTCCTTTTCTCCAGGCTAAACAATCCCAGCTCTCTCAGTCGCTCCTCATACGGTTTGTGTTCCAAGCCCCTCACCAGCCTCGTTGCTCTCCTTTGGACACGCTCAAGCTTCTCAATGTCCCTCCTAAACTGAGGGGCCCAGAATTGGACACAATACTCAAGGTGTGTCCTCACCAGTGCCGAGCACAGGGGAAGAATGACCTCCCTGCTCCTGCTGGCCACACTATTCCTCGGAAGAAATAACCCCAAGTACCTCCACAGGCTGGGAGCTGACCTCCAAGAGAGCAGTTCTGTGGAGAAGGACCTGGCAGGCTGGGTGGACGACCAGTCGACCATGAGCCAACAGTGCCTTGTGGCCAGGGTGGCCAAAGTTATCCTGGGGTGAATCAGGAAGAGTGTGACCAGCAGGTTAGGGGAGGTGAAAACCTGCCTGAGTAGAGGTGACCCCCTACTCAGCCCTGGTGAAGGCACATCTGGAAAGTTCTGTCCAATTCTAGGCTCTTCAGGACAAGAAAGAAAAGATATGGAGAGGGCCCAGTGGGGTGCCAGGAAGACGATGAGGAATCTGGAGCTTCTTCCAGAAACACTGCAGGAACTGGCCCTGTTTAGTCTGGAGAAGAGAGGTCTGAGAGGGGATATAATCAATACATACAGATATCTCAAAGCCAGGTGCCAAGAGGATGGTGCCAGACTCTTTTCAGTGGTGCTCAGCAACAGGACAATGGCCATAAAGTAAAACACAAGAAGTTTCATCTCAACATGAGCAGAACTTCTTTACACTGGGGGTGGCAGAGCACTAGAGCAGGCTGCCCAGGCAGGTCATGGAGTCTCCCTCTCTGGAGACACTCAGAACCCACCTGGACACCTTCCTGTGTCACCTGCTCTAGGTGACTCTGCCTTGACAGGGATAGGACTAGATGATCTCCAGAGATCCTTTCCAACCCTAGTGATTCTGTGGACTTTCTTACAAAGTTAAAAATAAATGGCATTATTGCCTTCTATTTGCAACACTTGATTTTTTTTTCAGAGATATTCCAGCAAGCAAATTTACCTGTACGTAGCTTACATGTATCTACTAATATATTAGATATATTTGTCCTCATATTTTGTCCTCATGCAGAGAAAAAAATAATTAAACACACCAAGGTATAGACCTATGGCATGGGCAGTATGCCATTTCCACTTGCTAACAGGAGAGACATTTCTTGATGTTAAATAAACAAATAAAGACTCATTTCTTTGACGAGATATTTCATTTCTCCCCCCCCTGCACTTTTACTTTTGTAATTATTTTTACTTCTGAGAGATTTTTTGAGAAGGGGATTGTTTCCCTGAATTTACAATTATTTAGAATATTCCACCTCTAAGTGTTCTCAGACAACCATTAAGGGAAAAGCAGAATAGAGAGAATGTTCACAGGACTATAAAGGAGCCCCGTGAATCCCAGATAGGAAGGTGTTTGTTCTTAGGAGAAAATTTTGCCTACATGGAACTAAAAGACAGAAAAACATGGTACAGCTCCTCCAAGAAACTGTCATCTCAAATCATGGCTGTGGGCCAAGGTAACTCAATCAAGATAACTCAGCTGCTTTGATGCAGGACAGATCTTCTGAAACTAGGTCTTAAAAGGGAGTCTTCTTTGCTCCCTTATTGCTATATAAGAGAAGAAGAAAATTTAATCCCTCTATGAAGCAACTTGAAAGGTGAGCTGGTGTGTGGAGCTGGCCAGAACATGCTGATCTGATTTGTGGATGTCACCTCCGGGATGACATCAAGACACACTCCCTAATTTGTGGTCTCAGAGCTAAACTTTCAACAAGCACCGTCAGACCCACCACCACCTTACTGAGGGCATGAACCAATGTGGGTGTCATCACTGTTTAAAAAGGATCCCAGAGTAACAGCTGAGAAGCCTAAAATTATGGGAGGGATATGATGGGAGAAGAAGGGACCATCAGTATATGCAGACACAAGAATATGGTAAGGCCAATACTATTCACACTCACAGGAGCATGAAATTAAAATTGCCACCATTCATGTGGTACCTTCATGAGCCCTGGAGCAAAGCCATAGCCTGTGGAACTCTGCAGACCATTACTGACCTGCAGGAGAGATACGCTCCTGTCTTTCCCCTCAAATGTTCTTGCCTGGGGAACCATAGCCAGGTAATACTGTGATGAGGGAGGCTACACTTAGGGATGATCCTACTGATTATAAACTCCAGGAGGGAATGTGGTAGGCCAAGCAAACCCTGAATCTCTGGTCTGGGACTGCCAGTGTAACTGCAGGTTCATGCAGGGTGAGCAGAGGGCTGGGGAACAAGATTAAGAGATTGTATCTACAGAATTATTTATTATGCTCTGAAGCTATAAACAAACATGTGAGAGGCACACATTCCAAACTGAAGTGCATTCATCATTATTGTTAGCAATAATGATTACAATAATTCTTTGTGCTTCCAATACAAGTGCAAATCTCAGGGAAAAAAAATCCTGAAATCATGAGAGTATTATAATGAATTTAGCTTAAGACAAGCCCTGTGAAGTAGACACTCTTATCTGTACATTACAGAGAGAGGAAATGTTGGCATGGGCAGATTGCAGTTTGCCCAGGGCCAAGCAGGAAACCCAGGGAACAGATGAATAAAGTCCCAAGCTCATGAATGCCAGCCCTCTGCCTCAGTCACAAGATCATTTTTCCTTTCCTTCATTTGATAAACTGCAAAAGAATTAAGTTAGGCAAATCCATAATTTAGGGTTTGAAAATAACCTTCTTGCCATCTCCCAGCCCAAGGAATTCAGAGCTACATGGGAGTAGAAGTCTGATAAAGGAAGTTTTCTCTACCTTCCATGTAGGGCAGGAGGGCCTATATCAGCTAGTAGACTTAAGCATCAAATTGGGTAGTTTTTATAAGCACATCCAGTATCAAGACTTTGAAAGAGGTACAGGAGCAGACCCAGAACTTCCTAAGATTCACTTTCTATTATAAACATTAATTTCTTAGTTCTCTCTCAGGACCAATACATGTTTAATTACACCAGGGAGGCTGTGGTGCTTTGCACAAGAGACCCAGTGAGCCTCACCACAGAACACGTGGTCAGTCTCTGCTTGAAAAAATTGTTGAGAGGTTGGATAAGGTCAAGGATCCTTTTCAACAAGTCAGGACTCAAATATTGCTCACCCTAATAAGTGAATGCTTTCAGCATTAAGCAATTTATCAACAGGTGGAATTACTCTCACCATCTTCCCTGTTTAGCTTTCAGCCTGACAGTCATTTCCAGAGAATTCTTATCAGCTCAGATCTCATAGGCAAGAAGGGGCAAGAAAGATTTATCCTGCTTGTGACAGCCCTTCAGTGTGGCCTGAGATGGGCACCCAGCTGCACAGCCCTGCAGAAACAAGCCCTTCATCAGCTCTTTCCAGCCCCCAGCAGACACTCAGGGCAGCCCGTGGCTGTTCTCAGAGCAGACTGCAGCTGAGCGAGCCTTGGTGTCATCGTGGTGCAGACGTTTGCCCTGACTACTCTGTCTGCTGGCAGCATCAGCCCAGCAAGCTTCCACAGCTTCAGGTTTCTGGGCTGGCATTTCTGCACAGCGCCGTGGTGTGACAGATACAGGTGCAAACCCATCTGAAGGCAGGCTGGAGACCTCTTAACCCACCACTGTGCTTCATATAGAGTATGCATGGAGACACAAGTGGTATTAGTGATGGAACTGTAAATGTTTAGGGCCTTCATGTACTTATTTCCAAGACTAGGAGCAGCCAACAGACAGATTCCGCAGGTTATTTCAGAACAGTGCCTGTCTGATATCTAAGTTTTCCTGCAGGTCTTACCTGAAGCTTTTCACAGACTACTACTGAGCTATATCAGAGGTGGAAGACTCTGTAGAGCACCTATTTAGATTTCTTGTCCACTTCTTACCTAAACATATAATTTCATATTTGTTTTTCCTTTAAATCTGTGATCCAGTAATATCTTATTTGTATGCTTCTGCACCTAATGTGACTTGTACCAGCTTCAAGTTTGGTGCACTTGGTAGTGTTAAGTTTATGACTGGACTCAGTGATTTTGAAGGTTTTTTCCAACCTAAGTGATTCTATGACTCTAAGATATTATTTTCCCAGCTTGCTAATAACCAGGCAGAATGATCTTGGTCATCGTAGCATGTGTTAGTCCCAGGGTAACCATGTTTGGTGCAAGTCTATTCTGATCAGCACCACTGCTGACTGCCTGCTGTATCACTCCCATCAGCCAGTTTTGTCATCCACTTTTTGATGCTAATGACAAACAGAGCACTTTCAGCATCTTGGTGTGTTTCTGTGTCCATCATCCGTTTTGCCTAAAATAAAGATAAATTGAGTATGCTGGATTTCCCATGTCCTCCACATCTTTCACTGAAAAAGACTGTTAAGCTTGTTTGGCAGAGACTCAAATCCAGGACCCAGACCCCTTGATCTCTAAGGGCAGCAGGCTACATTTATGAAATGTCTTATGAAATACCACTGAGGCTGGTGACATTCCTCTGAGGAGGAACTTGTCATAATAGTTTTACTTTTTCACACCTGCAATTAGAATGTTCTTTGCCAGGAGAGAACATTTTTTTTCCCCCACATCCAACCTAGACAGAAAGCAGAGTACTTAGAGTGCTAAGAGGCAAAACAAAGAGGTTTCTGTGAAGAGTGACTCTGCCACACCACAGCAGCACCAGAGATGCCTCTCTGCCTGCCCCAGGCAGTGCTACAGAATGGTCCATGTGTCACCCCAGCCCTGGGGAGCAGTCTACACAGAAACACGTGACATGCCGAAGGGACAGCTCGCAGCACACAGAGGGATGTGCTGGTATGGCAAAGCCAGGACACAGGGTCTCACATGAACTACTGTGGCCTCAGATCAGCTGATGGCATCTCTGATCAACAGAGTGCCTATCTTTAATCTTTCCTCCCTTGGGATCATATATTAGCCATGTGAGTGTGATCCTCAGCAGAAAAGCACGTCTGCAGTTGTCACTTGCTTAGCTACTTCTTATTTTTCCAGCAGTTTCTCAGGTACTCCTTTCCTCACATGACATTCAGGAAAATAATTTTATTTATGCCATTGCTAGTTATCTCATCTGCAGTGAGAATATTCATCACTCCTCATCTTACGTTCTTGTGCAGAATTTACCTTCAGCTCTCCTCAAATTATTGTCAGTTTCTAATTTAATCATTGTCACTGAATATTTTACACATGGCAGAAAAAGAACAGAGAAGTATCAAATCCATGAAGAACGTTAAGATGGAAGACTTTGACCTCAGAGGAAAAGGACCTGCCCAGAACAGTCCATGTTAGGAGCAACCAAAGTCTGAAAGTCTTTTGAGGAATAATGTTTTACTCTTTAAACTGTACACAGTAACTCATTGGGTTACTTGTTGAATTAAATACCAGCCACTGTAAACATATTTGGCTGGGTCATAAGATAACGAGCCCAGGACCATTTGATCCACTCCATGAAAGGACTCGGCTGGGTGCTTCTTGTAGCAGAGGCAAGGGTGGAGAATTGGCACCCTGACTGCCATGACAGTGGCTGCAGGGAACAGCATTCCTCATCTCCATGGTCCAGCCATGGGGCTGCACAGGGAAGCTGGGCAGGAGCTGTCTGCCCCTGGTTGTGATGGATGTGAGGGCTGTGGCACTGTCTGCTGTGTCAAACAAAGCAGAATTAGAAAAACTATCTGAAGGATAAAGCCAGTAGACTTGCACAGGTGTTGGCCCCTCTGAGCTGGAAGAAGAGCAGTGAGGGCACCTTGTCAGGCCAGCTCTGAGAGGATTTATTGCCATACTGCCTGTCCTTGGGGCTTCCTTCCCTTCAGCAGGTCTGTGCCATCAGGTTGTCACACTGCAGCACCCAGGCACAGGCTGGCTTCCTGCAGTGCCCCATGACTGGGCTGCAGAGAGGACTTTTACCACTACTGAGGACAGTGTCTTCCTGCCAGCAGGTTCTTCTGTACCAGTGAGTCATTCCTGAGTCACTTGGCCTCTTGCCAGGAAGAGCCAGTTTTCTCCCAGGGAATACAGCAACCTTCCTGGCTGATAGAAAGAGACCAGCTGAAAAGGTGAGACATCAGTGTGCATTTGTTCCTAGGAAGGTTTCCTTGGTATTAAACAGTTAGGACATAGCAACAGTTTGGAGATGGGTTTAAATTAGCTGCTCAAGCTTCCCCTGTTGATTTTATTTCCTTTTTGGATTCTGAGAAAGAAGTTCTCCATGGCCAAAGTGAGGAGAAGTGCTGGGGCAAGATGAGAAGCAGCTGCTGCCTGCTCCAAGGACTTCTGCTGCCAGATCAAAGTGTTTGTGACACCCAGCATTAATAATGCCCTCTAGGAAGTCTCAGAGGAACAAAGCTCCAGAATAACAGCTCAGCTCAAGCTTTTTGTTAGCCTCCTTCAATTGGATTTGTAAAACTTTAAATCACTCTCTGTGAATTTCCTGCTAAAATTCACATTTGCAAAGGCCACTGACTTTACAGAATAAAAATGTTCCATTTTCTCTGTTTGATGATGAATTTTCCAGGACAGGCCAAAATGTCTCTGTTGATGTTTGAACGATCCATTCTGAAGTGACTGGACCAAGAAGGCATTGCTTAGAGATGTCTAGTCCAGGTGACAACACAAAGCCTTCTGTCTTGCTTTCAACAAAACCCCCAAAAATGACCCTTTTAAAGATGAACCTACTCTAAATTGATGGCAGCAGGGTGTTGGATGGGTACATTTAGGAGCATTTATTCACCCTTTATTCAGGGAATAATAGTGAGATCTTCAGAACATACCTGTTTGTCTTTTGTGTTGTCTCCTTTCTGACAGAGGCATTTAAATGTGTCCTCAATTACCCTTCAGTAGGCCTTTTTGATTCAGATTCCTATATCTTTCCAACAAGATGGAATACATATGAAAAGTGCATCCTGGTTTTCTGCTCTACCAGGTGATTAAAATAGAAGGTAATGCCAAAGAACACAAAATCTAGCTATTGCTCCAGAGGAGCTGAGAAGATGCTGTTCTTGAGCAAGCAAAGATGATGTAAAACCCACTAATTTGAGAATCTTAAAAAAATAAAAAGATGTTGTGAGAAGCAGAACCTCATTAATGTGCTACTTCTCCAGGGAGTCTATGGGGAGGTCAACAAGCCTGTGTAGGATTTTCACCTGGCCAGTGGTACTTCAGTTGCTGGAAGATACCCCTCCTCTGCAAAAGGAAATTCCTTTGAACTTCTCCCTTTGAACACCTCATGGCCAGCGCATGAAATGTTGGCATGAAGAGGAGGCCAGGTCCACGGGTCAGCTGCCATTTAGGGGGTGAAGGAGCTGAGCATTGCATGGGCTGGGCAGTGGTTTTAGCTCGGAGCCCCACCCTGAGAGCTGTCTAACTCTCCACTTTCAGAGAGTGTCAGAGGTCAGGAGCTGTTTAATACAGGAGGTAAAGATACAATATCTAATGTAGAGATACACCTTTACAAAGTAATGTAGTTTTAGGCAACTCCACTGTTACCCAAGTTGTGCTTTTTTGAAATGTCACACAGTAGCAATCTTCAGATTTCCAAGTCCCCACTTGCCTCAATACCCTGGCTCCAAAATTATGATAAATATATCAGCTGATCATCCCACACTGGCTTCTTTACTTCAGACTGAAGAAGAGAACTGTCACCAAGCCATGGTATTGCCATGAGAGCAGCAGCTGAATACACACTGAACTAATTGCATCTACAAACTCTAAACCACAACAATAATAGGAAGTCAGGAACCTTACCAGGTGAAAAAAATTGCACTCTGAAGCCTGTCAACTTTTTAATATTTGATCAAGTTAGAAATGGGTTCACAGTAATTAATTCTCCTATTTGAAATTGTTTTTCTTGAAAACAACACAATCTGATTTCCAATTAATGCAGAGGAAAATTTGATGGCATATCATAAGGTCTCTGATGAAAAAGTGCAGGCACTGGTGAGTTGAACAAAGTTTTGCAGTCATAGTGGCAAGGTAAAGAGCAACAGGTAAAATATTTATTTCTTGAGCAGCAGCTTACACCTGTCAGCTGGTGGGGAAAGGATAAAGAAAATATCTCTATGGCTAAATCCTGCATAAATGTGATGAAGATCACACATAAAGCCCTCTGACTCAAGTCTTTTCGGTAGGCACCTACAACAACAGATGCTGAGATTACCCATGAGGCTGCACAACCCAATGGCTCTAATACAAGGTTCTGTCTACCCATGAGGCTTACACCTTATAAATCAAGATCCAATCCGTTCCAGCCCTGTCCACTCCAGGAGGACTTTACCAAATGCTTTGCACTAGGAAATGTAGGCTTTGTGTTAGGATCCTGCCTTCCTTTGTGTAGGCTTTGTGTTAGGATCCTATTCTACCTTCCAGCCTCAGTGAATTCACCTCAGTTTGAGCACCATGCTAGGGGAGGGCTGGCTTTGTCTCTCAGGCTCTTGAATCTACTTGCATATTACCACACATGCAGTGGGAAAATACACTTTCACATGTTGTCTTGGGATGGGGATTAGCAAAAGCCTCAAGAGGCAGAGCAGCATTTCAGAGGCAGAGACGATGCCCTGAAACAGCTCAGAAAGTGCACTGTTACCTCAGTTTGGGAGGAGCTACAGGGCTGGCCTGGAACTTTTGTCATGTCATCCCCATAGGTGTCCCTCTCACCCACTATTAATCTCCAGTGTTGCTCTTGATGTTTGCCCAGCTAAATGAGACCTACCTCATTTGGAGTGGCTTACCTCCAATGAGGTAAGCCACTCCAAATAGATTTCTCCAGGAAGGCTTTTCCCTAAGTGCTTGAGTGCTTAAAAACCTATAAATAGGTCAAAACAATGAGACGAGAAGCAATGACCTCTTTTCAGGAAATAGTATCCCACTAACTTGATTCTCATCCACTGCCTATTTAGGCCTGGTAATGAGGTTGGGTGTACAGTTATTTTAAATTTGTTCCATGATGCAGTCCACCTTTCTGGGATACCACAGCAGATGTCAAAAAGACAAGAATCATCCTTTTATATTTCCATGTGCACAGGACATTGTCTCTCAACAGTATCACTAGCAATGCAGCAAAGTGCTTGTCAGAGCATTTTGAAAAGGAAAATAAAGCTGTTGCCCATGAGTGTTGCCCTTTGAAGTGTGGGACTGAAGCCTCTTGGCTGACATCCCTTTCCTGGCCGACTCACTTTGTGCATGACTGCAGTAGCACGCTGCAGTCCCACGGGACCTCTTTATTACTCCCGAGTAAACTTTCCCCCTTCAACATGGGAAAATGGATTCACAATGATAGAAGGCTGGGACATTCTGAATGCTTAAAATCATAAGGCTTTAAAAATCACCTTTTTATCTTTTGTCTTTCAGTCAAATGCCAAAGAAAAGAATCATGTTAAGCCATGATTATAAAACATGCCTTTGATGGCTTGTGTGTTTCCCTTGTAGTACCTCCAAGTCAAATATTGTTTAAATCCCCATCAGCTCACCAAGATATATGGAAGAGACAGAGTTCAGGAGGCTGGCAGGGAATTTACTGCATTGGCTGCAAAATAACTGGCTACCACAGCACCAGTGCTGATGCACGTGGATGAAGGCACCGATCAGGAGGTGCAGCTTCTGCATCCCATGGGTTTATTTCAGGCCAGCAGCTTGGCCAGCTCAGACCCTTTGGTCTCCAACTGCAGGGACACCTGCAGCCAGCTGCCCCAGTGCCAGGTGACCTCTTGGGCCTTGCAGCAGAAGGGAAGGAGGGACAGACCTCGGGGCATTTCAGGGAGGTTACATGAGGGAGAGGGAGAGAGGATTTAATTACTTAGTCTGGCTGGCAGATGGAGTTTGAAAGTAGCTGCACCATATTATGACTTCAGAGGGCAAACTGATCCAACATTTGGAATGACTTATAAAGTAATGTCTTCTGAATGTATTTGTTGTGCTAGGTTTAAAAAGCTGCTTGTCCTGGAATTCCTTACCTCCTCCAGTGCAGGCAGGTGGCCTGGGAGAGGTGATAGCACATTTCTTTCCTGGCTCTTGCACTCCTTTTTCCAATGAAAGCTGTGACTATTCATATACAAGTCAAATGACACTGGCATTATACTGAAGTGGTGCCAGTGGTGAATCAGAGACCTTTTCAAACCACTTGAATTTTAAGGGGACAAGAAAGAGTGGATCTAATTGAAGGCAAAAAATTAATAACACATGAAAAATGAAAAGTGAAGAATCTAACACTAAAAAAAAAATCATATGTATAAATATGATTTATGCCCATTTTAATGCAGACCTCTGCCTACAGAAAGCAACAAAGGGTAAAAGCTGTAAAAGGTGTAATGTAAAGTAAAAGTCAAATATCAGTTAAAGTTTGAGTCTTCCTGCAGAGCAAGCTACAGGGTGGTATACTTTGAGTTGTAGATCAGGGTAAGAAATATGAAGTAAAACTTCAGGTGATTTTTAAATGAGCAATTGTAATAATGTGAGGTAGGATTTCACAAGGAGTCTTTATTCTTCTGAACACAAGAAATAATCTGTCATTATTCGCAATCACATTCATTTAGGTTCAAAAGAATTATGACAAAGAGAAGAAAAAGCTAAAACACTTTGGTAGTTGCTGTGCAAGTGAAAAGAATCCTGTAAAATGGGGTGTGTGTGTGTGTGTGTGCATGTAATCCCAGATACAAGCATGGAGTTTGTCACTCAGGCGTTCCCAGCACCATGTACTACTCTGGAATCAGGAATGTACAGTACATTCAGAGATGCTATAATAAGAAAGTAGCACAAGGTAAATAAATACTGAAATTTTTATGAGTGAACTTTTGTGAACCAGTATAATATGGGAGCATGAGAGGCACTCATAAAAGCAGGGCAAAAGCCAAAGAACAGATGAATATGAGAAAGTGATATGATGGATGCAGCAGAGAAAACAATGTAAAAACAAGCATGTCTTTTATTTGAGATACACTCAGGAGAACATCCACTGAAGACATAAATCTGTTTTAGGATTCAGGAAACTAAACTCTTAGGTTACAGTTATGCCCACTACCTGTCTCTGGAGTTACAGCCTCATTAAATTCTACTGAAATTATATTATTATTGTGTTCCAGATATGCTTTGGAAACTCTTGGCTACAGTGGGGTGAAGCTGAAACTGATTTATTTCTATCCAGTACTGTAACTACATTACAGCCAGTACTCTGTGTTTGCATACAGCCTCTGCATGTAAAGATTTTACAACAGAGTAAGAGGATGACTGCAAAAATCAGGGTCTGCAGGTGTGGCCTTGGAAAGCACTCCACAGGCACAGCTTCAGATGAGAGAAACTAGGGGAGCAAATGAAGAAAATTTTCTAATTAAACCAGGCTCATAATAAAGAAAAAAAGCTATGTTTTACAAAAAGAATCCTGACAGATCATATCTATTGGTCAAGCAGGTGTTCAAGTACAATCAAAACTATTATAATATCATGGAACATAAAGAAGAGAAGGACTCCAAAAAATCACTTTTATCCTGACATCAACTGGCACCACTCCTGAGGTGTCCCAGTTGTTCATGGAGTTTCTAGAGACCTTCCAGAGGGTCAGCTGTCTTTCTTGGTTGTGATCTAACCTCGCTGCACTATGCCAGGACTTAGACATATACCACAGCTCTGTACCGGTGAATAAGGAAGGTTGTGCAATGACACCCAACAGGCTGGGCAGCTGAGCTGTCACCTGCAGAGGTAGGCTTGCAGGTGTTGAGCTGAGCATGAGGAAACTGTAAAAAACTGTTCTATCCACTGGGAAAAGTGGAAATCCCCTGGTGTTGACAGTCTTAAACAATACATGCTCTTTTTACTGTATTTAAGGAGCATATGAACAATGATTATTATCAACGATGACATTATATTCCTGAGTAATTTTCTTATGCCTAGTATGAATCATAACTGCATCTGAACTGATGAGCCTGTAGCAAGTTCTATAAAGCTGTTGTATCATCAAGATAATTAAAACAATGTGTGCTCTTCTCCAATATAGAATTTCAGGTCATTATAAAACAGTATGGCATAATCATCAATTGAACGTCTGTGTTAAGCGTTGCTCTTCTATCACAGTGCCTGTTAATAGCCTGTTTATTAAAGCAATAAAAGTGTAATTTATGCCACCTTTAACCAAGGAGCTTGAAAAAAAATATTTCTGGGAAACGATTTCCGATATTTACAGAATCTAACACAATCTCATGCCCAAACCCTAGAAAATTAATCATGCCAGCGAGAACAGTGAGATGAATTATGGAGATTGCTGATGCTTTTAAGTGCCGAAGCGGACGCATCCCATTTTCCTGTCCTCTCCAATAACAACAGCCACGATGGGCCGGCTGGTTGTTTTTGCAGCTTGCGAGCAGAGCCGCCCATGCAGCGCCCCCGGCCCCAGCACAAACACGCTCCAGCAGCCAGCAGGCACCAGCCCCAGGCCGCTTCCTCCCCGCCGTGCATCCCAGCTGCTCCCAGTCACACAGAGCACGGAGCCATCTCCAGTTTCCTCCCAGCGAGCCCGGAACGCCTGGGTGTAGTTTACGGAGAGGTGCGCCAAAGACAATTCCCAGGCTACCAGACGGTTTCCATTTCACACGGCTCCTCCGCTCAGCTCTCTGCTGCAAAAGCTGCAGCCAAACTTCTCGCTATGCCTCTGGGTACCAGCAGCAGCAAAATCTTCAGTCCTGGCTCCTCTGACTTTATTTCTTTCAGCATTTTTGTGAGTGGACAACGTATCCTTCAGTACACAGCAGGGTAGGATCTGACCTGTGCCTTTATTTCCTCTGGAGCAATCTGACAGCAATGCAGAGATCCCAGAGACCACCTGGCAGGCTCCAAGTTAAGGGTGTTCTCCAATCTCACCTGCCAGGGGCCTGCTGATAAACTGGTGCAGACATAGGCAATGCCACTCCAAGTTGTGGCTCTTGTCACTTGCCATGCACCTTCTCAGCATTTTCTGCACATAGACTTTCTTAAAGTAAATGCACAAGAAATATGGGAATCTGAGAATGAGTGGCTATAAACAGATTTGTAGCTCTCACCTTCATTTGGTGAAGACAAAGTGAGGAAAGCAACAGAGAATAAGAGGCTATATTTCAGTACATAAAGCAATCAGGGTAGCATTTCCAATCCCAATAAACAGCTGAGATGAAGCATTCCAGAGCAGCAAAGCAAAGGCAAAGTCCTCCACAAGGAAGTGCATAAACAGAGAGGGTCAGGCTACACCACCCCGAGCTGCTGAAACTGTCACTTCTTGTATCAGGCCGGACTAAATATCAGGACAACACGAGAACAACATCACAGTGTTGCTAACCCTCTTGAAAATAAAGCTCATGGGCAATCTCTAGCCAGACACTGGTTTTTGTCTTGCTCAGTAGTACTCAAGGCAGCATCTCTCTATTTTTATTTTCCCCAACAAAAGCTGAATTGAGGGCCTTGCAAAGTAATGACCTGCCCTGAGTGTTTCTGCCACAATTATTGCCTGACTGGGTAAATCTTGGGTAGGCTACCACAGTACTGTAAACATGACTTTGCAGCACCCCCAGCCCTTCAAGCCCCTGGACACTGTGGGCTTAGGAGTTCACCCAGGGCATGCACATCCAGAGCCAGTGAGGCTGATTCTCCACTGGGACAGCTCTGCTCGGGTGCCAGGCTGCCCAGAGACTGTCCTGGCTGACCCTGGAGGCACTGCTGGCAGTCTGCCTGTACCCTCAGGGACATCTTTGGGAGCCTGGCACCGCGCCCTGCAAATAGTTGATGCTAGCTGCTCCAAGTGTTGGCACAAGGCAAACCCCCAAAATGCAAAGTGGAAAAGGTCACTTGGAGTGAGCTTTCTGCTCCACAGCCTTTGCAAGCACTTAGTAGCATTTGATGAGTATCAGTTGGGTTTTTTTAATATTATTCATTGCAAATGTTAAAAGGAGGCTGTTTACAGCATCTGGTATGTCTTCTATTACTCTGCATGATTTTGGCTCAGTTAGTACTATAAGCCTGGATTTTTACAGTTCTGCAAATTATTTTCAGCCCTGTGCCTTCTCTCCTGGTCTTACTCATCACAGTGACAGCAATCCACATCACTGCTGTGGGCTGCTTTTTAGGAAGTGGGCACATGATGACACACTAAGAAAATAAAGAGCCAAACCTCATTTGGGAGACTCTGCTTACCCCCCATTTAGCATCACGTCATGCCATCATAATCAATCTTTGCACAAAGGAGATGACAAGCAGAACATGAAGGTGGGGATTGAAAAGGAGACGCCAGTTTCTGCAAGGAAGGCTGGAAAATCGACATTTTCTAGTTTTATTCTGACAATACGCTTTCCTGAAGGTCACAGAAACCAGGCCGTTTAGCAAAAACAGGGAGACCTTTTAGCAGCCACACCTCCCGGTGCTCCATCAGGCTGCTGTGCAGCACTGCATCGTGCCCGGACGCGTTGTTGGGCTGCGTTTGGCGCGGGGATGCCGCAGGACCCGCCGGGCTCGGGCAGCGCCCCGGGGCTGCGGGCGCTTTGCTCCTGCCCCCTGCCGGCCGCTGCCGGGACTGCACCGCCCGCCCCGCTCCGCTGCCGGGCCCCGGGACCCGCCCGGCTCTGCGGGATCGCAGGGACGCGCTGGTCACTGGGAAGGGCAGGAACTCCCGAACGTACCTTCTCCTCCTCCTGCTGACGAGCACAGGCATGATTTTTCCAAGGCTGCAGCGCAAGCATTCTTGTGATGTTATTATTTATCCCAGATATTTTAGAACGATAGGATCATGGAACGGTGTGGGTTAGAAGGGACTGAAAGATCACCTGGTTCCAGCCCCTTTCACTAGACCACACCTTTCACTAGACCACGTTTCTCAGCACTTCTCCAAACTCACCCTTGAGCACTTCCAGGGATCCATATCCACATCCACAAATTCTCTGGGCACTCTATTTCAGTGGTTTACCACCCCCATAGTAAAAAGGTTTTTTTAGTATCTTATCTAAACCTTATCTCTTCCAGTTGGAAACCATTACCTTTTGTCCTGTCACTGCATGCCCTTGTAAAAAGCCCTTCTCTGTCTTTCTTTTACCCTTCAGATACTGGAAGGCCACAATTAGGTAATCCCAAAGATTTCTCTTTTCCAGGCTGAACGAACCCACTTCTCTCAGCCTTTCCTCATAGGAGAGCTGCTCCATCCCTTTAATCAAATTATTGGCCCTTCTCTGGACTCAATCCAACAAGTCAGTGTCCTTCCAATGCTGGAGATCTGAGATACATGCAATACTCTTTTCTGTCCCAAATCAAAATGCAAGGAAAGGAACAAAAGAAGAAGGGGGAAATTATTTGACATATCCACAAGGAAAGTCAAAGATTACCCATGAAGTTAAAAATACAATTCAGTAAAAAGATGGGGCAATTTGCCTTGTTCAGGCCCTAAAGAAAGGGAAGCTGAGGTCAGGTGGATACAGGACATGATGCCAGAAGAATCCACATCCAGCACTGTTGCAGAACAGGCACTGCTACCAGAGAGGTTCCTCAGTGCCTTTTGCCACAATTCCTCTTCCAGTAACACAGTGATATCAGCAGTTCTCAGTGGTCAGCAGCAGGAAACTCTCTGGCACAGTATGACATTGTATTATTTTTCAAAATGCCCTAAAGCAACCCTAGCAAGAAGTTCAGTCTTTAGGCTGGGTATTCCATTACATTATTCTCCAGTGTTCTCCTTCTGAGATGGTGAAATGCAGACACTAAACAGGAAGGCAGTCACAAACACCTAACAGCAGGCTGTTGCAATTCTACCTTCCCCTCTTTTGAGGTGCTTAAAGGGATTATAATTTAAATGTTCATATTAAATTTTAATTATTTTAATCAACAATAAGCGCATTGAGACTCTAATAGCAAATGGTCAAATGGAATTTTAGAAAAAGAGATAAGGTGGGAAAATTGTATTGGTAAAGCATTCTTTCATTCTATTTTCTGTCCAAAAGATAGGTCTCTCCTAAAAGTCACCATAAATGGCAATAAATACCAGAGGCAGTACTTTAATCTCTTCTTGCTAAAACTCAGCATTAAAACATTAAGAATAAATAGCATCTAAGTGAGGGGTTTTTTTTTTTTAAGGTTCCAAGCAATTGGAAAGTTAGTATTCAAGTTATGTGAGTTAATTTGGAAATAAATTCTCAAACAAATGCTAGCGTACTTATGCTGCTGCTTGTAGTGGTGGAGAGGACATGTGCCCAGTGTGGAATGTCTCTGTCCCACCCTGCTGTCCCTGAGTGGTGTTGGGAAGACTGGCTAGGGCTTCTCATTCATCAAGTCATTATGCTGAAGAGGCTTGGTCTCAATACATGCACCGAAGAACTGTTGCCTTCATGGCCTAATAGCTAAACTTTGGTGAGATGCACTTGGACTCCAAATAAGCAGCTGAATGAGGGTAAACACAATTTGCAGGTGATACTAGTCTGTAATAGCCAGGCTGTGTGCTCTGAGCTCATGATGAGTTGAAGCTCTTTCCATGGTGGGATCATTGAAAATGACTGTATACCTTTGATTTAAAAGCTTTAGAGTCTATTCACTCAGTGATTAACTGAAGCAATTTGATGTTGCTGTAATTAAACAATATACTTCATCTTCACTCTGTAATATTATTTTTTCCTTTGGTGTTAAATCAGCAATAGATCTGTAATCTGCTGACTAATTCCATTTACCTATGCTCTACAACTACTGGCAAAGAATAAAACCTTGAGGCAACTGAAAAAGAAAACACAGAAAAATATGGAAATAACTGTAGCCATTAAAAGATATTTTTGTTTCTCAGTCTTTTGGGAAACAAGTCAAATATCATAGCTAATATCTTCTACTCAAAATAATGGCAATTCTGGTTTTATTAAGGACACTAAACTTGCTGATATTCCAGTTCCTTTCCATTTCTAGAAAACAGAACAGATTTCTGCACTTAATTATTTTTCAAGTCTAAAAGGAGAACCCAGTGTTTTGAAATAAACTGAGCCGTCAATCTGGCTACATATTTTGCAACAGCTGACCTGCAGCCTACTCTTCATCTATTTCCACTCACATCTTGTACCATTTTGGAGTTTCATAGCCTGTGACATCCTCCCTGTCCCAGTTCATCACTGCATCTCAGTTCTAGACTCTATCCAATGCCCCAGGGCCATGCCTGTCTGCCTCAATTCAAATGCTGGCATAATCCAGGAGCTGAAGCACGCTGGGATTTGAAGCTCTCTTTAAGTTCATCCAAAGGGGCATGATGGAGCAGACCAGTGTAAGAATAAGGTTACACCTGCAACCACAAGGAGGACAAAACAAAAAATGGAAAATACCCAAACAAAGACAGGGGAAAGCAGAACATGTCAGTACTAGTAGGACATTTCTACATCAGGGATCATAAATGCTTGTTTCCTGAGGCATGCATATTAGAAGGAACTTTTGTGGTAATATTTTTATGAGAGGATTAAAGGTGGAAAATACCTTTTTTCTGTTGAAACAACATCACTCTGAAGTGATACAGTACTGAAGCACATGGTTCAACTCATAGAGGAGAACTAACAGAACCAAGCCTTATTTATGTGTGGAAATAAAAGCAGTGGGTTTCTCCCTTTCACCCTGCCCCCACACTGACACTGCCAACACTTTGCACTGTTCAGTCTCATCCCTTGGACTTGGAAGTAAGCTCGGGATGAAAAGTGTGCCTTTGTTCCCTGAAGTATCAAAGGAACTGTGATGTTCCTTTCTCATGCCAATCATTATAACAGTCAATAAGTCAGCACAATGGGTGCCTGGCTTTCATGTCCTTAGGGTTGATGGCACACATACAAAATATGACTGTTATTGTTATTTTTACTATTTTTAGGCATACTTTGTTAAGACTACAGCAAGCTTATGAAAACAGCAGACGTTCAATTGGTGGCCTTTGTTGGGAATCTCCCTCAAAGCCCCCTGTGAGCCAAACTGGGTGAGGAAAAACCACCAGGTGAGGGTCATCATCAGGAAAGGAAGAAGCCAGACCAGTTCTGGTCTTGCTTCCCTGGGATTTGTTCTACACTGGGACCCTGTTGGCGTTGGAGGGACAGAATGAAGCACCCAGGCATCAGCTATTTGATCTGAGAGCCAGCTATGTAGCACACTTGTTACTAAATTCTGCCAAGGAAAAGAAGACCCAGCAGATGTAGCTTTCTTTTAAATACATTTAGTTGCTGTTGCAATTAAAAAGAAAATATCCTGGAAACACAAGATTATCAAAACATAGTGAGTCATTCTCAGGTGTGTTGTAAAAGCCGGGGCAGATTTCTGCCAGGATTTTCCCTGGTGGCAAACCCAACATTTTATCTCAACTGGATTTTTACTTAATCTGATTTAATTGTTAATTGTGGGGGCTTTTTTGTTTGTTTTGTTGGGGTTTTTTGTTTGGTTGGTTTTTTGGGGCTTGTTGTGGCCATGAAGGAAATTGTGAATCTGGAACTTTCAAAGTGTTCTGCAGTGTAATAAATTTATCAGCCATCTCAGTAACATAGAAATCCTCAGATCTAACCAATTTAGCAGCAATAATAACAATTACAGTGTCAACATTCTGTCACGTTCGTTCATCTTTATCTTATTTTATCAATGAAGAAATTGTGATCCAGAGTTGATAAAAGATGCTAGAAGGTAGAAAAGAAATCAACAGGGAGTAGAAATTAGTTGTTTCGGGTTTCAGCTTGAAACAGATGATCTTTATGGATCCTTCCCAATTCAGAATATTCTGAGAATGCCTCCCCTTAAACAGCAACAACAACAAGTACAAATCAGCTTGTGAGGACCAAGAGATTTTAAAATTCAAATGACTTAGACCCAAGTAGCAATACATAGCCTGTAGTACCTACATGTACATGATTGCACTTGATACATCTTACTAGTGGTATCAGTTCAATAAAATACCTTGAATGATCACATAACTTGGTTTCCAAAAGCCTGACACTGCAAATCCTCTGATGATATCACAGAACATCCAATCTCTGTAATCTCTATGGGATAAAAAACAATAGAAGCAGATATTCAACTATACCTTCAGAAAATCAAGCCTCTTGGATAAGTGAAGGACAACAAAAGTATGAGAAAAAACAAGACAGTGCAAAAGTTTGCCTAGACATACATTACTGGAAAAGCTGACTGAAGTATTTAAAAAGTCTTTTTCATGGTCCTTACCAAGGGTTTGGCACAGGTCTGATGAATTCTGCTTTTTAATAAACCTCAAAGCTTGCTGTTATAGGGGCCCATGTGTGCATGTGGTCATTTCCACAGAAGTTTATAAATCCAAGCAGAGTGGATCAATTAAGGAAAATTATTTGTTCTTTGTGTTAATCACCAAGTGCTACCATGTTAAATTGAGGTACCCAGACATCTGTGATCGAAAAGGAAACCTATTGTTGGCCAACTATTTTTTGACCTTCCCTCATATGCCAGATCGTTCTAGACAGAACTTTTTACTTCGAAACATTATTTCCATATTCTACTCTACTTTGTACAGGCTTATGCAAAAGTATTCATTGGTGAACATAAGAGAACTATGATGCCTGCCAAGCATAACCTCCTTGATTGGAAATGAAAGCAGCACTCAGCTCTCACTGACTGCTAACTCATAAATCCATTGACACGAGGCAGGAACACTAATCAGCAGTCTTGAATTTGCAAATGCTCATCTTTACATGGCATAAATTATCTGGATATGGTAAAGTAATATTGATTTACTAAAACCAAGCTAATTTACTGGTGATTTCTTTGAAAAAAATTACCTGCGCAGTACATTGTGAAGCACAACACTGTAACATATGATTGGCAGCTCTTTCTGGATGGGTTGCAGAAAGAAAACAAAACCAGCATAGGCCATATTCCTGTGAGCACTGGTGTCATTTGTCATTTCACAGAGACATTGTCAGACCAGGCAAATTTCAGAGACTCAGTGGTAGGTTCTCATCATTATATTTCCTCATGCAATTATGCTGATTTCCCCCATTACCCTGTAAAAACAAACAAAAAACAAACAAACAAAAACCAACAAAAACAAACTGAAAAATCATCCAAACACATACAACACACCTCCCACATACACAAAAAGCCTCAAACCACTTTGCCAGTGTATTCCTGATTCCTTTGACCTACCACACCTGGCCATGGCCTGGGGAAGAAGCCACCAAGATAGACAGCACCCTTGCTGGACCTTGCTGTGTCTTCCCAAGAGAAATTGTAACTTAGTGTTACCCAATCCTGTAATAACCTTATGTAAGCCCTTTCCTGTCCAGCCACTTGACACAGCACAGACACACAGCAGTACAAAAGAAAATGCATTGAGTCTTAAATGTCTCAGAAAGGAGATAAACAAGTAGTTAATCACTTTTTGGCCATGGGTGGCTGCTGTGCAGTCAGCAGCATCCATTCTAGGACAACAGACTTCTGTTGAATGGTAGCTGGTGACTTGTTTTTTTTTAAACATATTAGATCTCACAAAATAGATACATCTTGCATAAGAGATGGATTAGAAATTAGTTGCCCCAGCACTTGTTCAGAGTTTGTATATTTGGCTATTTCCATGACAGCTTCAGGTCTTTGCTGACTGCAAAGCAGCACTTCAAGCAGGGGCAAGAGGAGAGAGACTTTCACACACAGGGATGCTCACAGGCAGAGACTGCTCTAGAGCTGGCTTTGGCAGAGGTTGCAGGCAGACAAAGGGCCATCACAGGATCACACGGAATCAACTAGGCTGGAAAAGACCTTTGAGATCATTGAGTCCAGCATATGACCCAATGCCACCTTGTCAACTAGACCATGGCACTGAGTGCCACATCCAGTCTTTCCTTAGACACCTCCAGGGACAGTGACTCCACCACTTCCCTGAGCAGCCCATTCCAGTGCAATCACTTTTTCCTAATGTCCATCCTAAAGCTCCCCTGGCACAGCTTAGGACCGTGTCCTCTTGTCCCTACCTGTGCCTTTGTATAACCAAATCTTCTGCCTGTGAGGACATTCATCAGAAACTACTTCACTCCACACTGGCAGGTACTGTTCCAGTTCAGCCTCCCTTGCTTCTCCATGCTTCTCTCAAACCATATGAAACAGACAAGGAAAGTCAGGATTAGTGTTCCATTTAGCCCAGTTTCACCCACTGATTGATGGAGGTACTCTCTGTAACATCAGGGTGTGGAACACAGTCCCCCTAAACACATGTTTTTAGAGAGTTGGTGCAGTGAAATTGTGCTGTGGTCCCTACTTTGCAGGGTGCACTGGGAAACTGAAGGCCAGGTCTTCAAGGGTATGCAGTCACCTAACCTTTATTGATTTCCTTTGAGTCACAGAGGAAGTTGTTGCTAAAAGAGAGGCTCCAGAACCCAGGTTAGGCTCTTAATCACTGTCATTTTGCAGTTAATCCAATTATCCTTCCAATTTATTCAGTACTTCTCAGTCAATTGCATACAGTGGAACATTAGAATGCAATATTGGGAGCACAGCAGCCAATTACCAGGACATATCCAGGACATTCACGGAGACCAATCAAGCTATTAAAATGCTTTTTTTGAAACAGGAGAATGCCCTAGAAAAGTCTGTGCTGTAATTTCCATGCACTGTCAGAACAAATCGATCAAGAGTAGCAATTCAGGATCCTGGTCTACCGCAAGGAATGAGGGAATAAAGCGTAGTCCCTCTTCACCAATCAGCTACCCCTCCACAGGCAGCTGGCAATGCAAGCAGGACACCTAAGGGCAATCTGTAAAAAGATTATTTACTATTAATGAAATTTTGTAACCTCTACGGTAAGAAAGTGTTCCTCAGACAAAGTTTCTGGAGCTAAATCCCTTGCTTCCATTTGGAATCCATTAAGCAAAGAACTAATCTGGTGGGAATGGCTGCTTATATAAAACCAAAACAGACTCCTCTCCCTGAGACAGATTTTGCAAGCCAGACATGTATTTTCCATGGGTTTATGCGATTTAAGGAGGCATGCTGGCACTAGCCAATGGGCTTTGATGCAGTGTGTATCTGGTCCAAATTCTTCTCACAGAAGTGATTCTTGATCTGTCATGTCTATCTCTAAATTCAGAGGTCACTGGGAGAACGACTTTCAACACAAATATAAATAGTATGGAAATTAAAGCCTTCCTCTTATTTTGCAAGTTGAGGGACTCACATTGATTCATGGATCTGTGGTGTCAGACCTGCTTTAAAATGCTGCTTAAGCATCACTCTTTACCAATTAGCAGTATGTTCAATAAAAGGTACAATTTATCAGGCAGCATTCATTTGATGACACCGTCAGAATACTTATAAAATTCAATTAGTCTCAACATTGGTTAAAAAAAGAGAGTGCAAACAAATAGACCAGAGTAAATACAACATGCATGTAGGAGAGGTTTCCCTTGAGTTTTCCCAAGAAAAGAACCCCACATTACTACAGAAAGTAATCCCTGTTCTCTTTGGGTTAAACAAAATGCAAATATAATTATGGGGATGAAGGCCGCAATGCAGAATTTTGATATTTTTACTGGGAGTAATGTTTAGTGGCCCAATAAAACTGTAATAACATACAGAGCCATTCATCTCCAGGCCTCTGAGGCAAAAATATTCCAGACACAGCCACAGAGAAGTTGTTATCTGGTGAACATCAAGGAAGACAAAAGTTGGATGTGTTCCAGCCACTTCCAAATGAGCAATATGTGTAAAGCTGGTAGTTATAACACTATTTTCAGTTTCCATCCAGAAGAGTAATAAGGTGACAGGGTAATTCAAAGATGTCATCCGTGGTCTTGGCAGACCCAGCAAGGGCTGCAGCGAGTACTGACCAAGGATGTGATGAGTTTGAGTGGTGAGGGCATGCGGGGATACATTTGCCTCAGGTGCCCCCCACACAACTTCAACTTGACCTTCAAACTTTCTGGTGCACAGCAAACCTGGCTCTTGACCCAGAGGTCCAGGCTGCCCATGCACAGTTTATATGCAGGGTGGCATGCAGCCCCAGGACAAGCACAGCTGCTGTTTGGCAAGACCATGCAACAAGACGTACGAGCAACTGCAGCTATCACAAAGAAAATGTCTTCTTACAAGCCGCTTCATTTACAATTTTCATGAAAACTTATAAACTTACAACAGTTGCACTTCGACTTTATAACACACAATTTCTGTCCCAAGCTCTTTTCTAGCAGGGATATTGTAACTACAGCTCAGACTAGTCTTTTTGCCCAGAGGAAGCACCATCAGCAAAATGCTTCCCCAATAACTACGCCAAAATCATCATGCAAGAACTAGACTGTGCATCCTTTCCCTTGCCACTAGCACACAAATTAACAGAGCAACCCAGGGAAAAGGAGGGATTTATTTTGTAGCTGTTAGGACTTGCCTCTCACATGAAGGAGATAATCTCACAAGATTTACTCCTATGATGGAATATTCCATTCATTCCATGGATTTCAGGATTAGTCATATTTGAGGCACAATTTTTTAGCTGTTTTGAAATGTCAGGAAGGTGAGCTTCCAAAATTAACTGCTTGTTGGGTTGGTTCTGAAAGATTTTAACTCAATACTTTCTAATGCTTTTGCAGAAAAAAAAAAGTGTAACTGCATGGCCTATTTTCTGAGAAGTACCATTAGAAGAAAAAGTGCTGGGATGGGGTAAATCAGCTTTGAATTTTGCAACGCATTTTAAGGTTTTACTGAACATCCCCATGGAAAAATCTAGTGTGTGCTTAACCAATAGTGTATGTTACAGATAATATTTTCTATTTCTTTGCTCCTTCCAAACATAAGGGCCCCTTTGCAGGAGGGTGTTGTGTACTTTGGTTTCCTGTCTGTCCATGGAGGAATGGCTGAAGAGGCAGGATAAAGCATTTTCCTTTTACCTCCAAGAACTTTGTGTCCATATCCTGAGTATTGTCTGAAGCAACATAAGGCCTGAGTTTCTATTTTCTATTGATATACATGTTCCCTGTATCAAGTCAGTGAACAAAACCCACCATAATGACTGAGGCAACAAGCTCATCATTTTTCTTAAACAGCAGGAAGTAACCAAACCAGGTGATCCATCTAAAAATTTGACTGAATTTGGCCACAGTTAGGGATTTCTGTCAAACATGAGAAACCAAGCTACTTGATTCTCACCTTAACAGACCTTACAGCAAAAGAGTTTCATTGCCCTCCTTGGTTACGATGCAAATCTAACACAGAGGTCATGTCCTAAGTGAAGTTAAAGGGGACAAGGGAGCAGAAAAAAGCAGAGAAAAATTTAAAACCTTCGAAAACCTGCTCAAAATGAATGTCTTTGCTTTTTTTTTTTTTTCCTTTTCTTTAATGAATAGGTAGGTTTTCAAATGACAGCTGCTGAAAATATCTAGGGAGACTTAGTTCCCTGTATTAACACAAAGGACCTGTCATTAGATGGAGAGACTTGACCAGGAGGGTTTCCTCCTGCAACTGTTTGTGTAAGGAACCATGCTGAGGAGTCATCCCCCTGGGTTCAGGGAGAGGTTTTGATTTTATTCAAATGATTCATGACATTACAGTACTATGTTCTCCTTGGATGTTTGATGTTTATGGTGATGTCATTTCTCATGTTTTGAAGCATTGTACCTTTTTCTTTTCCTTCTACCTGCCTGTTTTTGAGGTAGTCATCAGACAAGGCCAACATTCTTCTAAAGGAGTACTCTGAGTTCTCATAAAAAGATACTCTAATTGTCCAGGCACTTGCACAGCCCAGCCCTGTTTATAATAACCTCAGGGGCAACCTCTGTGCCAGAAATAGTTTACTAGGGAAACTGGAAGTGTTTAAGTCACTGTAACTTGCCCAAGGTCAATGTAAATGTTCCGCCTGGGCAAACAACGAGGGAGGACATGCCATTACAAACCTTGAGCAAGGGATGCCAGGGCAAAAGCTGGGCCAACACAGAACAGCATGTCAGACTCCAAAGATTTTGAAAATTACGTGTTTAGGGACAAACCCTAGATTCAAGCCAGTCAGATCCCAATGACTGAACACAACATCATCTTTTTTACATCCCATTTTGACAGTCCAGTTTGGCATTGCTCGTACTCAACCACAGAGCACCAGTGTCTCCTGCAGCAGCACCTGTGGTGCCAGGCTTGGGTCTTTGGGAAAAGTGTGACCCACAGCTGTGACAGAGAAGTCCAAGAGCACAGGAAAAGCTGCAGTGCAAGATGCAATGGAATCGGGGGATCAAGTCACCCTGGAGCATGTATTCTCTGTTCTCACAGCTTCTCCCCATCTTGACACGTTATACTTTGGCCTCACCAGCATGTTTGATGCTCTCAGAGATATTAGAATTTCAGCATTTTAGAGGTCTGGTCCAGTTCAAATATCCATACTATTGAAACCAGCACATTAATCCAAAACAATCCTCCAATTCCATGAAAGCACAGATTGAAAACAATCCTCTTCATCCATTTTCACAATCACATTTGCTTCAGAAAGCCTATTTTCAGTTTGAAATGTGAAACATGTGGGTAAGCTTGTTACAAACGTTGGCTCTGATTAAAAGAAAAGCTTTTCTTTCGGGTCCTTAGATTACGAGAAGCAAAGTTTCTTTCTGTTACTTTACATGTCTAACTCTTTGCATCTTTCTCTGACTTTGACAGTGCTAATATTGCTTTGCAATGCTGTTTTGGCAGTGGTGAAATGGCATATGCTAACAAAAATATTCATTCATAATTTCTTCCTAAGCATTCCAACCAACTTTTTTTCTTCAGCCAAGGCAAGCAAGTGGACAAACATATTCAGGCTTCAGTTTTCAAGCACTTTATTCACTATACTTAAAATTAGCTGTGCTTCACTTTTCTGAAAACATTTGTACCCTCTGTTTCTGGCAGATGCTTCCTTTTGGATCATTGCAGTAGAAGATTTGATGTAATTCAAGAATATCCTTAGAAAACTCAATGACATTTCTTCCCTCTGTTGACTCTTCTAGCTCATCTCCATCTTTGCAGATTTTTTTTTCCAGTGTATAGAAAGGAAAAATAAAAAGTAATTCTTTTAGAAATGGCTGCATCTACTCAGCATTGTGGTTTAGCCACTCTCACATGCATAGACTTAGTAGTCAGAGTCTGTAGAAAGTTCTAAGAACAGAGCCAGAGACATTGTCAGAGAAGCTATTTACACATCAGCTCAACTTTTCTGCACCATTAGCTTTTGCCAGATGCGTGTGCCTTTTTTTACAAGCATGTCACATGCTTCCTACAGTGAAAGTAAGAGAGTGATGTTGGACCCCAGGCTTCAAATGTTATGTGTGCTTTGTGTCCAAGTATTGTCTATCTAACAATGGAGCTATTGCACGGAAGCAGCAGAGCAGCTGCTTCTTTCCCCCCAGTCTTTGTAGAACAAAGCACCAGGCTCCTCAGGAGTCAACCTTGTTGTTCTGCTGTTGTATAACTGAGCTGTCATCCGGCCACAGGCGCCAGTGGCCACAGCCCCCCTTACGGGAGCAAGCAGTTCAAAAGCAGGGCTGGGTTTATGCAGTTTAATTTGATGTGTCAAGCATCTTTATTACAAGCATTCCTGCAATGTTTGCTGTTAACACTCAGAAAAGAACATGTATCAAATCCCCAGGACATGGGGAGGGGCAGAGGACAATTTGGGCAGCAATTCTAACTTGCTCTGACAGAAACTGCAATTTTCAGGGTCCACATGCAAACTTAGCATGAAAATACTTTTGCATGCTGTAATATTGATCTTCCCTGAACTTCAGATGGGATTTAAAAACAATAGTGTTTGCCAATAGCAATCTAGTCTTTGCCACTTCTCTTTATCCTTGAATGTCACTTCCAAGGAGAGAAAAAAATCTCTTTGCAGGCAAGAAATTTATGGCCAAACTAGTCAGGTCAGATGTGAATTAAATAGTATGACACACCATCCTACTCAGTGAATGCTCAGTAGAAATCCTTCTGCCAGAGGTATAACATATATCATGCCACACAACTGTAAATATTACTGTGCTCACTGATCTCAGCATAGGAAGTGACACTCCTCATCAACATGTTCTCCAAGGATTCACAACAAAATGAAAAATCTGGAACCACAACCATAACCAGTTGCTGACAGTTAGACCAAACCCTTCTGGAAATTTGCCAGTGTTTTCTTCTGCCATGTCTATTGCTCAGGCACCACAGCAATAAAGGATTCAGAAATATTCATGATTAAATCCAAGGAAGATTAACTGCTTCATAATAATGATATGCAGATGGACAGAATGATTTAAAAAGTAGTCTGTTCATTCCTGTTTCTCACAATACCTGCATGCATTTTGATTCACAGCTTAAACTTCCTGTCTCCAGCTAATCCTTTCAGAAATAAAACTGACATAGTGGGCAATAATAGACTTCATATGAATGGAACAGCTTTTCTTTGCTGTGAACCCAGTGACTGGCTCATCTTTCAATCTCTGCTCCCAACACGTTTCTTACAACAAATCCTCTGCCACTAACAACTGTGCATGAGCTGTCCATCATAACTACTGACGAGGAAGAAATGAGAACAAGCTGTTTGTTTGCACAGGACCAAGGATGATCTTGTGGTTACCATACTTCTCCTGTGACTGAAGACATATGGATTCTCATCTTTATGCAGAGAAATCTTTATGATTTCTGTGCCAGCTTCTACCATTTACCTTAGCTTTTGCCTCAATTCTCCTCCTCCTAAAGAGACCATTATGACACCAGGGCTTTTGAACCACCCTGCGACAATGTCAGTATTTACCTCATTTTGATAATGAAAAGGACATTAATCAGGTTTAGTTGCAGATATGAGTAATCTACAGCAACTTTCTTAACCAAACTTTCCCTAAAGTCTGTATCTGTGCTAAGGGTGCTGGGGAAGCAAACACCAGCTGAGCAGACCAAGCCTTGTTATGGAAAGTAGATAGGCACCACCCAAGGAAAGTAGCCCAAAGCCATGGGCAACTGGATAGAAAACAAAGAAAATTCCTTCTTCATAAATGAGCTCCTCCCCAGCAGCACACAAACACGCCTAAACTAGCTCTCAGCACTTCAAAAAAAGCCCCACCCTGACCTTCCAGACTTTTCTACCTGGCAACAGGGCCCTTTACAGGAATTGCACGCTCTTATCCAAGCATATATGCTGCTCTGCTGTGCAATAATTCCCTCACTTTCCTTCAAAAATATAAGGCAAAAATCCCTAAAGGGCATGTTAAAGGATAAACCTTGTTTTGCCCTTCCTTCTAATGGTACATTGTTACCAGAGAACTGAGTAATCAGTTGCTTAATAAAGGATGTCCTTCCCAGTACCAAGCAGAAAACAAGCGTGCTCTCCAATTAACAAGTTCTTGGAATCCTTTCCAGCAAATATGCTTTGCCCAAGCTGATGGTGCTCCCACAAAATGGTGCAACTGTGAGAAAATGTGTTTGCCAATGGTAAAAGAGAAGGAAAGGTGGTGAAAATTCTTTGCTCCCCGTTCTTACACACTTTATTTCAAACAATGCTGTTTCCCTTTCTGCTCCATGCACTCCCCTGGCCATTACCCCTGTGCAGGACTGGAAGCACTTAACCTGACCCCACATTATTCATTAAAAGGTAAGCAACACACTCTTCAGAGAGCTGCTCTGTCTGCTTATCTTAGCACCAATCTCACCCACCATATTTTTAATCACTCTGATGTCTGCACCCGTGTGCTGCATGCCCTTGGGCTCATGAACCTTATCATAATGTCAATCTGCATAGAGCCATGCACACTCTCTGTCTATAAATAACAGAAGTAATTATTACTAGTAAATAATATATACTAGCTCATCTAAAATGAATCATGTTCTCCAGTCACCCTGGAGAATGAATAAAATAGGCAAAGCTACAAGGCATCACTTTAAAATACTTCTTATATAATTATTATGAAATGGCATTAGGCTATGACTCATTCCTGCAAATGTAAGGTTCATTAAGGGTAATTAAAATAAGTCACTATCTCTTCAAAGCAGTGACTCAGAGGCTACTGCCCATAGTGGAGTGCAGTGAAGTTAGAGAGAAGCTCCTCTATTCCCACCAAGAAAGCAATTGCAGCTTATTGATGCAGAGAGTAGGCTCAGTCTGCTCTTCCCTTTAGCCCATTTGGCCCCAAGGTTTGGAATTTTTCCATATCCATGAAGTTAAACCCTCTACACATTAACTAAGTGTCTTACTAGGGCTGTAGGGAAAAAGAAGGGGACTAAACACAACTGTGATATACCCAATTGCCCTTTCTCTAAATGATTGTTTGTAGGATTTTAAAGAAATGGTGTTCTCTGTGTGTAATGTGTAACAACATAGCAGTCATCTGATCAAACTAGCAGCTTGCTAGGAGTAAGCTGCCATCCTTAGCAGGCATATATGGATCATTTCATGACAGAAGTCAAGCTGCAGCTGAGATCATCCACTGTGGGAGGAATTACAGCAAGGCAAGAGATGTCAGACACTGCACCCATGTGTATCTGCACCACAGCTGACAAGAGTTTATATTATCAAATCTTCTTTAAAATGCATGCCTTAGCTGAGTCACATCAGAATAACTAAAACAGTTGGGGAACTTTGTCACCAAAATATAAAGCTACTGAATAAAAATGAGTGTAAAAACCAGGAGAATGTGGCTGCACTTCTCTCCCACTCTCCAGCACTAATGACAGCTCATAAGTAGCTCTTTGTTTACCTCTGTCATGGTTTTCCATGCTCTACAGTTGGTGCTCTGTATTTTCTAGTATGATTTGTTTTGCTAAATGCATTTTGTTTTTCATAAGTATACCCTTTTCATGAGCTTTTTAGTTCTTTTGATATGGGAAAAGCCAAACATCAAATACATTCCTCATTGATATTCTTAACAGTACGTCCTATCAGCAGATTGCTGTTCACATGATCAGAATTAACTTAAGGAAAAGAGTATGCTTTCCATATTTAAATTAAATCAACATATAAACTTAAAATCTACTAGTGCTGAGAAATATATTTCTTGGGAATACATGATTAAACCAATATCAGGTTAAAGAATGTTCTCTCATTATAAAACCCTTTGCAATAACATGGATCATAGCTGTAGTAATCCATGATAGTTCAATATTAATTAACCAGCTTATTTTGCTTAAAGCTTACCAGCCCTTCTAAAGCTTGAGAAAGTGTTGTGCAATATCCCTAATGGAACACATGCAGAGTTGAACCTGTTTATGAGCCTAAGTAGAATGAATTTGTTAGAGGAAGCTGTCAGATACACTGAAGGAGGTGGAGAGTTCACGCTGTCCAAGTCAGGTTAAGTGTAAACAGTGCTTTAAAAACCTACCTTCTCTTTCAGGCCTTGCAGACACATTCCCCATATTGAGTGGTTGCTTCATCACTTTTTCTGTACTAAGGGGGCACTAACAAAACATCTTTAGACAAGACCCATTTGAATATAACACATGATATCATCCATTGGCCCCAGGGCCTCAAAGCCAGGGTGGAATTAATTTAGCAAACTAGTTTTCAAAGAAATTTGACTGCCAATTATATACATATATATATATATGGGTTCCTTTGGGTTTTTTGGGTTTGGGTTTGTTTTTTGTGATTGGGAACAGAGATTGTAACCATTGAAACCAGTCTGATCTGAATTCATATCTGGTTTTCCAAATAACCATGGTACATCATTGGTGTAAAATAGGTGTGCATTTACATTTTTGTGATTGCACAGGAACTGGCCAGGATGGAGTTAGCTTTCCTTGCACAGAGCAGTGCCTTGCATCTCTGGTTAGAGTGGTGTTGATACCACCCTATTGGTATTTTGGCTACTGCTCAGCAGTACCTGCAGAGTCACTCCAGCCTTTTCCAACAAAGGCCAATAGGCTGGGAAAAAGGTTGGAAGGGGAACTAGTGAGGACAGCTGACCCCAACTGACTAAAGGGATATTCCATACCATGTGGTGCCATGCTTGGCAACAGAAGTTGAGAGAAAGGGCATTGAGCTGGGGGAGGGGGGAGTTAAAGCATTTGTCTTCCAAAGCAACCGGTGCATGTGCTGAGGTCCTGCTTTGCAGGAAGTGGCTGGACATTGCTTGCTGATAGGAATAGAGAATTCATCTCCTCATTTTGCTCTGCTTCTTTGTGCAGCTCCTTATTTTCTCTTTAAATTGCCTTTATGTGAACCCTTGAACTTGCCCATCTTATTTTCTCTCCCTGACTTCTTAAGAGGAAGTGAGAAAACAAACTGTGTGGAGAGAGGCATCTGGCATCCGGACAAGGTCAAGTCACCACACCACAATAATATTCACTACATTTAATCTCCTATGCCTTGATATGACTGATCTTCCTCTTCATGTAGGAAGAACTGGAAGGTGTTTTGTAGCTCATCAGTGAATCTGTCTGTTCTTCGGGCCTCATCTGGACATCTTCTTGTCCTCATGATTCAGGACTTCATGTGATAAAAGCTATCAAGGCACTCCATTAATTAGGTCTTGCACCAATTTGTTACACAGAAACACCACATTACCTTTTTGCCAGATCACTTTGGACAGTGGCTCTCTTGTATAAAATGAATTTTTTCATTCCGAAGCAGTGAGTCATGGATGTGCAGCAGCACTCTAAAATAATCAGCATGACAAATAATCAGCCCCAGTGAATAAAATCTTGTGGACTCTTTAGGGAGATAGGTGATAATTTTGTGACACAGGAGTACAGCAGATCATACTAAAATCCTTAATTGACACATTCTGTCAATTGTAATGATATTAATCAGTGTTCTGGCAACTGTATCAAATGTTTCCTTCAAATAAAGTTACTCCCTCTCATTGTTCCTCAGAAATCTTTGAAGAGCTTAACTAGACAGAGCAAGGAAGCTTACTAAAATATTGCTCTGTCCCCCTTTTCACAGGCATGTTCCCAAGCACTCCAGAAGAAAATCAGTATTTTTCACTAAAATTGCTTCTTATTTAAAAAAAAAATTAAAATCCATTCTAAGTTATATCAGTCACTTTACATGCAGGAAAGCCTTGAACTCTGCTCTGTATTTCTAAAAGAAATAGTTCAAATTCCAAATTCTTTGCCTTCCTAAAATATGCTGGACTTAGCTTCTCTTATTAGTGTCCCTCCTATAAAGCATCCGTTGCTTCATCAGTGGAATTTCATCAGTGTGAAAAAAGAACCACCAAAGACATTATTGTAGGACCTAGAAAAAATGCATATGAATTATGTATGCTTGTGCATTATAGAACCGTGGGAGATTTGTTTTATTATAACCATTATCTTGTCCTTCACACTCCTTCTTTCCTATTTATGTTTTTGATTTGTCTCCGTATAAACTCCAAGAGACCTTGTCCCTGTAATATCTGTGGCACTAATGGGTGGCACTAGGACATCAATAACTGCAATGTTATTGCTTATAATGCTCATCCAAAAGACTTGGAAGCAAACCAGCATAGGTACAAATTAGTTAGAGTATACATATATAAAAAGCAATTTCCTTTTATCAATACATCACTTTTATTGAACAAAACTGGGCATTCAGCTGTCTGAATTGTGTCTAATGACTGCATTTAGTGCTGTTCTTTATGTTAACCAGTGCTAGAGTGAATATCAGAGTATGTTAGTCAGTTTCCATGTGTCATCATCCAAGACAAAGCTTTGTGCTCTCAGTGGCAAAAGCATACTCACGGCCAGATCCTGATCAAATCACTACAGATGCAGATTATGGAAGAGCATATCTTTCAAATCACTTACTGTAGTACTCCAGGATAAACTGAAACAAAAAATTCAAGTTATTCTTGATTACATGTGCTTTATTTAATCCAATGTATTTAATCCAATGAGCTCAAGGAAGAAATAAGCTGTTTGTCCTGTGCATTTTTATCCATTTTTATCCATGGTTATAATATCCATTGAGACAGCTTTTGATAGAATCTTACTTTATTCCTCCCAGCTATGTTCATATAGCACAGCCAGTTATGTCATATTGAAAAGCTGGTTTGATTTTCAGTGTAAAATCCCAGACGTTGCCATGCCTCAGAAGCTTTGGAAAGCCTTCACAAACTCAGTGACCCATTAATTTAAAAGCTGAGCTTTAAATTGTTTCTATGCCACAGAAAACATTGGCAGCCGTATTTTCAAATAGTGCAAGGAATGTCTGAAAAACAGACATACTGCACTAAGACATGTAATTAATTTTGTCACTGAGGAACACATGCCCAGGCCAGTGTGAGGATGAGATTCATTTCCATTTCCCTCTTTTTCTTGGTCACTCTTTGAGTCACTTTTTTTTTCTTAATAATAAAAAAGATTTAAAGTGGACAACAAGTACTTTCTAACATAGGTAATTGGTCTGGCACAAGTATGTCTGAGTAGGCTGGGCCCCTTCAGCTTGGGGAAGAGAGAACTCATGACAACAAGTGACAATGACAGCACGACAATGTTCCCAGTGCCTTGGAGGGAGTGAAGAGGCATCAGGATTTTCTCAGTAAAAATCGAGGGCCCATCACATGAAGATGGTGGGAGCAAGGTAAAGCAAGGTAAAACAAGAGCTGGCTTTTTGTGCAGCAGGTGCTAGAACTATGAAATTCACTGCCCAAAGAAGTCAGACTACAGATCAGCTGAGTTCTCCAGGAAACTGGCTGTGTACATAGAAAAGTTACCTTTTATTATGGAGGCTCTATCAAAGAAGTTTATATTGTTATTGCTGTTTCTGAAGTACTTACTTATGTCCAGTGATGCAGAAAAGATAAGACTAGATGGATCCTTTGTCTTATAACTTTGTAATAGTTTTAATGTTTTTATGCTATATATTCTTGTGACTCCACTTTCTAGGAATTGAGATAAATGTTCCAGTGCCATTAACTGTGAGAGTCCTTACAAATGCTTTCAAAGCAGCTCACCAGCTTTAGTCAAGGCTGACAGCTGCAGCAACATTTCTGAAATAGTAATGGGGTATAAGGTTTTTTGAAAATCATTGGCAAGAACAATAAACACATCCAGACTATTCCTGGAATTATAGAATGGCTGGGATTGGAAGGGAATTCTGGAGATCATCTCATCCAACCATCATGCAGGTAGGGCCACTTAGAGCCAGTTACCCAGACCCCAGGAAAACACTTAAGCATTTATCCAAAACAGCAGATAAAGTGTAAAGAAGAAACACAGGGGGAAAGATTTGTTGAATTTTATAGCTCATGTATCTCAGTTCTTACTGCAGAAATTTTACCCTGAAATATTTGGGAGGACAGAGGTGATAGGAATTGTACTTTCAAAATCTGAATTTGACTTTATTGAGCTGGTTAGTACTTAGTCTTCCTATTTATTACCTCATTTCCTTGGCATAATTGCACTATGCCCTATGACTAAGATGTTATAAATAAACTTCATCTAAAAATGACTCATAGCTCTCAAATGTATAATATCAAATTATGAAAGTAATACATACACAATGCATTAATATTTCAACAGAATAAAAAAATTGTTATGTATTGAATTGAAAATATCTAAAAATACACAGATCTGACCAGAACTTCGACTCCCATTGCAATAGTGCAAAATAGCGTGATGAACTTCAAAGAAATCGTACTGTCAGGTCCATGAGGAGCTTTCAAACACAACAAATCTGCCTTGGCTCAGAAATTCTCCATTTGTAAAGAAAGTAGAAGCCTTTATCTCTGTTGTTATGTCCAGGATGTACCTGGTTACCTAATACCCACTCAGCCTTTCTTCATGTAATTTAGAATTTTAGTTCAAAAATATGCCTTGGGATATTTCAGGTATGAAGGGAGAAACTTAAATCCCATTTTTATTTTCTGTCATGCCAAGGGGCAAATGTAATAGCCTTACACAATGTTGCACCACGCTGCATAGGCTGATGTGATGTTACATAACATCGTCTAGGTACTGAAAGAAACAAATGTTTCCAACATACACACAAAGAGCCCCAAAAGCGGGGGTCTTTTCAGTGCTATGAATGAGCACAACAATACAGACACCATGAGGAACAAATCTGGCTTTCAGCCGAACTCATTCACATAAGATGTAAGAGCAGTGCTCCTACTGTGCTCACTTTGGCCAGGAATGAACCAGGAAATGTTCTGTTTAATCTCCCAGCAAAAGGAACTGGATCCTGCCCTGTAGAACAGTGGTCCCCTTTTCACTCAAAAATGACGGTGTTGGTAAGTTTGACGATTATTTGTGTGTCTTCTATTTCTATTTCAGTCACAAAACCAAGGTCAAAATTGAAATTTACTGTTTGTCTACATTCCTGTGGAAACATAAGGGATGTTCAAGAAGCCAGCCATACTCCTTAAGAGACAAGGGTCACTACTGGACCATTACCAAGCATCTACACTCTGTTCCCTGTGTGATATTTGGAGCTGTCCTTGCAAGGTCAGGAGCTGCACTCAATGATCCTTGTGAGTCCCTTCCAACTTAGGGTATTCTATTGTTCTGTGAAGGTTCAGAGAATGACTTAACAATCTGTAACCAAATTTTATCTTTTTCCTTTCTCTCTTGCACACTTTCAGCTTGCTCCCTCTGTTACTCCAGACAGTAAATGTAGCCTCTGCTCAAGGAACATGCTGCTGCTGTAGCAGGGAGCCCTGAACGGGGATCATCCTTTTGAATAAAGACCTGTGTGTGAGCAACAAGGGTATGACTTCAGAGTAAGATGGTTTCTAGCAATCAGACTTCAGACACTGTTGAAAGAAAAAACCAAAAATATTAGACAGCTAAATTTTAAGGCAGAGGTGAGATTGTACTTTGAGGTATATGTCCTCCACAAAGTACTTGCCCTGAGCCATTTATGCAGTCGTGTAAGAAAAAAATGGTAAGGTACCTTGGATTTTAGTGCCTTAATGAAGGATGACATGAATCAATTATAAACCAATCATTTTTCAATTTATTGGGTTTTTTCAGATGATGACAATAAAAATAAAGTGAAAGAAAGGAAAGTACAAACAGAAGCTGGTGATAGACAGGTTATGGAATGTGAAAATATGAAGCAAAGCTGTGCTTCCTCCTGCTTGGGAAACTGATATAAAACAGCAAACAGAGGAAACAGAGGCATCACATCTTCAGCAAATAGAACATTACATATTTATGAGTAAAGCTGAAGAAAACATATGGATATTAATCTAATTATCTATTCAAATACATGTCCATTTTCTAAGTTAACACGTTCAGTTTTCTTTCTCAAGGTCTTGAAGAAGCTTTTCCCATTACAATTTCAAGTGTGGTTTTATGACAATAATGAGGAACCACTTTTCTGCAATATTGAATCATGAAGGATCACTGGAGAATTAAGGCATAAAGCAGGCTAGTTTAGAGAAACTGTCAAAGAAGATATGAGATCCTCCCTAGAGATTCTTCTTCTCTTACACTCTGAAACAAACTCTTATTTATGTAGTGCAGGATTTTAAATATCTTTCCCTAGCCATAAAGAAAGATGTTCTGATGATGACAGCCAAAAGACCTCCTGAAAGTGATATGGCACTTCAGTCTTAAGTGGTGTTATAAATAACAACATTACAAATAAGTGGCTGGTTTAGGACTGGTACTGCTCAGTTTGGTGTCCCCACTGAGACTCTGCTCCCCTGCTTTCTCCTCCCACTCTCCTCTGCAGTGGGATGGAGAGGAGAATTGGGGGCACAAAAGACAAAAATCACGGGCTGAGATAACAACAATTTACTGGAAACAAAAATGAGATAAGACAATGAACAGCAACAGCAACAATACCGTTGACAGAGGGTACTAGAGAGAAGCAATTCACATGGAACATTCCCCCCACCCCCCGAACAATAGACAAAACCAGATGACTCCCTGGCCAGATTTGACTAGACCAGAGCCCCTTCTCCCCAGAAGAGAGTTCCAAGAGAGTCCCTTTTCCCTACCCCAGGCAGGGATCTGAGGAGGTATAGAATGACCTCTGGGTCCTTGCCACTGCAAAAAATTAACTGTCCTGACCAGCACTAGGGTAGTAGTTAAATAAAAACTCAGCTGAAGTTTATCAGAGTTCACGCACTTCAGTGAAGTGAGATAACAGTGTCCAGTGTCTGCCACGGATTTTAGCTCAGTTAGTGGTTCCACTTGTAAGCCATTAAAAATCTGCTTTTACAGTATTTTATATTTAAACTAAGCCAAGCCAGCAGTGCCACAACAAAGTGCACCTGAGGGTGATGAACTCACTTTGATGGATGTCTCAAAGCCACCACAATCTGCATGTAAGGTACAACTGCAAGGTTCAGCTGCTGATCAGACAATTGTCTCTTTCACATCCCAATCTGGGAATTCATCTTCAATTCCAAGTCCCAGAACAGAGGAGAGAAAGGCGACATACAGATTCAACTAACAGAAAAAATTTGGAAGGAAGCTGAACACATCACTGATTGTTCCTGCTTCCTAGGGCAGGGCAGGCATCTGGTTCATGAGGTGCTTCCTCAGAGCCTTTCCCCAGGGTATTCTCAGAGACCTCCTGGTACTTGCAGCCATTCCCCAACCAGTCTATTCCAGCACTTTGCTATCATTTTGAAGAAAAAGAAAAAAAGGGAAAAAAATGTAAAATGTCTGAGTCCCTATAAAGAACAGTTGTTAGTTTTATACAGTTTCATATATTGTTACTGTCTGAGGATAAATCACACTAACACAGAGAATTGTCAGAGTAACACACTCTAAGCTAGAAAACATAATATTTTCTTTCCAAACAAAGAAAAATGCTAGATCCTGAGGTGTTTCTGGCATATAGGCAAACATTATCTCATGGGTCAACACAAGTCTGTTGTAGAAAAGAAAAACAATTTATGTAATAGTTATGGCTCTCTTGTCCAGAGCCATGTCAAAGTGGTTCTGAGTCAGAGAAATGCTTATGCCCATGAAGGAAGCTCCACACAGTCTTTTTGTTCACAAAAAGATGAAAGAAGCTAAGGCTGATCTGAGCAGATGCCCTACTCTGAAGAAAAGGGGGTTATTAATAAATAGCAAAATACTGGAAGAGCAAGACAGAAGAATTATTGCGAAGTGGTGAGAAAAAAGGTAACACAGGACTGGAGAGAACCACCTGGGATATGGCAGATCTAATTTCACACCAACAGGGCCAACAACTTTGTATAAATGAGAGTATGAATATGCTGCGTTCTGTCTTTGTTTCCCTGATTATCTTTAGCTATAGGCAGCATGAATTATGCAGGCCCCCAGCTAGGCTGGGCATTTACAGTTGCAAAATAAAAGCCAAGTCAAAAAGCTTGCTACTCTTTTCTGCTTGTTACTTTCATCTCACTCGCCATTTATTATGATGAAGGTGATGATATCTGAATCCTATACAAAACTGGGCTGAAAAATCCCCAAACACCAAGACATGCCCTGGTGCAACAAGGCAGTTACTTATGGGTCTGACACTAAGCGCACAGATAGTCTCCTTGAACCAGGACAGGTTGTTTGAATGGTGTTCTGCCTAGTCTTAGGGTCTTCATGGGATGTGAGATGTGTCTTTGCAGGTACTAGGGGACACACAGTAAATCACACACAATGCTATCCATATTCAGGATGTATTATTTTAGTGAATGGCAAATAGTCTGAGCACACACCCTGCTTGCTTACAAAGTGATTGCTTGTCACTGGAGGTATCATAGGCCCACTAAAGCAAGATTACTCCCATACAAGGCAGTGATGAACAGCTTTCATTTCAGTCACATTCCATTTTTTGTCTACCCTAGCAAGAGCTATTCCACTGCTCCAAATGATAAAGTGACTACAGACACCAAAGCAATTAAAGATTTATAGTAGCATAAATAATTAACACTCCCCCTTTCCACTGAACATAAAAGTCATGCTTAGATGAATACAAAAACAGCAGTAAACTCATACCAGGCAGTTGAAACCAATTTATCTATGATACATCTCAGAAGTCTCACATCATCTCTCAAAAGAACATTTTCTGTTAGTCACGCTATATTGGATACAAAGTTATATATTGCACATTTACTTGATTTTGCAAAACAATGAAGATGTCCTCTATTTCAGAATTCCTTTATAAAACCAATCTGTTTTGTGTTTAGACTCAGCATAGTTATGTGCTGAGCTCTTCACGTTCTGGAGACTGTACCATCCTTTCATCCGGACACCAGCACTCTTGTTGCCATCTGGAAACTTCATGATAAGAGAATTTTTTTCCCCTTTGCAATTTAGGAGCTACTCTATTAGGTACTATTAGGTACTATTAGGTACCATTTTTTTTTTCCAAATCATTTTTCCACCATAAAAACCACAACCATGAGTTTTGAAAACAAGCTCTTGAGCAGTACTTAACACAAATGCAGCTCTTAATTTAGAGTCATGCATTATTATGTCCCTATTTTTGTCTCCCATTTTCTTTGTATCCTAATGGGATGGCTTAAAATTCCTTTTGAATGTGCTTTTTTTGAATGTGCTTTTTTTCAAGAAACAAAAAATATGCCCAAGTTAAAATTAAAGTGGCAAAGACCAGCAATAAGAAGGGATGAAGCAATGTCAGAAAAAAATGACAACATGGTAAATTTAATAAAGATCCATCTCTTGCATGCATCATTGTGATGTAATTAGCTGCTTGGTCACCTGCTCTTTACTTACAGGTGTTTTTCTTTCAGTCTCTGCACATAACAATGTTCTTCTGGTATGAATGAAATGTGCAATGTCAAAGGTTATTCTCTGCAATTTCTCTGCCTCAGTTGCTGCAGAGCTGAAGCTGAAGCATGAACAGCAAAGTTGAATAAGCTCAAAAATTCTGTCTCCTAGGGAATTCTAACATTCTCTTTCAGGTACTCCAAGTCACAATTAAAAGCAATACTTCCTGCTAGATGGAAATTATGATGAGGATTTGTTCTGTAAAACTGAAAAGTCACGTAATTTGTCTCAGAAATGTGTTCAGAGCTTGCAAGTTTCTGGTTTCTTACGGGGCAGATTGTTACCAGATTGCCTAGGAGTCAAGAGGAAAGGTGATTTCATGTACCTGCATGTCTGTGTGGCCAGAGAAAAGGCCCTGTCCCCAGGATCAAAGGAAGAGCTTTTGCCCAGGAAGCCATGAAGACATTGCTGATAAGTGGTAATGTGGAGGCAGTGCCTGCCCCAGGCTGGTGCTTCTTTCACAGAAGGGTTTGGGTATTCTTGTACCTGGGCCAAGATTTCTATGCCAAAACCCATCTAATGAATAAACCTCCAGGCCTTCCTCCTAAACCAGTTTCATTCCACAGTCATTTTTTACAGACAGGAAAACATTATTTTTGTGACAGTCTATTTGTAATGTGTCTTTTTTTTCCTTTGTCTTCTTCTCTTTCCTTCTTTTCAGAGTGGTGTAATGAGACCCTTGGCTGCTGGCACCCACATGCCTGGCAGTACCTGCAGGAGCCTTTCAAGTACAGAACTGGTCTCCAAGTACACAGGGGTCATATTCATTTCTCTGGAGAGTTTCTTAAAGACATTTGATTCCTGTGACACAAAACTGGTTACTAATTAACAGAGACTCAAAGATTAGTGTTACTGATTCTCCTCCTTCTGTGGCCAGGCAGTGAGGGAGAGGAGGAAGGCCATTATGTGAGCTGCAGAGGACACTGAGCCTGCTGCTGCCAATGAAAAGACTCATTATTCATCAGGGTTTCAAGCTGAAAAATTAATCTCAGCTGTTTTTTTGTGGCCAGTATCGGTTCTCTACATTGCATCACCAACACCTGCACAAGGTATAACATTGCCTTGCTATCAGAATTTCGCTTAGGCTTGCCAGTGGTGAAAAAAAAGCTTAGAAAATAATTTGCTGTAACATGAATTTGCAGTGCTTTGCAAATTATGGAAATTAGATGTCAGTTGAGGAGAGGCCTTCCCTGTTCCATAGAATCATAGAATCGTTAAAGTTGGAAAAGACTTCCAATATCATCAAGTCTGACCTTCAACCAAATTCCATTATGCTCACTAAACCATATATCAATGAATTTGTTTCCCTGAGACAAAAAGAGATGTACCCAGAGAAGAGACTGAGACGCAGCAAAGATTAGGTTCAGTGACTGTGGATGCATGCTGCATAGTTTCTTCTGCTGGGAATGGTGGAAATATTTGCAATCTAAATCACATTTGTAGAGCAAACTGGATATGGGTCAGCTCAGCTTTTTTGTGTTCAGCTTTGAAGACTCCCAGACAGCCTGTTGGTCAGTGGGTGCAAGGAGTTCCTATTCCTAAATGCATACAATGCAAAACATGAAATATCTGGAAAGACAGAAGGCTTTTTCATTTTAGTTAGTGAATAAATTTTTTAAAAACCCCAACAACCATCAATGAAGCAAGCAGGTGTATCTTTTTATCTCTCTGAGACTATTATGGTCTTCTTTATTTCTAGTCAAGAAAACTCTGAAGAAGTCTGTAGATTTTCTAAAGCTTTTCATTGCATTAAAATGCACTCAGATTAGGGCATATTCTCAATAATATCCTTCTGTAAAGTATTCAAATATTCATATAATGAAGAAAATGGCTGTATGTTTTAGTTATCTGCAGTAGTAGTTCAGGTGTTTAAAAGTCTTGTTTTTCAGACAACCATTCACTGAATCTCTGCCTTTAAGCACAGAAGATTATCCCAGTACTTCTTGAAAGCATTGCAAATAACTTTATGAATGCACAGATTTGTCACAGAGGTTTCCCCTAGAGTCAGAGGATGAACCCTGGGACCATTCAGAAGCACAAAGTACCTAAGAATTTTGCACTTCAGCTTGTAGAACACATATGAAAAAGCTGCTGTGCCAAGAAGTCTGAGAAACCCACTCTCAAGGTTTTGCAGAGACTCCTGGATTCAGCTGGTGCTCTCTGCCAGCCTGCAGCAGTCCCTGAACCAGCTCTGACCACACAGGGCCCCGGCAAAGAGCAGGAGTGAGTGCACAGCTGATTGCTTTTCACCTGCCAACTTACATCCAGGTCTCAGAACGCTGATCTCCCTCTGTGCACTGCTGCCTCTCTGTCCTGCTCCTGGGACAGCAAGGGAAAAGCTTGGAAAGGGCTGAAAACACAAGCTAGACTGTGACTGGGACCTTATTGTTCTTGTACACGTGCTTCATCTCAGCCACCACATTCATTCCAAAACATAGGAAAGCTTGTTAGAGAAGGGTATGTGATGCACAGGGGTATGATTTTCCCCAGAGTTTACCAGTTCATTTGGTATCTATCTGAAGAAGGCAGGAAGGCAGGAAGGGCAAATTAAAATGTTAATTTTAATACAAGTAGTGAATAAAAGAAACATGTTGAAAGCCCAGAACACTTTAAAAATCTCATCTCTATCTGTACATACCAAAAATGATTTTTTATACCTATGTAGTATTTTTCTAAATAGAATTAGGAGTATTAGAAATTATCAAAGAAGTCTGTTGATGATTCTGAGGATAATCATGCATGTTGAGGATGTCTGAATAACTTGAATAACTTAGTTTTCACACTGCAGCTGCATATTTTATTAACTTAAGCCAAGCCCTTGGATTTATTCTTGTATTTGACACAGCCACCAATACCTCCAAGATGGTCAAATTCACTTTCAGAGAAACCTAAAAAAAAAATTAATGTGCTACTCTATGGAGGTACTTTGGCTTCTCTTTGTCTGAGAGCTGGAAAAAAATATAAATTAAATAAAGAAATTTAAATAAAATTGTAAGGACCTGAAACTCTTCCATATGAATTATGACTACAAAGTGCCAAGAATTCCCTAAAAAGAGCCAAAGAGGTAGGCATTTGAGGCACAGCACAGAAGAATCCCAGCCACTCTGGCCACTTAATCATCTTCACTGGTGGCCAAATTTAAATGCCTCTATGCAAAGGCAAGCAGCATGGAGCACAAAATAATGATAGAAGGAGGAATTAGAGATGTGCATGCCTGAAGGGCTAAGACTTACTGGCACCATGGAGATGTAGTGGGACAACTCCTCTGACTGGACTGCTGGAATGGATACAGGCTCTTTAGGAACAACAGGCAGGGAAGATGAGGAGACAGGGTTGTCTTCTATGTCAGTGGCCACCTGGAGAGAATGGAGCTCCACCTGGGGAGGGATGAGGATCTGACTGAGGGTTTATGGGTCAGGATTAAAGGGAGGGCAGGGACAGGTGATGTGTAGGGGTCTGCTGTAGGTCACCTTACCAGGAAGACCAAGTGAGGGCAGGCCTCTAGAGACAGACATGAGCAGCCTCACGTTCACAAGCTCTGGTGCTCATGGGGGACTTCAAACACCCCAAAATCTGTTGGAGGAACAGCACAACAGGGCATAAGCAGTCCAGAACTTCCTGCATTGATTATAACTTCCTTCTCCAAGTGGCAGAAGAATCAACAAGGGGAGGTGATATGCTGGATCTTGTACTCACCAATAGGAAGAGACTGGTGGGCAATGTGAACTTCAAGTGCAGCCAAGGCTGCAGTGATGATGAATTGTTGAGGTCCAAAATCCTTAGGATGGCAAGGAGGTTGCCCAGCAAGCTCCCCAACCTGGCCTTCACAAGAGCAGACCTTCCCTTGGTGAAGCACTGGAACAGGCTGCATAGCGAAATTGTGGATGCCTCATTCCTAAAATGTCTATGGCCTGGCTGGATGGCACTTTGAGCAACCTAGTCTAGTGGAAGGTGTCCCTGCCCATGGCAAGGAGTTTGGAACTAGATGACCTTTAAGGAAGGTCCCTTTCAATCCAAAACATTCTTTGATTTTTATGATTCTGTAATAAGTGCTGATGACAAGGACTGAGATATCATGCTGGTTGGAGTAGGTTTTAAATTGTCAGCCATGAGCAGAGTAGTTAAAGTCTCCAGCATCAGTTTCCTCTGGCTCAGTAGTCAGCAAAATAGAACTGGCTAGCTCTTCCCCTAATGAAGGATAAGTATTTCATCCTGCAGGCAGCAACCATCCTCTTCTTTCACAATTATTCATTGTGCATGTTCATTGACTTATTAGCAGAAGAGTTACAGTCAAACATGAATAAACACTGTGTTATTTTACCCTTACTACTGCATGATACTTTGGAATTACTTCAAAGAACAGAAAGAAGTTGTTCAAAGAGTTTATCACAGAGGCAAACATGACTGACAGCCCCTTCCTTTATCACTTCATGCATTTTTGGTTTGGGAACACTTTGATCCCATGATCCCTTTTGGTTCTCAGTTAAGGACACGACATTGGTATATCTCTCCTGACACTTACTTGCCCATCTCTTGTGCCTTCTTCATTTTCTTGGCAGTTTGAAAGGTTCTTCAGACATGAAGCAAGGAAACACTACTTCCTTTCCTTGTGATCAAATTATCATTCCCATTCCACCTTCAGACTTGCTGTCTCTTTTCTATTTCATATCACATCAGTGAGTCAGAATCTGTCTTTCTAGTAAAAGCTGCCATTGTGTCCACAAAAGAACACTTCTCTGTGCACCTCAGCATCCCCTTCTTTCTTGTCTTTTGTTTCCAGCCCTGTGTCTGAGCTACCCCAAGCATATTTCCTTTACTAAAATTAATTGCCATCACAATGTCTTTATCTTCTGGCAGGTATGAGGCATTGCTCAGGGTAAATTTCACCCAAATTCAGTGCTTTGCTTTGCATGTAGCAATGATTATAGAAGAAAAGTAATCACTGTCTTGTCTTTACTACTGAGACCAAAGCAGAGATTTGCTATATCTGAGATGCAAGACAAGCCTTTTATGTTCAAGCTGCTGCTGTTGATACTTGGAGCTGTACCAGTTGCACTGTTTCTAATTTGGGGAATAGCAAGCATAGGGGATTATTGGATGCAGCCACATGGTTTACATTTTCCCTCTGACACCCTTTCCTGTGTGACCCTAGCCCCCTTGCAAGAGCCAGGCTAAGATGCTTCCATTGATAACACAGAAAAAATCTTCCAATTTTAGTAGCCTTCATATTTCTCTTATATGAAATAAAGACCATACCTTGAATTTGATACGAGAGCAGTTAGGTCATTAAAGAACCTGGCAACATACCCCAAGGGTACAGAGGCTCCTATATGGGGAAGTTTTTATGTACACATTTCATTCTGATAGTGAACAGTTAAAATTAATCCTTTAATATGTACTTTGCAGAATCATCAGATAATGCCCAGCCTTCTCTCCTATTTATTCTTTTTCCAATCACTCCTTGTCACCTATATGTGTGCATTGCCATGCAACATTATGTTGTATAACCAATAGAGAGATTTTGCAAACTGAGTTTCACTGTAAGCTAACATGTGTCTGATAAATTAAGTCTGTAATAAAGCCATGTCCATGACAGATCACCTTGGCTTTTAAAGGTTGATGAATGGGAACTTACTTCACAAATGCTTTGATTTTTTTTCATTATTTTCCAGTGCCAAAACACTCAGAATAACAGCTTTCATGCATCAAATGTTTTATAGCATTGGGACAATCTAGCCTCCACTTTATTATTTTAATCATTTTTCTGCTTTGAATTTTTGGCTGTGTTTTATTCTCTGTAGTCTGAGATTCTAGTAAGTTCTTATGATAAGAGGTCAAACTAAAAAAACACAGCCCTGCTGGTTCTGTCAACTAAATTCAAACATTACTGTGAAGCTTTATAACAATAATAACTTTCGTGCTACTATATTCTGTAAGCAATTCAAGTGGAATCCCTCTTCTGTGTGGTTTATTATAACTCAACCATAGAAATGTGCTTTGGGCTGAAAGTGGATTTATAAGATTTCTGCCCAGGAGCATATGCTTTGTAAAATTTAATTTAAATCAGCTTAGCTATTTTTTTTTTCTTTAAAGACTGAAGAATAAAAACAAAAATAGATTGATGGGTTTTTTTCCTTAGCAGAAAAAAACCCTCACTTTTCTTTCAATAACAAGTAGTCATTTTTCTCGCCCTTCATGAATATACATAATTCCATCATCTTTGGGGAAGGCATGTGGAGGACCATGAAAAAAAAATCATTTTTACCTTTTTTTAAATGAAATACAGAGGCTGTCTGTGCCTCTATATTTCCTGTGTACTAGGATTTTCTGTGGGTACAGGGAACAGTATAAAAAGTGATATTTTTATTGGAAAGCAAAAAAAGAGGCTACTGCATTTAACTGCTTTTCACAACAGTCAAAACAGAGTTTCATTAAATGGCAGTAGGGAAAAAAATTCATTCAATGCAGTATAACTCAGCTTACATACCTACTATACTAGAGATTTGTGGACCCAACTTTTTGTTCTGCTCTGACAGGCACATGCTGAATTTGAGGTGTTTGTTCTCTTGATTTCACAGTTCCTGTGGTGATATTTAAACTCCTGCTGGAAGTATTGCTAATGAAGATTTGCAGCCCTAGGTACATCTATCTTCAGATTCTGGCTACATGAAGAGCACCTTGATAACCTGCCAGAGGTCATGTGTGCACTGAGCAGAGCAGATTGAGCAGAGCAGCTCATCAGACAGGGCTGTGCCATTTCATCTGAGTCTGCACACCAGCTGCCCAGCAACTAATAAAGAGTTTGAAAATGTAACAGAGATTCTTCTCATGGAAACTAGGGGAAAAACCTGTCTCATCCATGTAGATGGTCTAATTCAGGGGCCTCTTCAGTACACCTTTCCCTTTCCCTTTCCCTTTCCCTTTCCCTTTCCCTTTCCCTTTCCCTTTCCCTTTCCCTTTCCTTTCCCCTTTCCCCTTTCCCCTCCCTTCCCAAAAGTTAATCCAAACATAGAAAGTTGTCTACAATGAAAATAACACTTAAAGCAAATGAATGAAGTCCTGTGTTGGGGAGATATTCTTACCTTCCCCTTGATCAGCAATTTCCAGGGAAAAGAAGATGAGTTATAATAAATCAGCTAAATAGCAGTATAGAGAGAAGATAGGTTGCATTTAAAAGCAACTTGGGAGTGAGGATAATAAAGAAATTATGTCAAAAGGGCCTAATGAGTTTCATGAATACCAAGATAAGAATACCTTAAAAATCTATTTCAATATGTAAAATTATTTTAATATGTAATACATTGTTACACTTATGAACATATATGCATATATTTACAAATACTCAGACATGCACATACATATACATATATATGAATAGTCTTGATGCTAATTTAATCTTAAATTTATCTCAGATTTTAATACTCCCAGGTGTTCAGGTTGTTAAAGTATGCCATGTGAAGCTGACACATATCTTAGGATAGGAAGGAAGTAACCTCAAGGCATCTGGCTTCCTACACTATGCTCACAGGCTGTTTTTGATGCAGGAGGCAGTGCAACAATTCACTGGCAAGCTGGAAAGAGCAAGCCAAAGTGACTTGGACAGTGAGCAGTCAGTGAATAGCAGACAATGCTGCATGTCAGAGATCCTGCAGCTCTGCCATGTCAGATCATAGAGCTGGATCCAAACATCCCTGTTCAATTTATATGGTGGATTTCATAGCAGAAGAATAAGCAAGTTCATTCACAACTTGATTTATATCAGATTGATCAAAAGCTAACATGCCTTTCTGCCATGTGGTCCAGACTGCTTCCTAAGGGATAGTCCTTCAGTCTATTCACATAGCCAACGTGTTTTTCTGAGTTCTCACATCCCACCTTAGAATCCTGCCATGGACAGGTATTTCTTGTTCCACTCATTTCTATTCATACAGCTTGCTGTCCAACACGACCTGTGTTCATCTGAGATACTTTTCACAATTCTTTTCCTCTAACACAGAAATAGAGACAGGCTCTTCTATCTTTGTAGCATGTCACACCTCGTCTCAGACTCTTCTCAGCACTATCAAGCGCAAAAGAGGCAATGGCAACATAATGAAATACAAGAAAATTCATTCAAACATTAGAAAAAACTTTCTTATTCTGTATCTGGAACTGGTTGCCTAGAGAGGTTGTGGAGGCTGCATTCCTGGAGGTGTTCAAAACCCACCTGGGCATCACCCCAAGTAAACTACTCTCACTGACTCTGCTTGAACAGGGCTTTAGTCTAGATGACTTCAAGAGGACACTTCCCACCTCAGTGCTTGTGTGATACAGTAATCTTGAGGACCATGTCTCATTAATTACTCACTTGATGACTCTTCTTTTCAAAAACTTTATCTAGCAGGTTATGACACCTAGGAGTTATATTTCCAAAATTGTTCCCACATCTTGGAAATCACCCTACAAAGTTGTGCAAATCTTTCCTTTCTGGATTCTCATGAAAACCCCTTCTTGCAATCTATATAGCCTATAAAAAGAATATTTCAAGAGGTAGAGAGATGCTGTGTCTACTTGTTTCCTCAACTTTACTTCCATGTCTGCTCCTCCCTTTATAATTCAGGCTGTAAAGGGCCTGTGACAGAAACTATGCCTGGGTTTTTAATGCACCTACCACCACTGTTTATTGTACATAAATAGGACTGCTGGACACTCATTAAAAACAAAAAATAAGTGGGTAACCCCAGAACGATCACAGTATGTCCCAGATTGGGTCAAAAGTAAAATAAAGGCCTTAACTACTATTTTTAGTGTTAAGGGATTATTTTGCTTTTGCAAACACACAGAAACTGTAAAGCATCTGGAATCTAAAGGATGTCTTTGTTTGTTTGTTTAGTTTAAGTTTTACCAGTTCCATGGAATTCAGTCTGAACTTTATTGGTTACTATGGTGACTAACTGTAATAAATGAAGTGACAAAGATGTCTCAGACTTCGTTTAGTGGGGAACAAGGAGCAGCTAGAAGCAGAAACCTCTGCTTTTCACAGACAGGTCATTCAGTCAGCCACTTACATAGCTGTTAATACATGGATGGATTTTGAATCCTTGGCCTCCTGTACGAACAGGTCCGCTTCCCCTTTATTTAGTGGTGGTGTGCTAGGTGCAATGAGACAGGCAGTCTCAATGAAAATGAAGTTCTGAAGCTGTTGTCATCAAGTGGAGTGGCACTAGGTCCTAGACAGACGTATTTCTTCCAACTTACCCCATGCAGTGCAGCCTGAGCCTGCTGCCTGAGCAGAAGTTGTTTTCCATGTGTTTCTACCTCTCACTGGCAGCAGAGATGATACTGTGTTGATTGTAACTAAAATATCCACCCTGCTGTCCAATTTCTTTGATTCAACAGGGGTAGGAGGGAAGACCTTAAGCAGGACTGCAGTTGCGGGTGGCCAATTACCTAGCAGGATGTCTGGGAAAGATATTTTTGCTGTTTGTACTTCCTTACCAACTGTGCAGAAAGCAATTAATACTTTGCCCCTCTTCTTTCATTTTTGATACCTGAATAAACAGCAAAGGGAATGCTGCAAGTGACAGAAGAAATCCAGACTGACCTTTGTGATGAGAATGGCCAACTCAGTCCTGAGGCAACAAAACCAGCAATGCTTGCCATTCTCACATGCTGATTCCATTGAAACAAAGTAGCAGCTGGAACATTTATCTCAAAAAACAACACTGTAGCAGCTTTTAAAGACCAAAATGAGTAGCTTGATTAGAACAATAAAAAGTTCTTTTAAGATTTCAGGAGATGTGCAGAAGATTTTGCTTGCTTTTGGCTAAATTTTGGAGTGACATAATACCTATGGTGTTGTATAATATGTTTTGTTATGTTTCATGTGAGCAGCCTAAATGTAAATACACATAGATGCAAAATTCAATGTGTTTGTGGCAGTCTGACCCATGTGTCACCAAAATTAACTTCCCTGCCAATGTTAGTCTCTTTTCAATATTCCATATCCAAAGTCTAGACTACATTGTGGAACACTACACTGCTGGAGGAACACAACATTGACTCTATCCTGCTGCATGGACAGAAATAAAAGCCAAACCAACTGAGTTTGGTTGGTATGGCATTGCACCCATATTCCTCAGAACACCTCCCTGACCAAAAGACAGAAATGCTCATTTCCTCCTGCCAACCCAATTTTTTGTGGGAGTGGAGAGTTGCAACCTGGACAGATCAAAATTGGAGAAGTATGGCATAGGTAGAGTAAGTTCTAAGATTTGCATAGAGAGCACAAGTCATATGAGTTTGAAATATAATGTATGGGTTGCAAAGTGTGTAATTAATACTTAGAGATGTTGTTTGAAGAACAAAACAGCTGAAGCTCCCTGTCAGCTTGGGTGAGATAACCCAAGGCAGAGTTACAGGCAATAAAAAGCTCACTTGAATGTACCTTGTGGCAGTGCCTTCCTCTAAGAAACAGAATCGTGTGGCACTGGCTTTATCTGCATTTCATGAATGGCCCAGATTTTGTCCTGGTAAGCCCTTGACTCTACTGGTTTACTATCCTGTTAAACTGGTATCTGGCATTTGCTGGGAAGAAGCAGCACCAGCTTTGCTTTTGAGGAATTTAGTGTCCCCCTTGAGATGAGAAAGACAGGTGACTGTGTCACACTCCTACTCTCTTCCAGAGTGCAGTCCAGCTAGTGGTCTCAAATCACACACTACTTTAAAACTTTGCTTAAAGTCCACGTATATTTAGCCATGGAGCAGAGTATTTGATTTTACCCAATGCGTAAAGGAGGGTAAAGGGAGTTGGGAAGACACCTCTCCCATCTGGCCTGGGAGAGCTCCCAAGGAAACTTTGAATGGTTTGCATTTTTCTCTAAGGCCCCAAATAAATGTCCAACTTTCTAACACACACACCTTGGGGATAAGCAATTATTCAAGAAAAATACAAAAAGTATGTCACTATAAATTCTTAAATCAGCTGTTTCACTTTCTAATCTTTAAGCATTTTCTTTGTTTGATCTGTCATAAATATTTCTCTTTGCTCTTTAAAAAGCATTGGCTTATTGATGTTTGGGGAAAGATGATTTATTGTAGTACTAGAACAAAATTAATTCACTTTTAAATGCGAGCTAAGTTTTGCAAAAGAGAATGATTGCTTCAATGCAAGATCCAAATGCCAGAGTCTCAGCACTGGTTGCACAACTCTGAAGGACAAAAGTTAACGCTACAAACAGAACAACATCCTTGTTGAGATTTGTAGGTCTCACTGGAGACCTACTTTCCTTATTGCTAAGAACATTATTTTTATTTACAACTGAAGAGGGAAAAAGTTATGCTGGGCACCTAACTTTTTTTCACAGGTCTAGGGAAAGCTGGAGATTATCTAGCTAATATCTATATAATTATAGCTAATTATATAGCTATTCACATCATTATTAGCTAATGATGTGAATAGCTATATAATCTCTCCTGACTTCTAAAAACTCAGCTACCATTCAGCATTAGCTCACAGTGGACCTAACATCTTCCTGCACTTTTCCTTATGTGGATCTGTAAACTTTGTGCAACTTTTTACAGGGCCAGGAGGAAAGAGAGAAAAAGAGGATGTTTAAAATGCTTTGAAATTATGCTTTGACTTGATTAAACACATATCAGTCTCAACCAGCAAGCCTGTGATAAGTTACCTAGCAGTGATAAACAAGTACCATGGGAGAAAAAGTATGTATGAAACAAAAATACTTGAATGTCGTTTTCTGATCTACACATCAGGATTCCTTTTTAACACGCCACTTTTTAATCATGCCTTCACTATTATTTATGTTGCAACTAACCAGAGAACTGGGCAGCAAGATCTTGCATTTCCTAGGCCTGGTCCTGTCCTGCTGGATCCTTCCCGTACCACAGTCTGTCTGAGACACTGAGATTTTGTTCATCCCTGGCAGACAGCTTGATGTCAGCAGCCCTGGATCTGCTGACATCTCTCCCACCTGAAGATGAGCTTTCCCAAACCCATTTCCCATCTGTTCAGGCCAGAGCTGGAGAGTGTCGCTGGGTTCGTAGCCTGCCCTGTGTACCCAGGTCTTTGTTGTGGCCCATATTAAAAATAAAATGCTTTGTGGGCACTGCAGCTGCCTCTTCAGCATTCACTGCCCTGCTTCAGTGCTGCCTGCATTGTTTCCTCTCTCTGCCTCCCAGCACTGGATGCTTGACCTGGTTCAACAATAATGGGGGTTCCTAACTATGAATTGTGGCACCCAGAACAGAAATGTACATTTAAAGGACCTGTGATTTCTGCTGTAAAAAATGCTTTTTCTTGAGGAAAAAGTGAAATTGAGGTTCTGACACCTTTATAATTACATAAAATACATATAAATATTTACCTTCAGGTCTCTAAAGTCATACGTTAGGTCAGTAGGAAGCACATCACACTGTGATCAAGGGTGATACAATTCCCTTCAAGTCAATTCTCAGAACTAATGTTCCCACTCCAATGGGCTGCACAGAAAAATAAACTCTCTCACACCATTTACCATTACGCATGCATACAATCCAAGTTTCTCTGCTCTCCTTTGGCGGCCAATTAAAACCCAGGAAAAGATTCCTCTTGACTTTTTCTGAAGAAATACCTGTTCTGCTGTGACTGCCAGAGCTCCTCAGCCTCTGAAGGCTAGGAAGAGAGAAAGCAACCTGGGGTGTATATGACCTTTCATTGAAAAAAAAAACCAGCATCAAGTGGGAAAATTCTTTGCTTCTTCTGTGTTTTGGCAACATGCAAGAACTGGGCAAGTTGATCTGCAGCAGTATTTCCAGCTAGGACTTCATTTACATTTGAAGCCAACAGATAAGCTTACATATTAACTCTCCTGACTTACGTTAACACTTAGCCATGGTGACAAGTACTCTTTGCACTCAGTGCACACTGACTTTGTCTTTCTGCTTGCAAGGAATTCAAGTAGACATTAGTGACGTTAATGAGAAAGAATAAGAGTGTGTATGTAAGCAAATCTTGAGATTTTGGCAGGTACCAAGTCTGCAAAGGCAGCAAGCAGAAAATACTGATTAACACAACATGGTTTGCATGTTCTTTTTATCAAAAGATTTGTTCTTGTTTTGCGTTTATTCTTTAAAATATTGATAAGGTTGTTTGGTTTGGGTGCTTTTGGTTTTGTTTTGGTTTTTTTTTTTTTTCACAGAAGGATTTCTAGTTTTTATTAATTTTGTTATAAATATTGGAATCTTTTAAACTTGTTTTATTCCAGCACAGAGGTTATAAAATTCAAGTCCAGAAGCCACTGTTAAATAGTAGAAGTCTCATAATTCAGATATAACTGCAAATCTTGAGATCCCTAGAAAATATTTTCTCTGACGCAGAAAAGATACAGTTTCATTTCTGCTCAGAAAGCACAGAAAATCAGTTTATCTGTCTTTGCATTGCACAGGATTTTGTTGTTGAAAACAGAAACACCTACCTGTTTAGCTGTGTCAATCAAAGCACCAGCTGGAATTGCTTTGCCTGTTTGCTACTCCATAACACCAGCATGTGCACAAGTTCTTCACCAACGCAGCTGTGCACGACATGTCTTCTAAGTGAGAGCAGAATCAGCTATTTCATATCTACAGCATGAGTTTCTACCAGAACAATTAGTGCCAATTAGCCACAGTGCTGTCAGCCCACACCCAAACTGAGACCTACTCTGGCTGTAACAGGGGCCAACACCAAAAACAGAGCACAAATATCATGTTCTCTTCTTCAAGAGGTCAGGACTGGGCTGTGGAAAGTAGTAAGTTCAAGGGACAGAGTAGCTCTGAGTTGTCAGGCAACACAGGGTACAGAGGGAGGAAAGCAACAGGAGGGAGAAAAAAACCTGCAGGATATTCCAAGACTGGTGGTCTTGAAGGGAAAAAAGGCAGAAACTTTAAGCCTTGCATTTAGAAAAGAAAGTGGAAACCCCTGTCGCTGCACTGTCACACTGACCTCACTTTACTTAACCATATAACTCTATCTTCAGATAAAAGGTCAAAATTTAGGTGAAGAGAGGACACTTATGTGTCTTGTCATGGGTCACTTAGGAGGCAGCCACTGATCCCTTTTCCTGAACCAGGGGATCAAATCCATGATTCCTAAAGTGTTTCTGATTAACATTTTCTGCAGAGCCAGCCTCAGCTGTGTAGCAGGCAGTTTGTAGTTTACTCTAACCAGCACACTGCTGCTAGAGCTAACATTGACATAGCTGCAGGTGGATGCCAGTGACGTTAATAGAGATGGATAGGAGAGGAGATGGAAGCCAAACCTAAGATAGCAGCAGAGATTAGACCGGCACACAAAGGTAGCAAACAGAAAATATCGATTGTTGCTTAGTATAGGACTGTACTCCCAAGCAAGAGCACTCAGCTGACTCAGGAGGCTGTATTTTTCCTCTCATAATTTCACTAAGTCATTTCAGCAATTTTACTCTGTTACCTTCTTCCTCTCTGGCAAGTAAGAAAAAATACCTTCTTTCTTCATAGTACACTTTTCCCAAGCCAGAGAAGTATTCACGGCCCTTCAATCTTTTGTTGTTTTACTTTCCCCTAGTTTTGTCTCATGGTGGTTTTATATATCAATGATTTTGCTGAAGTCCTCCGAGCTCCATGGCAGTTGTTCAGTTTAAAAGAGAAATGTCTGTGCTACTGCCAGTAACCTTATCCAGGCCTTCTTCATACAGTAGAGAATGGGTCAACTGGACAACATGCAGCTCTTGCTGGGATAACATATACCCTGATGTGTGCCTGCTATCAGCACATTGGTAACTCAAAAAAGCACATGCCCTAAATTCCCTGACAGCTGCTCTCCCCCAATAGCAATGCCCACATTTCCCAAGCCTATGGAGCACTGTCCATTTGGAGTCAAAGAGGGAGAAGGGACAAAGACTTTACAGGATTTCTGACCAACCAAAAAAGCACAGCTGGCAAGGGGACAGGGAGGAAGTGATACAAGAAGAAGGCAGGTGGGAATCTGGTGATCAGTCAGTAACAAATACTGACTGTCCAAGAAACTAGCAACATAGCAAAAAGGATGCTTTATGCTCAGCCTCCTTTGCCTCAGCAATGTTGGCATTAAAGCAGAACTTCAGAACATCAGAGCAAAAAAAGTAGAAAAGTTGTTTCTGATTAAACAGATTGGAAGCACAGGAACTTCTTCAGCTGATCTGAGAGTTTACAGCTTAGAACCCCCTTTTGGGGTCTGCTCTTCCAAGTACCAGAATAAATGCAGAGGCCTTATTGTACTCTTCATATATAGTACATTGGGCTCATAGCTACAACATATGGCAAAGAAGGTTGCTGTTTACCTTTTGACTCCCTGGAGTCATTTACTGCATATATTTTTTAGCTCTTTTTTCAAGGACCCTTATCCTAGAAGAATATACACTCAAATCTCTAATGTATAAGGATTTCATTTCCATTACAAAGACAACATCTTTTCACTAGAAGACTATCACAGACAAGCTGAGAACATCTGCTGCTAGCAGTCCAGGTCGTGTTGCCCTCAGACAGCTGCAAAGGCAGGAGCAGAAACAGGCTTGGACTTGTGGAGAAAAGCCACAAGGCTGCAGCCCAGCAGCTAGTGCAAATCACTGAGTGTGCTTGCTCTGTGTGTGTCTGTGTGCTCCTGACAGAACCACAGGGACTCTCAGGCTGTGACTACACTAGGTCCTGCTGAAACACAACCTAATCCTTTATTGGCAAAAATAGGTTGGAGTAACAAAGGTGTGCAAGAGCCAAAATTTATATTTAAACAACAAAACTGTCTAAGTCAATGCTGCAGACAACATTATGAAGGCTTCAGGAAAGCTAAAATTAAGGCAGGGCTCCACCAGGGCCAGAGAACAGCACCAGTTTCCCACAGCCACAACAGTCTAGATCAGTCCTAAATTAACTTCAAATTTCCTAGCCTCTGCTTAAGCCTCTCATTTATCCAAATATCAGATAAGGACTGTTAAGGTTAATTTTCTCGTATTTTTTTGAAGAAAATTTTAAAAATATTTCATGTAGGTTTGCACCCAGAAAAGAATTGTATTTTTCCATCATCTGAGCTGGAAAGCGACAGGAGATGAAGTATGGCAAAGCAAAAAGAGGATGGAATTCTCAATAAGGGGATGAAGAAAAATAATAATGAGCAAACAGTATTGGGGACAGGCCTGTTTGATACCTTAATCAATGATTTGGGCAAGGGGTGGAAGGCACCCTCAGCAGGTTAGAAGCCAACACTAAGATCTTCAGGAGTGTTGATCTGCTGGAGGGCAGGAAGGCTGCCCAGAGGGACCTGGACAGGCTGGATCCATGGGCCAAGTGCCAGGTCCTGCACTTGGATCACAGCAACCCAGTGCAGCACTACAGGCTGTGGGAAGAGTGGCTGGAAAGCTGCCCCTTGGAAAAGGACCTGGGAGTGCTGGTCAGCACATGAGCCAGCGTGTGCCCAGGTGGCCAATGTCATCCTGGCCTGGATCAGCAACAGCGCTGCCAGCAGCACCAGGGCAGGGATTGTCCCCCTGTACTCCACACTGGAGAGACCACACCTCAAATCCTGCATCCAGCTGGGCCCCTCAAAACAAGGAAGACATTGGGATGCTGGAGTGAGTCCAGAGAAGGCAATGGAGCTGGTGAAGGGTCAAGAGAATACATCCCTCAGCAGCTGAGGGAGCTGGGGACTGTTTATCCTGGAAAAACAGGGAGGCTCTGAGGGACCTGAATAATCTCTACAGTAATAATCTCTGCCTGAAAGGAGGCAGTAACCAGGTTGGGTGGGCCTCTTCTGCCAGGCAGCCAGTGACAAGATGAGGAAATTGCTTTCAGTTCTTCCAGGGAAGTTTCAGACTGGACATCAGGAAGAACTTTTTCACTAAAAGGGTAGTTAAGCATTGGAACAAGCTGTCCAGAGAAGTCGTGGAGTCAACATTCCTGGCAGTCTTCAAGAAATGGGTGGACATGGCACTTATTGCTATGCTTTAGTTGGCATGGTGGTGCTTGGTCAAAGGCTGGACCCCGTGACCTTGAGGGTCTTTTCCAACCTTAACAATTCTATGATTCTATGGAAACAAACAAAAACCAAAAGTGAATGGTTGGGAGAAGGAAGAAACCTAGAGAAAACCTAGAGAAGGAACGCACTGTGCTGAGACTGAGGGCAAAGAGTACCTTGCTCTCCTACATTGGAAAGCCAAGTCAACACGAGCTCCAGTGTCATGAAGTCAGCATCTATGTACTTGCATGAAAATATGGAAAACATGAGGTCAAGAGCAAGCAGCAGGCATGCATGACTGCATAGAGAAGAAAGATCTGGACTGAAGAGCAATTCATAAGAGAAACAAAAAGCCCTCTGGAATTGTTTTCTCTTTCCCTTTGATAACAAGGACCCTTATCCTGCAGTCAGCTGCAGCAATTGGGTAGCTGTGGCCAGCCATGTACTAAACTTTCCAACAAGGGGTGGGGGGACAAAAGTATATTAACAAACTGTATAAGTGAAAGTAAATTTCAAAGTCAATTATTTTTGTTCTTACAATTCCCCTCCTATGTCCATGTTACCATTAGCAGTCAGGCCATTTTTTAAATTTCTTGCCATTTTAAACTGTGTAGTAGAAATATCTCAGATACTCGAGCAACACGATCTCATAGATTGTTCAGACCTCATTATTATGTCTTAAGGAGAGGGAGAAAAGGTTTTTTAACTCCTTTTTAATACCTGACACTGAGCACACACTCCCATATCAAAAGAAGTCAATCATATAGCTACAAAATCTTCCCAGTTATGTCAGGACTTTATTCTTCTCCCTCCCCCCCACCAGCAGAAACAAAAATTTGAGCCTACAATATATTGAGCAGGAGATGGAAAACATCTTTATCCCCACAGAGGTACAGAGAACCTGGACCAGGAGATCCTCTGAACATTAGAGGAGGAAAACTAACCTAGGGAGATGCTTTGAAAAAGACAATGTGAAGCTGATAGGCCCTGGTTTCCAATACCAAAAGAAACAAACAGAGTGAAACTTCACTACAAAAACAAATAATTGGATTTCCATTGTACCTCTGAATGCTACCTTAAGCATCAGTTCAATTGAGAGACAGCATTTTTTTTTTAGATTTCTCAAAGGATTTGGATGCTCTATTGTGGCCAGACTGTGATCTGGCTTCACTTCCCACAAATCAGTATCAAATGCAGAGAAGCAACCTGCTACACAGGCATTTTGCAGACAAAAATAGTGCAGAGCCTAATCAGGAATCTCGTGGCAGGAAACAGGCCTTCCTACAACAGGAAGCCTAGGAAAGACTACTGGAGACAGCCGTCCAAAAGCAGCTGCCTTGCCAAAAAAGACAAAATGGCTGTATACTGGCAACCCTTGCAGCAGGAAATCACTGAATTAAGTACTCAATCTACTGAGCAATTTAGTGTGTCATCTGCTTCCTGGCAACAGATATTTGGAATCACTTTTACATTGCATTTCAGCTGTATCTCATAACTGGGTTGAGTGCAGTGTCCTCTCCAGTAAGCAAAGAGGTCAAGGTCAGAGGCTTTTCTGACCCCTACCCAAAATAAATATTTTTAACCCTTTTCCCTTCTTCATTTTCATCATTTTATCATTTCTAATGTAGGGGCCTGACATTCCTGTTTCTAGTCTGATTTGGGGCCAGGGCAGACTGAGTCACTGATATGAGTCTGCCAAAGTTAACTGTGGTCTCCATGGGACAGTACAACAGTCTGATAGGAGATAAATGTCAGGGCACAGTGAAACAGGGAAAAGAAGACCAGTGGATTCTCCTTGTGATTTTTTTGATGGAGTGTCAGGAAACTTTTCAGGAAGTTTCTTCTCAACATATGTAAAAAGATAGAGAGTGAGGGAGACTGAGACAGAGAGGAAGACAGAGAGAGTGAGGTGAAAGAGGAAAGGGAAGGGGAAGGAAAGCAAAAAGGAAGGGAAAAGGAAAAGGAAAAGGAAAAGGAAAAGGAAAAGGAAAAGGAAAAGGAAAAGGAAAAGGAAAAGGAAAAGGAAAAGGAAAAGGAAAAGGAAAAGGAAAAGGAAAAGGAAAAGGAAAAGGAAAAGGAAAAGGAGAAAGAAAATATTTTTAGATTTGATAGCCATGTATTAATGCAGACCATTGATAAATTTAGTTATTTATTCAATCCTTACCTAATATATGCTTGCACATCTCACTGAAGACACAAAATGCAGTTTCTGTTCCTTCATTGTTTCCTTAACACAGAATGGCTGAGGTTGGAAAGGACCTCTGGAGGTCATCTGGTCTTAACCCTCTGCTCAAGCAGGGTCTTCTAGAGTCAGTTGCACCATGTCCAAATGGCTTTTTAATCCCTTCAAGGATGGAGTCTTTACAACCTCTCTGGCCATTATGTGCCAGTGCTCAGTCATCTTCAGAATAGAAAATTGTTTCCTGATGTTCAGATGGCATCTCCATTATTTGAGTTTGTGCCCATTGCTTCTTGTTCTGTCATTGGTCACCACTGAAAGAGCCTGGCTCCATCCTCTTTACATCCTCCTTCAGTATTAACATATATTGAGCTATATTAAGGGCCCATTGCATTGCTCTTCTCTAGATTGAACAGTTCCTACTCTCCTAGCCTTTCCTCATAGGAGAGATGCTCTCATTCCTCAGTTATATTTGTAGCCCTTCACTGGACTCTCTCAGTTGTGTCAATGTCTTTTCTGTACTGGGGACCCCAGAACTGGATCCGGCATTCCAAGTAGGGATGCACCAGTGGTGACTAGAGTGGCAGGATCACCTCCCTCACCACGCTGGCAACACTCCTCCTAATGCAGCTCAGGATACCACTGGCTTTCTTTGCAGCAAGACATGTCTAACATAATCCTTGTGGCTTTGTCTTTAGCTTTTGAAAACGGACAATAAACTGTGGATAAACTGCGCATGAGAGAAAGAAGGCAGACAACAGATAATCACAATGACAGAGTACAATTTTCTGCTGTCGCATAGCAAAACGTGCATGCCATATTTAAAAAGAAATCATGTCATTGTGGCCAAAGGAGAGAGAATGTTACAGCCAATTAGTTGTGAATTTTTTTAGCACAGTTATGTAAAGTAACTGAGTTTGCATAAAGTGACTGATGTCACTGAGATTTGCTGCAGTCAGTGATGTCCATCTACTACTCTGGTCACTACAGAAATCTCCCACTTCAGGAGATTTGGAAGTTGTGAAGTGCCGCATGCTAGAGACTTTTAGATGTCTTTCATATTTGTTGAGTCAGGAGGCACAAAGTAGATGGCAATATGAGACTAACAATAATAATAATTACCACAATTCAACTTCAACTGTTCTGAGAAAAAAACCCATCTGGTTTCTTATTCTATCCTAATAGTTTCAACATACGTTATAAGAGCAGGTTTTTATCCCTGAGGAGAGTGGCTAACAACATTATATTTACAAAAAACAATGGAAAATAGTTCTTGGAGGAAAGCTCACTCTTTCAAAAGGACATGTGCCAAGTTTATAATATACATGAGCCAGGAGGAGAAGGATCATGGACACTTCACACTTTGCTAGAAAGAAATGGCAAGCAAATTTTGAACTATAACTTTTTTAATGCAGAGACTAAAGTTTTAATCAAAACTTAAAGAACAATGTTACAGTTTCTAAATTATGTGTTTGCTTCTTTCATTTTGTTTTCTTGGTTCTTTTCTGTCACATTCTTTGGTTTATTAATTGTCATGTTTTTAAAAGCTTCCTGTGACAGAAACAACCTCCTAAGGCTATGAGCATTAAACACTTGGCCAAGGTTTGGTGTCAGAATAAGAAACTGAACTTAAGTTAATGCCTTTGCAGTTAAGAGTTTTTTGACAATTAAACATTACTGGACAATTCTGCAGAAAGAGCTGATGTGTGACAGGAGTTGATGAATTTCTATGTGTGCAAGTTGCTGCTCTATTTTACTCCATACAGCTGGGCTCTACTAGGTAAAATATGGGAGAGGATCAGGATGAAAGCTGAGGGATTTAAGGATCAAGTAAACACTTCTGAAGTCTAGGCCTTATGTCAGAATAAAATTTATTCATTTGTTGCTGTTTCCATTGTTTCTGTTCTCTCATATTCTTCTGCTTTGCCTCAGAAATAGGAGGATGTGCAGTTCAGTGAGATGGTTTTCCTGTGTTAATGTGAAGGGATGAAGCGTGTGACTTTTCTTTCACCCTGCACTGAAAATAAAAAAGAGTCTGTCTATTGTCTTGTCTCCTCCAGACCCCATCCCTGGGCTTGGGGACATTTGAATCCCTAATGCTTCTTCCAGCTACTTGCTACACATCCAGAAGTTAAAATCTCCAAATATATATAAATCAAAGCAAGACCAAGACTACCTGTGTCTAAACAATCCTCTGGCTCCCTAAGTTGTAGTAATGGGGCAAAAACCAAACAGGCAAGAGTTTTCAAAGTGAACCCACAAGGACCTTGTCCTAAACTCCCTGCCAGTAGCTGAGATCACTGATCCATCTGAACAGCACTTAAATTTAGGGGTTTTGCTCAGCCTGAATATACTTAAGACAGCATATGTTCAGTGAACTATCTAAACAGACACAGAAGGGCAGCTCTGCCTGAAGAAATTCCACTTTGCATAGACCAGGTGAATAATTATTAGACCAGAAAGAGAGAGTAAACAAACCTACAAGCTAGGAGCTGGGACAGCCTCTGTCAGGGCAAGCAAGGTAAAATGTGAGTTCACAGTAGACAGAGGAAAGAAGCAGAGGCCAGTCCCTGCTGCACCAGGCTTGCTCTGACCACTGATACAAAGGTACCAATGCTGCCACCTCTGCCTAGCTCCTCTCCTACACATTTAAGTGAGGCCCTGACCCCAGAAAACATCCAGTCAGAATTGAAGACTCCTCTATGGCTCATAATAAAACTTGTTTCTCTTTCCTTAGACAGGGAGCCTTGACCAGGAATCTCACCTGAGATGCCCTGATCTGGTGCCAAACACATCCTCTTGAACATCCTCTCTCGGAGCTGATTGTAGAAGCAGGCCATGCTGCAAGTACCATGAAATTTCACAATGCAGCCTGGTGCTTATTTCCTGCAAGATGCCATGTTGATACTAGCTCAGTTTTGGCCTCTCCTGGCATGAGGGAGATTTTTAATGGAGCAAAGGAGTGAAGGAAAAGGAGGGAAACTAAAAGAAGGCAAAACAAAGACTGAGAAGGGAAAGGGAAAGGCCTTTGGAAGAGAGTAATGGAGATAAGGTGTATAAAGTCTGATATTCCACTGTGTTGCTCTAGTTCTTCCAAGACACAGGTAGGAGATGAGAAGACATAAAAATATGGCAAGTGTTCCTGGAAGGACTGACTTCTATCTGGCACCACACATCTCTAATGCTTCATCAGTGTTAATGACTGTGCAGAGCATAGAGGGCATTCAAAGCACAGTTGCCCAAGGTCCTGCTCCATTCAAATCATTATCAGTTCCCTTTCTGGCCCTTTCCTTCCTGCTAGACACAGAATTATACCAAAATCGCAGTATCTAATGTCCCTGAACCACAAAAAAGTTTTGATGATCTACCTCTTGATCCATTACACACACATGGTCGGAGTTCAGATGTTGACCCAAATCAGGATTTCTCAAGTTGGAAACCCTTGAAATTCAAAAGAAAGTTGCAAATTACAAAACAGCTCAAGTCTCCCGATATATTGTGGGACAGACATCCATTAGCACAATTTCACAGGGAAACTAGGTGGGTGGGTAAAGCGATTGAGTTCAAATGCAAGGGTGGATGATGAGAGGTGAATAGGGAGCTGAGGGTGGAATGTTAGCAGCACCACCCTTGATTTCCTTTTAACCTACTATAGCCAGGCCAGGCACGTATCCACCAAGCGGTGCAGCATGCAACCACTGACTCTTCCATCTGAGAAAAACAGAAGAGAAAATTTAAATTAATTTTCAGAGCATTCTATTTGCGCTTTCTCTTTTCTCATCTTTTTAACTTTTTAAGGCTGCTTACGGCAATAAATGAAATGACAAAGAGGGAATTTAAATAAGTTCTAAGTGTGATGCAAATGCCACAGCTTAAACGTGGCATTTGCATCATACTTAGAACTTATTTAAATTGCATTGCAACAGCATTGTTCCTTTCAGAGGCAGAGCAACAGAAATTATTTTAATGGTCATCCTAGTCCTCGTAAGCAACTTAGAAACATGGCAGAGCCATTCAAAGATGCTCAGCAACAAGGTGAGCTCCTCAGAAAAGAACTTGGTCAATATTGAGTTGGGTCAAGAAGTTCCAAAAGTCTGCACCACCCTGAAAAGTTCCAGCACTTCAAAGTCATCTACCAATTTGTGTCTTTGATAAACCCCAGCACTTCAAAGTCATCTACCAATTTGTGTCTTTGATAAACCTTGGTTAGTAGGGAATTCTGCTCCTTGTGGCAGTGGTCTCCCACTTCCTGGCCTAAGGCTTGATCCCTAGAATGTCATAAGGAATACAGCATTTGAGCACAAGCAAGCTTACACAACAGTGGCTGCATTGCAGGACATGGAACTGTGAATAGGACAGGGCAAAAAACTCCCCTTCAGTCAGAGACAAGACAGTGGTAAAGAAAGAACATTAATTTAATATTAATTTTTTGGGTATAAACACCTCCTGTAGAGATCTAACAATGAAAGGCTTACTTCTTCCTAGCCTGACCCTGAAACCATGAGAGAAAGAATTGACAGGCTGAGGACATTTGTAGGGTGGGCAAGAACATTGCTCTAGAGGTTCTGACATTTTCCCTCTGAACCTTAGTAAAGAGACTCAGTTGTGGAAGTTGCACAGTGCAGAAAGCACAGCATGCCCTGCTGTGAAAAAAATGAGTCTGACAGTCAAGTTGGAAATTACAGTGCCACCCTGAATGAAACTGAAGTTGTTATGCAATATCTATTAGGGCAGGTGGCTTGAGGGCATAAAAAGGTTTACCTCTCCTCGATTTTTAGAGACAAATTTCAGTTGTTCTTTATGTATTCATGTCTGCACACAATACCAGAAACTATTAAACACAGGTTTTTATGTTGTGTATATAAAAAATAACACTTGCTCATTTTTTTAGAAAGGCCAGAAAGGCCATTGTGAAAGCAGTGTGAGTGTTACAAATGAAAACGGCAAGTTAAAATCTACAAGCACAATAGCCCATAACAGGACCTCTAGACAAATTCCTCAAAGGTCACAGAACTGTTATCTGGTAAAAAAGTGCCAGCAGGCATCTTATTCCAAGTAACTGTTTGTTTTTAAAATACAATTCTTCTTTTCTAGCACAAATAATTCCACTAAGAAACAAAAATAATTCCACTGAGAAACAAATGACCACTTCTACAAATGTTTTAAGTATACCAGCACTTCAAGTTCAGCAGAGAAACTTTTTGTAATAAAACTATCTCTACCTATTATTGTTCAAAACCTTCTTAACTACCACAAATGGCACAAAAACCCACTGAACTGAATCTGCTAGTCCAGCAAAAGCTGAAGGTGAAGCTCCCTAACTACCTAAGTTGTAGGTAGAAAGACAATACTCATCAGCATCTTGAAGTGGTTGTGTACAGATTGTTTGCCATCCACATTTCCTCTGGCAGAATAATGTATGGGGCATGACACTCTCACTTGCCTTCTAATTAATATTCCCAAACTCTGAGAACACAATTAAAAGCTCAACAAAATATTGCTACGTTATCCTTACCCTTTAGTTTCCAAAGTATTATTACTGATCTAATAAAACATTGTTTCATACCCAAACACAAACCTATTGCTGACTGGATCTCTTAGACAATTGACTGAAAAGTCTGGCAGCTCCCCAACTTTTTTTAGTTGCTTCATTTCTACAAAAGAACACAATGTTTTTATTTGATTTATGTGAATTTTCTCCTCTCTGTTTAAAAAGCCCAGTTAAACATGATCAGGAATATTAAATATGTGAGGAGAAAAAAAAAGCAGCACATCACTTAAATAAAAAGTAGTGAGTTTACGTAGGCCATTCTGCATGGAGTCTTTATGTCACAACTAAATCTTCTATGTCCCATTATGCTTTGTAGCTATTTATAGCCATGTATGTCCATCATTTGCATCCTATAGTTTGGGGTTTCTTTTCCAGATATAAACAGAGCTTCCTCTCTCCCTTTGTTTATGTGTCTGCCTGTCAGCGTAGCGCCAGCGACTGTCTCTGCACTTTGCTGCTGCTGCTCCCTCATCCTGTTTATAGGTCAGCGACGCTTCCATCGCCTCCCCGCTGCTGAGCAGAACTTCCCATAGCACTTCAGGATGTTTTAGTCACTTCAACCTGTGCCGCCAGCCTGGAGCCAAATGTCTCCTCTTTGAGCTAGTGATGCAGGCAGCATTTGCCTCAATCAAACTCAGCTTTTGTTTCCTGGGAAGCCCAAACCTTTTCAACTCTTCCTTGCATGGAAATGCCTCTGGGTCCCATTCATTGTCCCTTATAAAGACCATAGACAGACACACAGCTGAAAGGTGAAAAATTTCTTGCACCCTTTCAGTTCCAAGCACATGAAGCCTCATACTGGACAACATCCTTGCCAGCCACTGAATGTGGAGGAAAAAAAAAAAGGCACCTCTTAATTAGATATCAGTTTTTATTTTTCTAATCTAGCAATGTCAAAGGTCCTTAATACAACAATTCTTTAGGCATTTACTTCAACGGGAGACAGAGTAAGAAAAACAAGCCAGCAACATCATGTGATGAGCACACACAAGACACTGGAGGAAGAAGCAAATCAGCTGTTGAGCACAGAGCCAGTTGCTCAAATGGAGCCAAAGAAAAGTGCCTATTTCCCCACAGCACTGGGAGAGGATTTTCCATCCAAGAAAGCCAGAAGAAGATTAATAAATCCAGGACATCTGAGGAACATTAGAACTTTGTGCTTTATGAAATCCATAGGAACAGGAGTGTCGCACTTGTACAGATCACCTTTTCCAGTTACAAACACATAGTAGCAGAGAACTATTGGTAAATTTAGACTATTTTGGTCAGAGGTTGTTGAAAGACAATAATGTCTGTCTCCACAGCCCACAACCTCCCCCATATTACTGCATTATAATTCAGGGTCCATCTGCATCTGTCAGGCAGGAGTATGCAGACATCTCCTTTGACAGCAAGATCACACAATCAATTTTACAACACACCCTGCTAACAATTTTTGCGGGGGTTGTGGTGTGCTTCACAATCATTCATGTGCTACCTTGCTGCATTTTGCTATTTTTAAAGACTCCCAATGAACATACACTGCTTAAACTCCTCTTTAGGCTGGAAGATGGAGTGCAACAAATCAAAATAAAAAAGAATGAGGGTGACCTGATAGTGAAAGTTTGACATTGATCTTAGCTATCACTTGTGTCTTTAAAAAATTTTCTTCCAGGTCTTTACACTAATATCAAAAAACATGATGCACAAGAAATTCAACATCTCAAGTTAAAAGTATATTTTATGGACAGTTGAGCAAAATTAATATACCATCAAAGCATTGTTGGAATGTAGATTCAGTTAAGCACATGGTACAAATGCATACTCTTAGACAAAAAGGCTTTTCTAATCATTATGTTTCTTTAGATTCCACCGTAAACTATAAAACTATTTTTTACTATAATAAAAAGTTGATTATTCAGACATCAAGGCAGGTTCCTCTGCACTCAACAGCCACTGATCTGTGTTGTGTGACAAGATCACAACTTCACATGACCCAGTGTGACTAAGCTTTGCAAATGCCGCTATCAATCCCATGATATACTTTCTCTGTGATAACACCAGCTCCTGGAGTCATATGAACTAGTATGAATCTGTCTGGGTTTCCTGCTTCATAAGAAAGCATATCTTCATCCCACATTTTGGGAAGATGAAGTTGAAAGATCTCAAATTATTAGAAAAAACACAAGATCCTAATATTTAAAACATATTTTTTTACCCCCAGGTATGCTTAGATTTCACTTCCTGCTGTACTCCATACCTTTTCCACAGTGCAAGATATTTTAGCTATGTTTATAATTTCCTTTGTGACACCAAAAAAATGTCACTGTACAAAAAACTGCCTCACTCGAGTAGTGCAGAAGGAGAGAGGTCCATATTGATTTGGTTTAATATCTTATCAGAAGACCAGTGGAAGAGCTAATTAGGATGCTTTTCATTAGCATAATCACAACACTGTCTTTCTGTGGCAGATTCTTTTCTTTTGTTCTTTCATATTATTGTCTTCATTTATGCAGATCTGTATTCACTTCACAAGCAGCTTCTCTCTGAACCTATTATTCAACTGCTCATTGTACTATTCTCCACTTTCTTTTCAAATGTTCCAAATACATGTAAAAAGATTTGAAGCTCCAAAGAGATTCATATCCTTGATATGTTCCAAGAGGCTCATCTGTGCATCACGTTCTTAGTTTCCTAAACAATAAGGACAACAAACCAGAGAGGATCAGTGTACCTGAGCACGCCCCTGTTATTATCAAGCACCAGCTGAGTAATGCTAAACTTGCCTAATGCCTCTGACGAAAAAACATAATGACAAGCTACAGAAAGGCAGAATGACACTTAACTCATTTTCCATTACTTCCCTGCCAGCTTCTGATGGTGTGCAGTGATACAGCTCACCAGCGTGCAGAATCACTCTGCTGTTTGTAGCCACTCTCAGTGCCAAGGCCCACAGATGTTCAGATGTTCTCCCATGGGGATGGAATGTGAGATACCATCTTACCTTCACATCTAGTCCTGAGAGAAACCAGAGACAAAGTCTGGACCCTCCTTTTTGAAAAACTGGTAATAAGGTGTTAAAGGGGGGAAGGGCCAGGGTGGAGTCAGACTCAGGCCTAGAGCTCCCTCAGAAATGATGGCCCAGGAATAAAATAATTTCTCACTGACCTTTTCATGCCATTTCTGCACATAGAAGGATGCTTGGCTTTCTCTTCAGGAGACTCTTGGTGATTTGGGAAAAAAATATCTAGGAAACTAATACATTTCAGAATATGCTTAGTTAGCTCAGGGCATGCAAGTACAAGGAGCTTTTCAGTGAGAGAGGGCAAAACTGGAGTCCAATAAGTGCTACACACCCAGGAGTTAAAACTGATTTAAATAAGAGCAGTAAAAGACAGTGAATTAGATCTTCATGAAAGGAAAGCATGGGAAAGAAGGAGTCATTGGGGAGAGGAGAGGGACAGGAGAGGTTTGGTGGTTTTATTCAACCCCTAAGTACATCTTCCATTGGTGTGATCTGGCTCATGAATATGTCCTGCTCTCCAGACATATTCAGCATGTTCCCAGGAGGCCAGGAGGCAGAGTGGGAGGTGCCTTATCACCTGCTTCTCCAACCCACATAAGTTAAGATCAAATCAAGATCTGTCAAGATTCAAAACTGGTTCTAACTCACTTTTAATTTTTTTACTGCTTTCAGCGTGAGTGTAAGGAGGAGTCACTTGCCAGTGTATACACAGATACACATATACATGCATATGTACATGTATATCTGCACACATGTATATCCATGTGCATGCACATATGCATGTGCACCTATATCTACATATTACATTGCAATCTTATATGCCTATCAAAACAATTTCAGACAATTCAAACCAGTGCAAGGGAGCCAATTTGAACAGCTGAAAACCTATCAATAAACATAGATTGATTGGCAGGATTTCACACATGGATAAGACATCATGGGTTAGAGCTACTCACAGCTTTTTACAATGGCATTTCTCAATGGACTTTTTCTTTCCCTAAATGCAAATAGCCTTATTTACCTTCACAGAACGGTATTTACCTTTGCAGAAATACAGATTAATGTGTTTGCTTATTTGTTATCAGCTCTGCCTTGTGTCCTGGGACAGGACCATTGGCTATTTCACTCGGCCAAAACCAACACTGAAACAGCGTGTTGCTCTAGGAGCTGCTTTTCCCAGCTGCGGACGGCAGTGTAAGAGCGCCTTCTACGCCTAGGCAAAAGAAATGCGAGGCAGAAAAACCATGGAAAACTTGAGTCCACAGAAGCAAAGCCCATGTCTCTTGGGTGCAAGTTGTTCTATTCTTAAATCCGAAGAAAGAAGGGTGGAAGAGCTTTCTCTCTGTTAAAGGAAGTGGGTCAGACTCATCCTCAAGGTAGAAGGATATAGCTGTCATCTTTGGAGTATGATTACTGCACTTCGTGGTGCAGCGTAGGTGTAGTTCTCTGAGGAGTCTCAGTTCCATTGCCAGTTAAATTTTAAAATAAAATTTAAAATATTTATCATTTTCTCTGTGGCTTTTAAGGACCTATATGGACATTAATGTGGTGGCTTCACAGGGCAAAAATGCCAAAGAGATGTGTGAAGAAGCTCTCATTACAGAGCACTATTTTTTCTCCTGGATCCCTTCAGTGATTCAGTTTCCCAGGCAGCCTCGCTAGCAGCTGTACTTGCACAACTAAACCAGCAGCAGGCTGTGGTGGAAAGACACAAAAACCAAACACACAAGCAGACAGAACAAAAGGACAGGAGCTACCTAAACCAACACAATGCCATTACATATAAAACTAAGCAGAATTTGGACATTCAATAGCCACCTTCTAGGTGAGAGCTTAATTCCCAAGATGGGAAACCGTGTTTTTCTTGGTGGACAGACCACCTAGTAAAGTTATGTCTTGGCAAAGCCCAAGGAATATGTTCAGTTTAAGATGCACAAATATGCCATGTCAATGGGACAACTGCATCCTTAAAGCAGTGTCTTGCCAGCTGAACTTACTGTAAGCCATATGCAAAGGGTACAGAGTTAATTCCATTGAAATCAACTGTACAGTAGTCTTGAATTTCCATGCAACAGTTCTACCTTCACTTCAGTCTCCCTATAATCCTTCATTTTACTTTTCCTGTACACCTTGATTTTGGTATTAAGACTCTTAATCCATACATGATTTCCATATGAACAGAAATAATTATAGTCAGAGTGAGTTACTTTTCTACTTCCCTGCCCTTCCATCATTCTAGTAAATTCAGAGACAGCTTTCATGGAGCTGAAGGCACCATAGCAATACTGCTTTGCACCCCTAACTGCTGGCTGTATACTTTTAGCCAAGACAAGAGTATAGAGCCCACACCACTGTCCTTACGTACCCTAGAGGAGATTTACTAGCCAAACTATCCTGGAAAACTCTCTTAGTAGAGATGAGACATATACCAGCAAAGTATTTCCCCTCTCTAGAGCTTACACAAAAGCTTTCCACATCAGCTCCAGGTCTTAGCCAGGCAATTCCTTTGTTCCATTGTCTGCCTCATGACATAGGTGTGGTCTACTTTTTCCAGAATATTATTCTTGTTTTGGAGCAGAATAGGTGAGATGATAGACCAGCAAAAGCAGTGTTCTAAATATCACTGAATATTATCTGAAATGCCCTCTCACTGATTGCAAAAGAAAAGATTTATTGTAACCCCTAAAGTATGTTTTCCTGGTAGTTAGTAATCTCAGAGAGACACACACACACACAAGGATAGGATACAAAACTCAGAGTTAAGGCAAGGCGTCGCCACAGGCCCCCAGCTGGATAATAATTAGCATTGACTCCATGCTTCTCAGAAGGCTGATCAATCACTTCATTATACTTATTAAGAAACCCATCATCCTTACAGACAGTCAGGATACAGGTGGACCCAATTGATCCTTCATTCTAAACACCATTGGCCAATTAGGAAACCACCCTTTGATAAACAAATCTCCATAACTCATTCCACATGCTCACAACAACAGGTGCAGCATGTGAAGATAAAAATTGTTTGTCATTCTTTTCTCTGATCTTCTCCCACCTTTCCCCAGGACAATGCCTGGGAAAGTTGTGTGTTGCTCTCTGTGGCCAGAGAGCTGCTGCCACACAAGGCATAGATTTTTTTTAAGCTTAATATAGCCTTTTCAAAATGCATCTGTCTCAAAGGAGAAGAAAGATGTGACTGGCTGAACAGTATAAAATCTAAATCATATAATGCTTCATGTATTTTGGCCAGTCCACTCTCCACCTATGACACTGACTTTTCTACAGACATTTTCATCTTATTGAAAATTAATAATAGAGGCTTTTTTAAAAAAACACTTTCATTGTAGGCTGCAGGCAAGGGATGGTATGTCTTCTGCTGTCAACCACAATGAAACAAGAGGCAGGAAAACAGTTCCTTTGCAATCTTGGGCTTTTATTCCCTCCCTACATTTATGAGTTTCAAGCTTACCACCCTTTAGACAGCAGTGCAATTATTCATCCAGGGATGTGCTGGAGACAAATTGGTTCATGTTTTAAAAGAGTGATGAGAGGTGGCTGTTATGTAAAGCTCACAACACTCAGCATCCTACCTCTGTTACTTGGTTGATCATCACAAAGCAATCCAGTTTGATTTTAAATACAGCATGTTAATCATACACATCTGAAACAAATAATTTTTTTTTTTTCTTTCCTGTCACTCACCTCTTGATTTCATATGTGGGCAAGTAGTGCTGTTTCACTCTTCCTCTTCATCTATCTCGTTGATTGATGCTGGAAATTCTTTGAAGCCATTTCTGGACTATATTCCATGTATGGGTCCCATCAACTGAAAGATGTCCTAAGCCTCCCTGCAAATTCTCTGCATCACTTTAAAATGATAATGATAATGATAATGATAATGATAATGATAATGATAATAATAATAATAATAATAATAATAATAATAATAATAATAATAATAATAATAATAATAATAATAATAATATGTGCTTGAAGAAACTTGGTCTGACAGAGACAAAGGTGGTAACCAGTGATTTAGCAAGCCGTTAGTTGGCTTAAAATTACTCTTTCAGATCTTTCACAGAGTTAGTTAAGTACACAACTTGAGGAGTTTTGTTATTCTTGGAGTACATTACCAGAAATAATTCAAATTTAAAAGCTCTTGTGGAAGACAGGTAGAATTGAGAAGCTGCCACATGATCAAAACAAATAAAAACCCCCAAACAATACGGAATTTTCTCCATATTTTTTTGAGGTGAGCATAAAGATGGATAGTTTAAATAATTGCTTCCATCAGAGAGCTCTTAATCTTTAATCTTAATTGATGAGGGAGTTACCCTAAATGCTATGTGCTACAAAGTTTCAGTTACCTAATTTCACAGCTAGTGTATTCAGGAATGCACAAAATTTTTCACCTTGGAACACTGTTCAAAAAATCTTGAGAAGCTATATAAAAAGAGTAGAGCCAGAAGTTAATATTTCAAAGACTAATGAAGTTTTTGATACTGAGGAGCTTTACTTTGGCCCATGAATACTTACATTAAAAACCTGTCTCAGATTGAGAGAAAATAGCCTAGTTTTCACAGCCCTCACTTGAAACTTTGAAGATCCATAGTGAATTCATTATTCTGCCACTAGGCACCATTTTACCCACTTACTGAGAAAATTTATGCAGGGTAAATCAAGAAAGTCTGCAGTTTTCAGAGACAGAGTTATCTATTTCTAACTATTTCAAGTTGTCTCTAGAGACATGAGTCTGCTCAGTTCTGCATTCTGTGGCTCACTTTTGAAGGGTTAGTTCATTTTTTTGTGCATAACAGATTGCAAACCCACATCTCCTGGCACTGAGATGAAAACCTTTCCAACTCTGTATAGAAGCCCTGCAACAATGAGACAAAAGAGTCAAGATTCATTGGGGCAGAAATGACAAAGGGAAAAATTTGGAATTGGTATTCTTCCAGGTTCATCTGGGAAGAAGGAAATCCTTGTACTATGAAAGCTTTTTACATTTTCTGTTGGAAAGTTATTGGATAAGCAAGCAGAAATCTGACCACCTACTGATTTAAACCTCCGTACTACTTTGAAGTCTCCACCATCAGTGGAATCATAAGTAAATTTCAAAAATTAAATAGAGGAATTATTCAATTAAGCATAGCAACACTAAAGAGACCAGTGCCCGAGTCTCTGTGCAAACAATGGGCTATTGCATGTGGGCCATGCCCTTAAACATTCCCAGGTGCCTAAAACTGCCAGAAGACAGTGTGTGTTGTGTGTTTAGTATTTTGGGGATCTGTGGTCTCCCAACAGAAGCACTCCATCAATACAATGCTGTAGGTAGCACCCCACAGAAAGACCATAACATGCTTAGTTGTAAACAATCTCAAACATAAATAAGGATTCTGCTTTCCTCTCACTGCTTGGAAAGATCATACAGACTATTTTTCACAGCCTCCAACTAATACTGCTGCAAACACCAATATTTTAATGAAACACATTAAAAATCAGACCTGGATTGCACTGGCACAATTATGGCAAAACTTGCTTCAGGCCCTCTGTGTATTCCACAGCAGCATATGCAAGCATGGTCACAGTGGCATTAATAACCAAATTTGCTAAGACAAAAGCTGTCTTTGTGTCTGTTTGGTGTGCTGTGGAGTGCTTGCAGACATACCTTGCATTCCTACCCTACCTAAGCCCCTGACTTAGATGTACATTCTGTGCATGGGAAACACATGTGGCTTCACTGAGTGGGAGCCTATCTCTTCATTCCCTTTTGTCAGTCCTTGAGAATGATAAGAAAAATATATCACAAGGTTTGTGTACAGGTGATGTTATCTTGCAAAATTTCTGCAAAAAATTTTGCAAGATAACATGTCAAGTCCTGCAAGATAAATGTCAAGTCCTGGTTTATCCTTACTGCCAAGAACAGTAAGGATAAACCAGGACTTGACATTTCTAGTATAGAAAACCAAACAGAAAAGAGGAAAAAGTTCACATGGAAGCTGTAGTTCTGCCATGCAATATCACAGTGAAGTGCTCGCATATGGTGCATAAAGTTACACCATAGAAGATGCAGCAGACACACGTATGTACATTTATTTTCCTGTTTTGACAATTTCCTTAAAAAAAACTCTTATGAATTCCACTGTATTAGCATGGAAGCATGTCAGAAACCCTTTAACTTTACCTAGATAAGTAATTGCATGGTGGGGTTCTTGTTTGTTTGCATTTCTTTGAATCAGTAGCATGGAATGTACCAGAATATCAGGCCACAAAACATTCCTGACATTTTTGAAAAAACATGTTTTTATACTGCTGCTGTCAATCTTTCAGGTGACCATTTCACACCTGTTCACAAAAACAGCCCCCAAAAATGTAGGGAAACCCCACCTTAGTGGTTACAGGCTTTATGTATGTGCACCACAGCACTGGAGGTAAGTTCCCCATACATGTAGAAGTGACGTGCAGAATCCCCCTGCCATGCTGAAAACTAATTTTATTCTGTACAATTTGATAGGTACTTGGTTATTCTTAATTTTTTCCTCTTTGGCTGTAGCACCTTTATCTTTATTTGCAGGTATGTGTGTATGTACTGCATAAAAACAAGGCATGAATAGATTAAAGGCAAGCAAGTGAATAGATTAAATGCATGAATAGATTAAAAGCACGTCTTGAATAGATTAAATGTTACGGCAATGCACTTAAATGGAATCAGATGCAGAAATGTTCAGGCTCAGGTCAATGTTTAACATCATTAATGTGATTCTTCAGCTGTCCTTATAAATATATGCACCAAGAAACCCTTCTAAATCCAGCAATCTTTGCTGAATTTTTCCCAAAAAATTGTAGGAAAGTAGGGATACCTTTACCATGCAAAAAACCCAAAGTCAAGTTCAGGACTGATGTGTTCAAGAAGAGGCATTGCTTAATAGACCTCAGTGACCACTTGTTTCAGCTACCTGCATAAATATAATTTCTTTTCAGTTTCTTTCCTTTCTTCTTACATTTTCATTATGATTAATTGCCTCCAATTCCATAAATCTCTGTTGTTCTCAATATATTCATAAAAACTAACTCACCAAATAGTAAGTTCCAATAATATTTTTCTGTCACAGTTGACACAGTCTGTCTAAGAACTGATCCTGCTGACTGCTTTCCTAGTTGAGGCCAGAAATTAGAAGATAAAATACTAGTTGGTTGCTGCTTTACAAAGTATTTTTTACTCTAGTGAATACAAATATACTGAATAAACAATAGCAGCTTCCTAAAATTTGAAAAATCCTCGTGAACTGTGAATTCTTAAAAAAAAAAAAAAAAGTGTAGAGAGAGCTGGCTGTACCAGTCCTTAGTGTAATCAATGTGAAATAAAATGGCAAAAAATCACACTTGGAACCAGGAGCAGCATAGGTCCCACTAGCCATCACTATAAATTAGTATCTCTGGTGATATACCTGATTAGATATGATTGTTCCTCTTCCACTGCTGCCAGCTAGTGAGAAAATTCCACATAGTCTATTCACGTAATTTAAGGCCTGAAGGGACTACTCAGTTATTTGTTGTTCTCTCTAGTACATCACATGTGGATAAGTTTCATCCAATTGTCCCTGTGCTAAACTCATGAGCCTGCCAAAAGAAAGGCATTGGATTTTGATTTGAAGAATTTAAAGGGCAGCAAATCCACTTCCTAGCTTGTCCTGAAGGCTTATGTACTTCACTAATGAGTTGTTCCCCCTTGAAATTTGTGCAGGATCAGCTGCTAGCATTCACTCTGCTGCCTTCCTCCTCTGTGCCTTTTTATAGCTAGCATGTGCTTCCTAGGAAGACAGATTTCAATCAAACCACCTCCCAGACACTTCTATATCCACCTGCAGAGTGTATTCTTCAGCCTTCATCATCACTTGCATGCATCTATTCTGCTGTCTTCAGTTTCTCATCCCCCTGTTTCCCAAACAGCCTCTGTGTTGACTGCCAAAGCCAGCGGCACTGTCGCAGAGGGAGAAGCTGTGTCCTTGGTCCTGTTGTTTTCAAGAGCCCAGCACATCTTTAGCACTCTCTGCAGAGGGTTGTGGCTGAAATCTCTGCACAGACCCCTCTCCAGGTCCAAAGTCCATGTTCTGCAGTCGTGTCCAGCTTTCTTTGGTCCTGGATTGTACTGTCATTGGAAAATGGCTGAACAGCCTTGCTTATCACATTGCTTATCCTTCATTTAACAGTCTGCTGATTCCTGTATTATCTCCACATTTTCTCAGTAATGAACTTAGACTGTTGCTAAAAATAAGCACTAGTTTCAGACTTATGACTGTCTTGACAATATCTTGCTTAATCTATGAGGGCTCCTCAATTGCAAAGAATTGTCGGGGTTTTCTTCAACCTTGATTTTGACCTATAAGAACACTTCTATACAAAACAGTACTAATATATAAATCAGAATGCAATAGTGCTGGCAGAGCATCTTGACAGCCACAGATCACACTGATGTACATCAGTCATCTCTTTAGCCAACTTTTCCATGTTATATTAGTACAAGTTAACCATGCCTACTGGCTTTAAAAGGTTTGCCATAGATATTTGCCATTATCCTTCTCAGGAGAAAAAATGAATTATTCTTTTTTGCAGGTACACAGAGGTCACAGAGTTATATTTAATGGGGTATTTTTCTTCCCTTTTGAAATATTCACCTAGTAATTAGTGTCACCTAATTTTCAAAATTTACTTCATTGCTCAGGTATTTACATTCTTAATCCTTTGTTTTTATGAAACTTTTTTTTCTCTTTTTTCTTTTGTTTCCCTAATAATTATTTTTTTTTTGCTTTTACATAACCTGCCATTTATTTGATTACTATATAATTCTTTTATATTTTGTATATAAAGTATGTATTTTTTTTGGTGTGCATATATATACACATATATATGCACATATAAATTTTTTTCCACTTAATATTTGAGTAATGAAGTCTTTTTCTTCCTGTCTATTTGGTTCACTACTACTTCACAGAGTTAATAAGCTGTACAGCTGTACCAAGAGCACAGAAAGCAGTAGTGTCTCAAACAAGGGACATGTTTTCACTGACATAGACTTAGTAAAGCCTCTGATACAAAATCAAGAATCTCAATGACTGCATGAATTTTCAATTTCCTAGTTCAGAATAGGACATATTCAGTGTGCAGTTCCCTGAGCTGCAAACTGAGCTACAAAAGACAGCAAGAGAGGAGCCTAAAAGCACCCCCTTTTCTTCTTGCTCATCTAAGTGCCCTCTCCTTGCATCCAGGCAAAAGACCTTCTTACAAAGCAATGCTAGTCAAGGCTGTACAAAGTGTTTTAACACAGGAAGAGACCTCAAAAGGGAAAAAAAAACCTACTACAACACCTTTAAGATCTATAAATTGTGAAGCTGAGGTGAATAATATCACTTACTGCTCAGAAGTCATTTCACAAGCAGCAGAATAAAGCCTTTGCTTATGTGCCAAAGGAAATCCAAAACCCAGGTTGAAGCAACCCATTCCCTGGCCAGTATAAAGTTTACAGACACAAGTCACTTTCTTCCTTGTGCAGATAATCTGTCCAATAAAGCAAGTTTTTAAGTATTGCAGTCTGTCAGGGGAGAGTGACTCCATCCAGTGAAGAAGCACAGAATATTTCACAAATTTCAACTCAGGAAAAAATAAAGGCATGGAGAGACAATTGGGAAGGATATATTGTAAACACTGGGAACTATTCCAGGTCAATTATCAGCTTATCAGTGTCTCATACTCATTTATCTGTACAAAACTGAAGCTACTAATACAAGTCATGAATTTCTCACCCACTCTTCAGCTTCCTCTGCCAAACCTCTCCATTCACCTCAAATGTTTGTGAAGTTTTGACTCAGAAACAAATTCGGTTATAACAATAATTTTTAAGCTTTTGGAAGAAAGCAGTGGATTAATCATGAAATAAATGCCTTTATTCTGTTTGGTGTTTGGCCCTGCCTTCATTATCAAGAAATGGAGTATTTAAAATGGATGATTAATTTCTTCCCAGCCCTCCCTCATACTTTTCCACCAGGATGAAAAGCTCCATATCCCAAACATAAAGATTTGACATTTAGGAGAGCAAGAGATAAGTTAATAGCAAGGCCAGGTGCAACAGTGCCCCCTTGTCTACTTTTTTTCCATTCTTCATAAATAACTAGTACAGTGGTCCAAGGAGGAGCCCTTCCAGCAGTACTATCACAAGGCTCATCTGAAAACAGACTTTTTTGGCTCTTTTTTTACCTCTTACCCTAAAGAACTTCTGTATTTTTATACTTTGATTTTTGCAGCCTTTGAGCAAAGACAGGGTGGGGAAGTAAGAATGCAAAACGTCTTCAATGTTAAAAGGGGAAAAAGTAATGAGATTTCACACCCCAAAGTGGCTGCACAGATGTGACTTTGCTGTGTATGTCTCAGCCCTAACCAGAATTATGTTGTTACAGTTCTGCCCAGAAGCGCTTTCCCAAAGCAGGTGTTTTGTAGATCCACAAGAAAAATCCCTGACCTGTCTCTCAATGCCTGAGAAACAGTCAAAATCACTCCTGTACAGCAAAAGGAGGTGTGTTAGAAGTACAGGTAGACAGCATTCCAGTAGCTCCAACCCCTCATTCCCAGTGAACAGTAGCTGTTAAGATATGACAACAGGAATTTTGGAGTTGTACAGTGTGCCAAAGATCCAGGAGATAAGGTCACTTTTTATCAATCCAGTAATTGTCAACACTACCCACACTTGCTAAGTTAAGGGGAGTGGGTCAGCTACCCTTATTACAATCTGTCCTTTTATTCAGCATTCTAAAAACACCTAGTCTGACCAGGGCCTTGTGAAAACTCACTATCTAAAAAGCTAAGTCTTGTTTCAAAAGGAGGACTGCCTGTTCCCCCTGCAACCCTGTGCTTTATTGAACATGCATTATGAATCATGCAATGCTCCTGTGTCACCCTTTTGCACCAGTCATTCTCAAGGATTTACAGGGAGTGGGCACAGATGATGTGACTGGATGAAGTAACATGGATTTGCAATTATCCCCTGGTACACACTTTCAGTCACTGGCATTAGGAAATGAGAGTTCATTGCACAGAGCTAAGCTGCTTTGGGAAAATGCTCAGGAAACATGAGGAAGAGATATTACCAAAAGCATTTCAGCTGCCCCTCATTGGTGCCAGATGCTGAGTAGCCAGCAGAAACAAATTATTTTTAGGTTGCTGCTCATCATCTGTCCTCGGGTCAAGAGTTTATGCCCTTCAGAGAGGGGAGGCATGGCACACTGGGAGGCAGAAGGGTGATGCTTCTCCTGTAGATTGAGCTTCCTTCACTTCCCTTTCAAGTACATGATAGTCTGTAATGAGAGCACTCTAGAAGGGAGAAGAGTTTGTGGATAGAAGCAAAGTCAGAGACTTGTGAACAGACAATTCACTCATTTCTCATGCTGATTTCTATTCTGTGTATCCAGGATTTTTCTGCCATGTTCCTACACCACGTACTGTATTAGATTTCAGGGCCCAGTTAACCAAAAAATGTTCCTCTATATGGATAGATCTGTCACAGTTCTGGTTAGTTTGCCACTAGATCCTGCTATAATGCTAATCAAAACGAAGACATTTTTCCAAGATCAAGTGAGTCCCCCTCAAAAACTGTAAAACCTCTGAAGAGAAACTTTTCTGGAGAGACAAGAGACTGTATGAGAAGCTGCAGTGGAAGGAAGTACTTAAAATCCTGTGAGCTCTCATATTGAACTAATATTGATATAACATTTTAATTCTATCCTATCAAATGTGCATCATATATTAAACACTTACATTTACATTTACACTTTCAGCAGGCTGATATTTTGTGTGCAAATGTTATTATTTGTAAAAGTGCTTACTCCTGTGCATAGTTTCACATTACACAAAGAGGAGAGGTATGCAAAGGTCCTAGGGTGAGGTGAGAAGGAGAACCAGAACATTTCGTTCTCAGTCACTGACTCAGCTTAAGGTCAGTAGCAATCAAAGTTGTTTCCAGATGAGTGGAGTTCAATGGTTCATATGAAATAAATCATCACTCTAGGCAGTCAGATCCATAAAGCCAATCATTTGTGTTCCCAACATGAAGAAAAGAGAATCCAGAAGCTTGTTCCTGAGCACACATGTCCTACAAAATACCTTGCTGCTAGCTCCTGTCCTAAGCAGCCCTGCCATGATGGGGAGGAGGAGCCATGTATCCACCAAATTTCTTGAGCCTATTGCATGAATCCAGAGATTTCCTTTTCCCAGCATGTGAGATGGTCCTTGTCAAGGGAAGAAAACCTTCAAATAAATGAAAGCTTTATGTTGAAGAAATAGGAACTTGTTTCTGTACACCTCAGGAAGTAATTTGCATCAGCATAAACAAGTGAAAAATGCCACCAGAGTTGTAGTGTCACAACTTTGAAAGAATGCAGGAGGTGAAAAATGCCCCACCACTATCAGCCAGTCTCTGTATGCTGATCACTTTTGTCTTGGCCAGCTTTGGGGGAAGCTCTTCTTCAATCTGATGGTGGCTTCCAAGATATCATTTCTCTGCCACTGACTCACAGTCCAGATTTACTAGTGTCAGCAATCCATGGGCCAGCATTTGGTACAAGCCATCTGTCACTAAGAAGTCAGTGCCTAATGAATGCCTTTCCTCAAGGGAGCAGATTTCAAAATCCAGGTGCTTCTACTCAAGGCTCACCTCTGCCCAGCTCTGAGCTCCCCCTCAGTCTAAGAAGACCCAGAACAATGAAGGAAAAGAACCAGAGAAAATGGAATGTAGAGAGTGAGGAGAGAGGAATCTTTGATCCTGCCCCCCTGAAACTCAGAACAGCATCACTGTGCAATGCAAGGCAACACTGATGTGGACAGATTTTAAAAGGTACTTATCAAGAAGTTGAGCAGACCTGATTTTGGACTCCTTTGTCACACATTCAGTCTGGGTTGCTCAAAGGTATCTCTGCACTTGGCAGAATTCACGAGAAATTTTTATTTTAGGCAGCTGTGACTGAGATAAGCCTCAGTGCTAACAAAGTAAATTGTTATTAAAGCACACAAACTCTGTGATATCTGACAACAATCGAAAGGCAAACTACCTTAGTATCCCAACCAGTGGTCTTTTCCTCAAAATGAGACAAGACTGACTCATACCCCATGAGAATCTGCAAAAATTATAGCAATAGGAGGAGGAAAATTAGCATCTTTTGAAAACAATTTGTACATATTTCCTGGTAGCTCAACACACTCAGTTGGAAAAGCTGTAGATGACAAACTTTCTAATGAGCTCTCTGTCATAAAACTTACCTAGGTGAAGTCATAATTCATATAGTTGTGCTTCAAAGCAATAATGCTGTCTGATCTTTCTGTCCCAAGCCTCTCCAAATTACCATTTTATTGTTTTGTTCAGATACTCTAATTTATAAAGGAAGGAAGAAAAGTTACTGACAAACTCAGTAACGGTTCAAGGTGTTGTAGAGACAGTGTAATGAGATCCTGGTTATGCTGTGCCTCTCCCTGGAGAACAAATTAGCTCAGAGTGTCTTCTTGCGGCAGTGACCTGCAGTAGAGATTTTATCACAGGCTATTAAAAAGCACTGGGGATGGTTTCTTTTGGTTTTGTTTGATATTACAGCTTTGCTTTTTTTAAAAAAATGATACACAGTGGCAGTGAGAGCTGCCAGAGGAGCAATTCAGAGAGGAGAGCACCAATTACTGGGTACCTTTAGTTCATGCTGGGTTTTACGGATGTTCAGCACCCCAAAATCAAGAGAGAAGATATACCAAACAGTGAACATCAGAGACCTCATAACCAGCCCACTTTTGTGTTAAGCCTATCTCTTTGGTTTGATTGACTTATGTAGGTCAGAGTCAGTGCTGAGCAGTGAAAAGGGAATCCAGCAGCAGTCACACAGCTTCCCTCACAGATAGGCTGGCAAGGCAAGAGGTTGACAGTGCTGTACAATCAAGCATAAATGACTCAGCACAACTTGAAACTTCTAATTGCTTTGGCAATCCATTTCTATGGCAACAGCTACTTTCCTGCAGCTACTTCAGTGACTTGTAATATCAACTATTATTACCAAAAGACACCTCTCCTCGTGACTCAACTACAGAAACACTACATGTGCCAGGTGTTTAGAAATGTCACCTACACCCCTGAACAGAGTCCCTATTGACATATGACTAAATTCAGTATTTCTATGCTTTCAAACTTCTCTAATGAGTATTTGAAGGTCAAAGAAAGAAGAGTCATCTGAGATTTACTCAAATAAGCCTAGCTCAGCAGTTTCTATGGCATAGGAAGAATAACCATAGTAAAGCAAGGAAGAAAAGGAAGCTCAAGGGGAGACCTTATCACACTCTACAACCACATGAAAGGAGGTAGGTGGTAAGATTGGTCTCTTTTCCCAAGTAACACAGGAAAGGAGAAGAGTAAACAGCTTCAAGTTGTTCCCGGAGTGGTTTCTATTGGATATCAAGAAAAAATTCTTCACCAGAAGAGTTGTCAAGCATTAGAAGAGGCTGCTCAGACAAGGATTCACTATCTCTGAAGGCATTTAAGACATGCACATGTAGTTCTTGGAGCATGGTTTACAGGTGGGTTTGGCAGTGCTGGGTTAACAGTGGGTCTCAGTGATCCTAAAGCCTTTCCCAAACTAAACAGTTCTGTGATTCTCTGCTGGCTCACTGAAGTGTCTGTACTGGTGTCTGCATTACCAGGAATTACACAGCAGGGACACCACTGGAGAATCTGTCTTGAACACTGAGCATTCCTACCTGAGTGCAGCACTTAGGATGTAAAGAAGGCAAACAGAACCATGCCAGTGTCACCCTCCTGGGGACAGGACCTGTGTTCCCATCACATCTGCCAATTCACCTGGTGTAGTTTCTGTACGGTGCAGTATGGGTGCCCTGAGAGCTGCTGCCAAAAGGTGCTGCTCTAGAACACACATATGATAAAGGGGGGAAGGGTCTTCAGAGTCCTCTCTTTTTTCAGGCAGATAATACAATCAATAAAAAAAACATCACTTGACCAGTTATCCCTCCCAGCACTCATCTGATTTATTTCCCAAGAAAAAAATGCTGGTTTGTTTCTGCTACTGAAGGCTTCCAGAAATCTAGTGGGGACAAGCTCTGATGACTAATTTATCTGCTGCCTTATTCACAGCCCACATCAGGTTTCTGGGTTTGGGAATGGGAACAGTTCAAGAAATCTTCTCTCTAGAAAAGCATTTACAGGAAATGTTCTGCAAGACTGATGCTCAAAAAAAAAAACCAAGCAGAATTTGTTTTGAATAAGAACAATTTTAAAAAATATTTTAAAAATTGCAATATTTATTTCTATATCCTTCAAATGAAAGTAAGAAAAATTGATTCAGTTTTAAACTGAAGCATTCTGTGTTGAATCAAACGAGAAAAGGTTGATTAATTTTTTCCATTTTGCTTTGGTTTTAATCACAGATGATTTTTTTTTTAATCAGCACAATTTTATCCCAGGGAATTTAGACTAAATAACATTAAGTCAATTTTAATTAAAAGCTTTAGTTATTTCCCTGCATGTTTGTTCCAAAATCAGAAAGAGGCATGGAAGCTACGGGTGCTATTCAGCAAATAATTTATTACTAAAAGTGTAGAAAAATTTGAGTTGGAGGGAATCTCTAGGGGTCATCTGGTCCAGTCTCTCACTCACAGCAAGAGTGAGTATACTGAAGGCCTCCTCAAGCTAAGTTTTCAAAACCCAAGGATGAAGAGTCTCTAACCTTTCTGGCATTAAGCTGCCTGTGTCAGATATGTTTGCTCCATGAAGTAGCTTTTGTGGTGGTCCCCACTGTGGGATGTGACCTGCACACTTATCAGAGGTAAAGGTACAATGGCTGCAAGTAGAACAAACTTCACCTGTTTATTCCTCTGGATTAGGAGTAAACATGGACAGCTTTTAGGGAAGCTTAAGCCTTCAGTGAGTTCTTCCCTGAGCTGCAAACTTTCACGAACTCTTTTTCAGGAAAGCAGAAATTAATGTCTTCATAAAGAGCAACAGTTCATTAGCTCACCAAATCCTCATTCAACTTACTCTTAGCATTATAATTAAATGCTAATAGCTTTTATCTAGCACATCCCTGATGAAAGATCTGAATCAGACTCAGGAGATATCAATCTCCCTTTGCAGTGTGTGGAAGGAGCTGCCAGTCAGTTAGGGGGCAACCTTGATTATTTGCCCAGATATGGTTAGGAGGCATCAAGGTCAACATGCATGTCTTTTAGGAAACATATGCCCTGTGCTTTCATCCAGCAGTTAAAAAGAAACTGACAGTTTGCCATTGTTTTCCTTCTTCTCAGCTGAAAGAACCAAGCAGCTATAACTACAACAGCATAACAGGAAAATGCAAGACCATTTAAATCTTTGCTCTTTTTCATTCATTCATTTCCTGTTCATTTTTGGTGTACTCATTTCCACACAGTTACAAAAAATTTCTCAAAGCTTCCAACAGTATTGTCATAACAATTTAAAAAACAAGTTACATCCAAGTTTGTCAGATGCCAATAAAGACTCAACTGTTTTTCATAAATCTCTAAAAATAAAGCCCATGACTCCCTACATACTGATAGTGCACAGCAGTCCCATGATAAGCAGCAACACACCTAAATTCTGATTTTTTTCCTTCTGTAATCTGTTTGCAAACTCCTATTCCACTGGGATCTTCAGATTCAAGCCTTCACCGTGTTTCACATACTGATAGCAATATCCTGTAGATGTAGGAGTCCTTGACAATTTTTTTTCCCTTGATGCCTCTAGATCCTTCATCTGGCTTCCTTCATTGCATATTTCTCTCTGCTCACCTTTGTGGTCCTCCCCACGTCCCCTGCTTTCATCTGTTATGCCCCTTTCTCCCCAGCCACATATCCCAACAGATTACTTTGCATTTCCTAGTACTTTTGTCCTGTGTTTTTTAATACTCTGTCCATAATTGCTGCTAACATTCTTTCCTGGTGGGCACGCTATCATTCAGTCTTGAACAGGCACTTCTCTGTCCAGAAGATGTCTATAAACCATAGTTCTTCTCCTGAGAAATGCTGATTGACCAAATGGGTTAGAGAGAACAGTTGTTCTTGGGGGTGAGACTGTGGTCAGCAGAGCACAGAGCAGAAGCACCAAGGGTTTGATACTCTCCTTTCTTTGAATATGGTGCATTTGCCAGCAGGTTTCTAAGATCATAATTTCATAACTACCTGTAAAATGTCTCATTAATAATAGTAATAATAACCACAGTCATCAATTCTGTCTAGCTGATCACAATTATCAGTCTTAAAATTTTCAGGGAGGTTTTTCCAGACTGAAAACTGGCAGCAGTGCACAGGGCAACAAAACCTCAATGCTTTACCACTCCTTGCTTCCTGTTTCTGGAACAGTCATCCTGCAGAGCATCTCATCTCAACAGCCTCATGCAAGAAGGGTCAGTGTCTTTTGTACAATTTTAATTGGCTGGAAAGTATTTTCCGATCCTCAAGCCTTTGAATTCCAGCTTTGCCAAACAAAGTAGTCCCAGCAGGGTCCCAGTGGTTATTTCTGCATTGCTTTATTTGAAAGGCTCATTCACTTGAGAATGAATTATAACATGTGATAGTAATTAGCTGCAGAAGTTTCATCAAATTCTAAATAAATTCCTTGTGATCAAAATCATATTAGGTAAATAAACACAAAAAAATTGATAAACAAAGGCTTCTGCAGGAGTTCATTGTATGAAGAAAAGTTAATGAAAGTATTGTGTCCTCAAGAACTTCCCTGAAGAATGGAAAAGCAGCAGGGACAAAAAGGCAGCAATAACAGCAGGATTAACATGCTCTTAAAAGGAAACAGAAATTAAAAAAAAGAGAGGATTGACGAGTGGCCAGAGGATGTGCATGGCAGAAAGTTGACTCACTCAGAGGCTCCCGGGCCTGGAGGTTACATGATCACTCCTCAGCCTTCTTTAAATGCACTGAGATGAAGTAGGCTGGATTATTTAGTGCAAAAAATACAGCCCTACTGATGTCAGTCTACCTCATGAGGGTAGTTCTCTTTTACACCAGATGAGAACCTGTCCTACTCATTGGACTCATTCTTGATACCAGCAGGTGTTTTGTTGGCTTTACACCAGATATTACAGAACATCTCTTGCCATTTAATCCAGATTTTAAAATAAAATAATCCAAATCCATTTGGTTTTTTAAAAAATATTCTTTACACTCCATGCAGGAAGCTAGGAGGGTGGGGAAAAGGGGAAGGCAGAGGCAGGCCTTTTGCAAAAGGATGAAAACCATTTGAATTTTCTATATTTTGTTAAAAAGAAAATGAAGTATGAAATTTAGAGGAGCGAATTTTCTCAGTGAACATCAAAATCCACTGGACTATGATAGAGTCTCAAGTTATCCCTTAGGGGATTCATAAATCTTCTGTTAATTTGAGGGAAGTTACCCTCCAGGGAGATAATACTCTTAATGGAATTGACAAAACAAGTGGAAAATGTCTTTCCAGTCAGATTCACACTCTTCCTTACTCAGGAGGAATGAAGACACAACTGAGAGCTCTAGGCGAGGAGTTTTCTTGAGGTTTCTTAAGAACTGGAAGCTGGAATAATCATAAAAAGATGAGTATTTAATTGGACCAGCCATGTCCTAGATTTTAGAATCAGAGCATGCAATGCTACCTATAAGCCATATTTATCGAAGACAGCTTTGTCATTTGGAAGAATATAAATAGAACCTTCCTAAAGCAGAAGCATTTTCTGTCCAAAAATCTCTTTTCTGATTTGAATGTGGAAAAAGCAAATATGTATAAATGCAAACAACTGAGGAGCAGCAGGTAAATGAAAGGCCTTTCAATGAAACATTTCTCCTCTTATTGCACAAAGGTTTCATGCTGTTCATCCAATAATGAATGACCACACTTCCAATCTCAGGATATTTTCTCTGAAGAGAGTGCTATTCAGAAGACTTCAGCTCCATCTCTAAAGCAAGGTACCTAGCTCTGTGTCAAATAAAATATTGCCAAGTTTGTTGCTGTGATGATGGGATAGTCCTACAACAAAGACCACACACAAGAAAAGGCAGCTTGGTATCCTCAATGGTACTTTCCCAAATCATCTATCTCTGGGCATTAGGGAGGGGAAGCATTGAAACTTTCAGCAGGGAAAAAGAACATTTCTCTAAAATGCAGAGGTGAAGAGCTCAGTCCATGTCAGGGTTGGATAAATTCAGCTGCTGGAATGGACTGTGCTATTTTCTGCATCTGTGATCTTCACCAGGTGAATCAATATGAAAATATGACCAAAATCTTGTTATTTGGCAGCCAACTGACTGGATTTGCTAATTAATCAGTCAGTGCATTTATAACGGTCTTCGTGATGATCTTCAGGATTCAAGAATAAAATTCAAATTTCCTTGAATTACATCTTCAAACCAAATGGACAAAATACATTTTTTGCAACCTTCTTTCAAAGCACAACCATGGGTTTTCAGCATGATATAAACCTTTCCTCTTACTGGAATATGATATTCAAAGCTACAAAGCACTTTCAAACATGTTTAAACCCCAAATCTCAGAGCAGCAAGGACATACTCAGAGTTAATATAGCCAAAGCATTCTTGACACCACTTCATTTTTCCCAGTTGGTGTGCACACTGTCTGCATGCCAATAGCTCTTACACAGCAAAGTGTGCCTGGAATAAGACTCTAGGCCAGCTCTCAGAGCTGCTGGAAGGAGCAGGCAGGAAGGTTTTGCTGCTAGGTCACTAATTAAACACTAGCCTCGAGATAATAATGACTAATCTCTTTTAGCTGGTGTTTAATAACACGTGCAAAGCAGGGCAGTGGTGTCAGCCCTGTTTCCAGCAGGCAGGAGTGACAACACAGAATGCACTAGCACACCAGGAAATTTGTTAGTTAGTTTGTTTATTTGTTTGTTGCATTGAAAATCTCCAAAGGCAGAAAGATTTAAAGGGCATGAAAAAGAAACTCGTCAGACACAGATGTGACATTTCCTAATGATGCAAAATGTTAGAACAATGGCATGGGTGAGCTCCAGGACTATCCATAGGCCTAATTAGCTGTCTCACTCACTGTTATGTCAGGGCAAGGAACTGTATTCCAGTTTTCTTATACCAGGGCCCAAGAAAACCAAGCTTTTCTTCTACTGGCATGTAAAGAGGGTCAGGACCTGTGTTCCCTCTCTCCCATTCCATTGTCCTGCAGCAGCACATGCTACGTCCTGTTCTTCAGGGATGGCCTCTCTCATCTCCTGTCTAAAATCCACCTTCTACACCTCCAGTTCAGCCCCATTCCTTCTTCTTTAGGGAATCAAAAGCTTTGTCTTGATTTGGAGGAGCCCTGAGCTGGGGTAGGAGACCTGACCTGCTCCTGTTCCAGTCAAATGGAGAGCTCACCCATGCCATGCTGTGAGTCTGTCTCCCCACCCACCCACACAGCCCAAGCTGGCTGCCCTGCACCACTGCCTGATGTCTGGCTGTGGAACCTCCTCCACCAGTCCCCCTGCTAAGTTTTCACTGTAAGAGTTCTTAAAGGAATTATTCTAATAAGAGCTTTGCACTGCTTAGTGCAACATTAAATCCCACTACTATGTGGAAAGGTAAAGGAAATTTCTGATCATTACAGTATCTCTCTGTATCTCTAAATGCAATTTGAAATCCCTTTGGCATTTCTAAATGTATCTCTAAATGCAATTTGAAATCTCTTTGGCATTTCTGGTTTTTTTTTATTTTTTTCCTTTTTAAATAAAGATTAAATTGCTAGAAAATTTGCTTCTGAAGACTTGACCTTGGAAAGAAATTCAAATTCAAACCCTTACATGCCTAGACTGTGCAGTGGAACCAGTTACTTCCTCTTGCTAGCTCCAACATTTCTCAGAGAACTGCAGTTGAAATAAAGGCAGCTGGTGACAAGGAGCAGCCAGACAAATGTGTACACTTAGGATACCTTCTGTCTAGAGGATTCCAGCTTTTTTCCTACATTCCTTGGATGAAAATTTGGAAATGTCACACTTCCAAGGCAGCCCAGACTTTCCTCTGGACCTCTTAAGAGATAATGGCACTCAAGACCTGGTTAGGAAATGACCTTTAAAAAACCCACAAGCTGTACCCTGCAAAAGCTTACCTACTCCAAAACCCCTGCTGACGTAAAAGAAGAGAAAGAACACGAGTTGTTTTTCAATATCAACCCTGTTAAATGACATCTTACAAGCACTCCATAAAAGAAATCCACTCGACTATACAACAGCTGTAGGAATTTACTTTGCAGGCACGCATTAAGGCACACTGAAAGCTGTGCTCAACACTCCTGCCCAGTCACATGGAAGCTGGCTGCTCCTGTGCTGGCACACGTGAGGCAGGAGCGCTTGGCTGCAGCCTGTGGAACGCTCACCCGTGACACGTGAGGGTGGCTCTCCACAACACCAGACTTCCCCCTGGCTTTTCCTTCCTCCTGCAAATGTCAATCTTACAGCTATCCACTTCTTAAAATATTTTCATTTATTTATCACTGCTGTTTTGAACTGTATAACGAATTCTAAACCCATCTCTGCATACACTTGAAGGGGTCTTTTTGAACGAAAACCTCGGAGGAGATGGGGAGTCTGGAACAGCCATCTTAGGGCTGAGGGAGCCTTGCAGCACAAATCCTCACAGGCTGCTTCATTAATTAATAATCTGTAAGCATTTAATTGGTACCACTGGATATGTTCAGAACATAGAGAGTCTGAGAAATGAGGCAGCAGGGGTAGAGCTCTTTCAGGAATGCACAGGAAAACTGAACATTCCTGTGACTTGTAGCCTGACACTGGAACACAGCTCTGCCTTCCACATAACATCCAGGGTGTTTCTGTGGGGTGCCTACATCTCATGCTTACTTCAAAAGCTGTTGTTGGTATTCTTGGGTCTGTGGAGCAAGAAGAAAGGCCCACCCTTGGGCCCTGCCCAGAGGTACCAGAGAGCAATGGAAAAGTTCCTGCTGACTTTGAACACAACTTTTCCTTAGCCTACACTCAAGATGGTGATGGGTTTTCTGTATAAAGGCTTGAGGGTCTGCTCCAGCAGAGGGCTTTGGTGTCAGTAAAATCTTACCCAGCTGAAGGTCATGACAGTGCCCTTAAAAGGTCTTTTATTACCTAAGGGTAAGTGTTAGATTTGTTGAGAACTACTTCTAAAGCATCAGGGCAGAAGGCTGTGCCCCATTAGACACAAAGACATCACTTCCCACTCCTCTTCTTGCTAAATATGTGCATGACATAAAAGGAAGCACATACCTTATTTTCTGAAAAACATAGGTGACCAATCCAAATTAGGGCTGCTGTTAGCAGGATTGGAAAGCATCTTGGTAAACTTACATCTTCAAGTAAGTGTATAAAATGTTCACTGATTCAAAATCCTTCATTAAAGTACTGCTTTCCTTCCTCTACAAAAGGAACCATGTCCCTGCACTGAGGCCAACTCCCAAAGGACAGAGTGTAGGCGTGTGAGCATAGCTGCACCTTCCCAGCTGGACTGGCAGGTATGCCAGCACTGTAGAGGCAGCTCACAGCTCAGAGCTGCCACCAGACCAGTGTGGAAGCTGCCATGGTGCCCACTGCAAGACCAGAAAGACACGGGACACCAAGGTGTGAGAGGAGGAAGGGAAGATGCCTGCTGCATGAAACCTCTTCTGGCCTCCTTGCCTCAGAACAAGTCCCGCTGCACAGAGCAGGGACAGGACTCCCTCCCCTGCCACATCTCCTGGAAGAACCCAAGAGGACTCGGAGTTTTGTCCTGTGGAAATCTGTTGAATCCAAAACCTTTTAAAAAACACACTGTAGTTTCAGAGAGAAGATGTTTTGGTTAAAGTGCCTTGCCAGAAGATTTCTGACTAACTCCAATTACAGCAAGAACTTTCAAAATTCAACAGTCCCCAGCGTTGTTCTTGAGTTGTTCTGCTATCTTTGACATGGCTCTCCTTCAAACTTCAGCTGGGCCATAGCATCACTTACACTCTTCCTCTGCTGAACCCTCTAATTTGAAATCTTCTCTGCAGTTTCCTACTTCCCTGGGACTGGTACGAAACAAAATTTAACCTCTGTGCCCGCATTATTCAGGTTGTTGCTGACTAAAAGTCTCCCTGTGTTGTCTGACCTACTGACTTTGGCTTTCAACTACCCACTCACCATCTCACCCAGGTCTTTACAGGCAGCTAAGAGAGTGATTCAGCTTCTGGGTGATGTGAAATGGTTTCTATTTCACTTTGCAGCACATGCAGCCGAGAGGGGAACTTGAGCCCCACTCCCTGCTCTGTGAGCAGAGCATCATGCATGGAGCAGGCTCTGGACAGGAAGGGTGTGGGGGTCTCCAGGGAGGGCAGGCGTGGGGATGCTGATCCTGTCTGCCAGAGTGCTCAAGGCACATGTGGTGGGCATGCATTTCCAGGTAAGTTATCCTGCATAAATTAGGTTTATACCCAAACCTCCTTGTCTGTTCATGGCCTTGTTTTTCAGCTGGGCCTTTTGGAATGTTGGCATTTCCTTGCCTCAGCTGTGAGTCCTGGCAATATTGAGGTGAGCAAAAAATGCCTGGCTTCCCAGATCAGGGCACCTGACCCCACAGGCTGGGCTCAGACACTCACTCAGGCAGGGAGCTGTGCTCTTTTAAAGAAAGATGATCAAATTCAAGGTTGAGTTGAAGGGCAGGATTGCTTATCTTTTCGGCTAAGTTCCAGCTAATTCCCACCTTAAGTACATAAGGCAACAGTCTTACATGTCAGTCTCTATGGTTATTTAGAATTTGTATGTACAGTTTGCATAGGAAATCTGATTAATTTATCTGCCAAAAAGTATCTGGCAAATATGAGGTTAATGTAAAGGCATAAAGACATTCCTTTGAATGCTTTACAGAAGTGGTTAAGGAATTTACATTACTTTTCTCAGAGGCATTACCTCATACCTGCTGAGTTATGACAGAGAGGTATAATAGCAAGGACATTCTAACAAACAATAGCTCCTGCTGAGGAAAATAATCTTTGCTCCTAAGATAAACCAGTCAGGGTATGTTCTGATCATATGGTGACAAGACCTTGTAAGTGTGTATAATATCTGCCAAAGGCAGAACTTCCAGAAGGCAGTGATGTGTTCTCAATGTGTGACATATTTCTAATCTTTTGTGATTTTTGCCATGTTTTTTCTTATGTACCTGCCATTATATTGAATTTAGGGATCAATTCTACTTGTGGACAGCAACACTTGAGTCAATCATAGCGATCAGTGGTCACAGCACATTGGCACCATTACAGACCGTAGGGCAGTACAGCAGAAATTATTACATATTTTATATTAGACACTCATTAGATTACTCATTAGATTACACCCACCTCACACCTCCTTTCTCCCCCACTGCCCCAAACAGAGAAGACAACTAAAAACCTAGAGTGACAAAACTAACCACTAGAGTGTTAATTCAAACATTAATCTAATATTTTGAAATCTGTGCAATCGCTTTATCATAGGAGAGAGAATTATAGGCCATAGGACCACCAGCTAAATGTATCAAATGGCACTATAAATATCTTTTCAAGCAAGAGAACATATGATAAGTAAGCAGTAGAGAAGTCTTTTATGGATATTGGAGATTGTTTTATATATGCTCTACTTTTTCACACAATGCTGTTTCTCACAGATCTTTGTCTAACTGCATTTTAGAGCAATTTACTAAGGTTTTACCTCTGCTCACCCTTGTGCTGCAAACTTTGCATGCTACCACCTCTCAACACCTGCTTAACAGTATGGTGACAGACTGCAGGTGCCTTCAGACTCCTGATCAAATTCCAAATGCAAGGGAGGGGAGAATTTAGAAACTGCAAATGGACACATCAAAAAATACAGCCAACAAAAAAATCTGAACTTTTTTTTTCTGAAACCTCTCTTCCTCACCTTGCTCATGGCATTTGTTACACTGATAGCTCATTTCCAATAATAGCAGCTGCAGAGTTTGTCATACATTATTAGGTCACACGTGTGGAGCTTCCCCAGCCTGTCTAATTCTCTGTGCTTATCCCTTCTCCTAGCCTAGATAACTTTTTTTTATTGACCCAATTTTTTATTTTTTCCTTTTTTTTTTTTTTTTTTTTTTGTGTGTGTGTTTTAATTCAGAAAGTTCTGCATGCTTTCATTCATCTGAGGACTTACATCAATCCTTTATCTGTGCTCAGCCTTAAATCTGCTCTGGGGGTACAGCTCTGTGTACCCAGCTCTGCTCCTGGCAACATAGAATAGCCCATACAGACAGTCCATAAAGGCTTCATTCAGCTGAAAGGCCTTTAAAATAATCAGCTCTCCAACACCAAGGCTGGCTTCCTTTTCCTCGAGATGCAAAGCTGAGAAGTTGCCAGAAACTTTAATTTCCAGAGATTTAATTACCAATTTTAATTTCAGATTTATCTGAATTCTGGTGTCTTCAATGGGAAGGTTTATGACTCGACTTGTACCTACACTTTGAAGTTGACAGCATTAGCTGTCTCACCTAAAGTATCAGGTGTTTAAGTGCATCTTCTTTTCTTGGTGGCCAGTGCCACTGGCTTTGAGGATGTGCTTCTTAGGCACAGGAGGTTGTAGACACCCCTTCTGAAGCTGGGCTCAAACTTGTTCAGCTGCTGGTCCTATGCAGTGACATTGGACAGAATTTCTGAGTTGTCTGATCTGTTAATTCTCTTCTGACAGTAGAAAGTTGATATTCATAGTCTGGGGATGTAGCTTGGGGGTAATTTTTAGGGGCAAATGTATGGCAGTGGTAACTGATCATGAGCAGTGCATTAAGAAGAAGCAAGTTCACAGCAACCATAGGTTCTATTCAGTCAGGACTATCAATAGAATGCTTTAGTTTCATACTACTGAACTTCCTGAGCTACCTACTTCATGAGTAAAGGAATGAATCTGACCTCTGGCTATTATTTGTAGTGCTTCGGTACTTGTAATTGAGCCAAAGTCTTGAACAATGTTATCTGTCTAACATAGTCTTGTATTCCTAAAAGTTTTGCTATGGGGCCTACCATTTGTAACAGAGTTTCAAGAGGCCCATGGTGCAGAGTTCATCAATAGCTATTACAATTCTTTGAGCCTCTGTTGTGAAGAATTAGGCTATTGTCTTTCAAGCATCTCTTAACACCAGGTTTTTAATTGTTTGGCTAAATCACTTTCCTAAGATCTGAGTCACTAATGTTGTACATCTGGTGCTGTCATTCACCTTCCAAAATAGTGATACATTATGAAATTTCACTGTTCTGATTGGTAACAAGCCAAAAGATTCATTATATTATTCATCCTGTTAAGATGCAACCCTCTCTCTTTAAAAAAATGTAAGATTGCTTCAGCCAGCATAACATTCACTTGCCCTAAAATTCCTCTAATGTCTTCTGCTGATCTATGTATTGCAGATGGAAAATGCCACTCTGTCAATTTGGTGCAGGGAAGTTTAAACTTTAAATATAATGAATGGTAAAAATTTTCTATACCCAAGTTGATCACAGGTTTTTCAGAGCATTTGTGAACATCTATCGTTGCCAATGAAAACAATGCTGTGCCTACACTGCAGTCACTAATCTCAGCTCTTGAGCAGCAGATTAGAGAGTTCCATGCTGCCTCACCTGCCCATTCCCCAGCAGCCACCCCAGGCACCTCCCAGGGCTGACAGGCAGCACAGCCCTGGCTGACAAACTACTCCAATGAACTAGGCAGCATCAGTGGAGACCAACCAGAGCAGTGGCATGAAAGCTTTATTTTCCCACAGAGCACTCTTACCTTTCATTTCAGTGCTGCCTTTAGTAGCTCATTTAAATTGTGCTGAGCAATTGTGATGTTCCATTAAACCAGGTCCAGATGTTCCCTTGCTCGAGCCCTGTGACCACCCCCCCTCACATATCACAACCTCTTCATTCTGAGCCAGCTTCACATCCCACCCTCACGCTCAGCAGCTGCTGCCAGCACTGTCATTCCCTGATGCCAGCTTCCAGCCTGCTTAGTGGGTCTAGGTGACATTGTAGCAGATGTCACCATTTAATAAAGGAGAGAGGTTATATATATTCTCCTATCCTAGAAGAAAGGATGGGCCAATGTATATGCAAATGACATACAAGTGAATTTCATCCTTTCATAAATAACAAATGATTGCAGTGCCTTGAGAAACTGAATTCAATTAAGAAACATTTACATCACTGTTTTTTGCTCTGATCCTCCTGTGTTACAGTTCTCCTTGGAAATCTGCCTTCCTAGCAGAGAGCTGCATTGGCACAGGCACTTTATAAAAACACTTTGCTGAGGCACCCACTTCTAACTTGATATCTGGGCTATTACATAGCAGTTTTAATGAAATCATGTTAATTCAAAGGAAAAGTCAGAACAGCTTCTGCTCTCATCTTTTAAAAACAAAGTTTTTAATGATGGAAAGCAGACACATATGCTGAAGGGAATTCCACTGTGGGCAGTCAGTGGAATATGAGAAACCAAGAGCTGCTATGGGAAACATGGGTAAGAGGGCCACTGTTGCCTAGGTTTGCATGAAACATAACAGCTGGTTTTGCATAAAGATTTCTTTTTGTGTTTCACTGCTACTTGATCTCTCAGTGGTCTGTTTTCTACTAGACAAACACTGGATAACCCACTGTTTCTCTGGTGTCCTAAGCAATCATCCCTGGAACTTAAGATTATTATCTTGCTTACGGTAACGGCCCGTCCCTTGGTTATTGACTACAGTTATAGATGAACAAAAAGCCTTTCATGTGCTTACACAGTCTGCCAGACACAGGGCAGCATGAAGCAGGGTTCAAAGTCCAATTGATTCTAATTCCACACACTGGTAATTTTCACAGCAGCTGTCCTCTGATGATCTTGCTGAGCCTCCCTATATGTTCATGAGAGTATGAGAGTGACTCCTCCAAAGGCAATAGCAGAAAGTGTCTTATCACCCATACAGCTCTCCTTGCCTAAGGGCACATTCTCTGAAGAACATCATAACCATCCTAACCATTGCTATTCCCACCACACTGGCAGCCCCCAGAGCTATCAGGAAATTATGAAAGAGTTAGTTTTGATGAGAGAGTACTCCCAATAATGAGAGAAAAATACTTGATCCACATCATTTCAAGCAAGAAGAAACATATCCAAAAATAGATGATTAACCAAAATGTGAATCAAATGTTGAAAACTTTGAGAACTTCTCAGACTCTGTGGGCAGAATTGAATTTTGGTTCCCAACTGCTAGCAGATAAGATTGCTCATAAGATTGCAGATAACCTTCCTAAAACCACATCTACAACACAGCCTTCTGCCACAGCATGAAACTGTACACAGATGAGTCTTGGCTGCTGCTGGCTTTGTCTAAGTTACAGTGGAGGCTTCTCTATTTTGCTTACACCCAGACCTGTCAGCCAGACCAATGAATGAATGGCAGCATGTTTGTACACACCCTAATATAAGCTATAAGTACTCCAGGTATGATTTATCATGAACAACATGGAAGTAAATTATATAGCTCAGTGGAAAGTTTTTAGGGCCAATCTATATAAGACATGGGATGAATGGGCACTTCCCAGGATGGAACCATGTGCTCTCCCCAGTTGTGTCCTAGATCAATGCTAAAAGGAGACATAGTTGTGACCCCTCCCACACATCAGAGTCCCTCTGCATGGCAGGAGGGAGCCAGAGCATATCCAGGGCTTCTTTAGCTCTCAAAATACACTTGTATTGCAAATATAATTGTGAAATGCCAGAGTCTTGTCCTGAGTGCTACCATCTCTCTACAGCTTCTCAAAAAGTCATCTGAAAAACTGCAGCTCTCAGCTTTTGCATTAGAGGTGATCAATTGTCAGCCTTTGAGGAGGCATGATCCACCAGCACTATGGCAGAGATCCTTAGAAAATGAGAGTATGCCTCATGAGAGGAGAAGAGAGTCCAGATGCTGGTTTTCTTCTGGTTCTACTACATCATTGTATAGTGAATGCCAGCTATGACAAATTGTGGGATTTTCATATACCTGCTGATGTAAGCAGCAAAACTGTGGTAATGCAGACAATAGAAAGTCTTTAAAACTGTGTCATAGAGCAGCTGTCATAGTCAGCTGGTAAAACAAAGGTGCACAAAAAAGTGTAACACTGCAGCTTTTCTCTACCACTGCCACTTCCCAATCACACCTTGTAAGGAGAAATCCACTCACTGGGCTGCTTCTGATTCTCATTTTGAAGTTGTTACTGCAAGTGCAATCCCCAGCAATGAGGTAACAGAGATATTTTAGTTTCTCTGTGGGAGAACTCTATTTTTCAGGCTTGTGATTGCAGGGATCTTCCAGAGCATTACACCTCCCTTGCTGACAAGTGTATCACATCAGAGGCGTGCTGGAGGGGTGGAGAAAGCAAAATGATGCTCACATAGCAATGTCACCCACAGCATCACTCTGCTCTGATAACATGGGTTGGAACACCTGCAACCAGACTGAGAGGAGCTCAATTTCTATCAAAAGGCACAGCCTCAGAGAAAGAGCCTTACAAAAGGAATCCTATGAGATATATGTAGAGGCATATATTTATATATATGTGCATGTATATGTGCGTGTGGATATGCATTTCTGTAGGTGATGCCATCTGGGATGCTGTGCCTCTGGCTGGCAGCCAGCAGGCAGTGATTGTTAGAGCCTGGTTCCCCCTCCCAAGAGTGAAAAAGCTGCCAGCTACCAGTGCAGGGCTGACTTTGATGCAAGATTGTCCTTGAAAGAGATAAGGAAGCATGAGGATAGTTAACCTGATCATGAGCAGATCACTAAACTGTGTTACAAATAAGCAGGTATTATAGAAATGTTTTTCCTTTAGTTAAAATTCCAGTCCCACAGGAACAATTGAAATTTCATAGATTCATTTTTTTATGTGCAATGTTAGGCTGTATGATGACTGAAAATAAAATCAGTTCTGCTTCAAACCCACAAGCTTTCTATAGTTTCCTATGATAACATACTGTTACTGAGGCACATTGTTTCAAGAAACTTGTTTTCCTGGAAGCGTCTGGGAGTTTAGAAATAATCAAGAATAAGACAAAAAAAATCAAAATGACCATTAGGTTCACCAATCAAGCTAAGTAAGTAAACAAGCTTTTGAAATCCTTAAAGCAACAGCTACAGGAAAAAAAAAAAGCAGTTCTCAGAGACATGACTGACAGTTTTGTCTTTTAATCCCAAAAGCTGATGTTGTAAATTTTAAATCTTTATGCAATTAACTATGATCACAGAAGGTTGTTTGGGGGTAACCTGATTCAACTATCAGTGAGACATACATGCCTCTAGCATGCAGTATAGGGTAATTAAACTAAAACCTTTGTTTATTAAAGGTGGATTATAAAGGTGAGTCCCAGTTTAGACTATTGACACTATTTAGCTTTATGTCATTGTTTTTTCCTTGAGAAATAGGCAAAGCCATTTACAAATCTGAGTGAGTGAAGCCTTGCCGTGCCTTTGCAGTCATCAGTGCCCCTTCCCTGCTGAAGACGCCATGTGGTGCCCTGTGCACAAGCACAGAGGGGTAACAGGACCTTGCAACAGCAGCAGAGAGGCTCGTGGTCAGGCTAGAAACAGGAGCAGAGGAACCAGAGCCCTTTGCATGCCTGCTACGTGCAGAGGTCCAGTCTGAGTCTTGCTTCCCATCTAACACGAGCAGAAATAAAATGAAAAAAGCCACAAGGCTTCAGACTACACCTTATACCAACATGCCTGTCTCTCAAATGGCAATACCCTCCTTCCTCTGGCTCACCCAAAGTGGTCTGGCTTCTCCTTCCCTCCCCAGCAGGAAACAAAGGTCACAGCTCGGCTGTGGCTGGCTGGCTGTCAGGCAGGGAGTCAGCCCATTACTGAGCACAGCCTGGCCTCCCCGTGCCCGTGAGAAGGGTGTGCAGGATCCTTCCTCATGGATCTGTAACCAGCACATTCTTGTTACCAGCAGAAACACAGAGCTGACTTCCACAGCCACCAAGTTCAGCCCCTGGCATAATGGTTATTATGAAATGCAGCCTGAAACCAATAACATTGAATAGAGGAAAGTGTGAAAGTGTGTAAAAGGGCTGGCACTGAAATTCTGAGGTTAAGTTTCAACTTTGCTAGCTCCAGGTACAAGTATAGGGACTTGAGACAAACATTTAACATTATTTCTTCTACCATCTCTAGATTTCTGTGTATAATTCTACAGTTCTCAAGGCCTTTCCAGAAGAAAGAATGAAGATGAGCTTCATGAGACAAGAAAATTTCATCTAGGAAAAAAGGGCCACTTTATACTGGAAGAGAACAGAGCTGTGTAACTGCACATATTCATTTAGAGCAGGGAATATGGTGGAGCAAAACAAGGAAAACTAAAGCACAGACATGGTTATCAGTATGAAATCTTCTCATTTACTTCCCACTGTGTAATTTATTCATGCCATAGCATAAGGGAACATCAAGAAAAACAAGGAAAAAAGTGTTTTGTCAGAGTCCAATCAGTGTTGTTGAAAAAGAAAAAGCCATCTTTATCCTCTAGGCAGACTTTAATTGTGCACACAGTCCAACATTCTTACAAGGGTGCTCATTGCAACTTCTCAAAAATAATTAGTGTGGATAATGTTCACAATTATCATTTTTTAAAAGGCCAGAGGAACTGAGACATCAGTGTGAATCCCAGCTTCCTGCTGCACAGCATTGGAAGAGCAGCAGACCAACCCAGCCTGTTCACCTCATTATGCTGCTGATGGGGAGTCATGTCCTCCACATCCCCCTTCAGCTCTCACAATGAGGAGGAAACAGGTATGCAGTAAGGACAGTCTCTCTTTGTTGAATATTTTATGGGAGTGGAGGGATCCAGCCACTCTATTTCCTTCCTCTGCCTCTATTGCAATGAAAAGGAACTTCAGGGCAGCAGAGAGTAATGCCTGAAGAATTTGATTCCTCAATTTTTTATGCCTTTTAAAAGTTTTTTAAACCCTACTGCATGAGGATAATGGCATTTTCTACCAAAAGTGCATTGCTGCTGACAATGGCAAAGCATTGAGTATTCAACCCCTGCTTTTATCCGATTCCCCTCTGTAATCTCCCAGATAAGAGCAAGCAAAGCGTTTTACTTGTAGACCTTTCATATCCCTCCCGGGAAATTAAAAGTTGCAAAAATCCACCGTGGGATACTGGGAAGCCTAAGGGAGAAATCATGAATGCTTGTTAGTGAGAAAGGAAGAAAAGTCTGAGGAACCTGAGGACAGAACTGTAAGGAAAGTCAGCAATGACGGAATGGCTCTGGAGAGGAGGATATTAGCCAGCAGCACGGAATGGATCATTATGTATATGGCCTTAAGGGACTCCACCTAGAGATAGCAGGGAAAGTTTCTGCAAGACAGGAGGGAGACAAAGTTTCTCATCCCTTTCTTTCAGATTTATGAGAAAAAAGGAGCATCGCACCCTAAGGATGGCTCCATGCTGAAGGACAGCAGTAACCCATCTGGCCTGCAAAACTATTGAGAAGGATCAGGCTTTTCAACTGAACTTCATTTCAAGTAAAGAATTTACTTTGAAGAGCCACACAAATTTGGCATCCCTTCATTTTTATTGTTGCAAGTTATTTGCAACGGAAATAAAGAACAATGACAGAGAGGATATACTCCGGTTTTGAAGGATTTTTTTATTATTTATAGCTGAGGAATGAACACCAACATGTTTTACATTTCCCACTTGCAGATGTTGTTTGATGCCCAGTGTTAAGTGTCCAGGTTGCCCACTGCAGCCTACCTGTGGCCCTGGGCTGCTGGGCAGTAAGAGTATTTCCTGAGAGTTTAGGGCACTCACAGGGACTGGGGCAGCAAGTGCTCCCAGCAGAGGTGAGCTCCATGATCCCACTCCACAATGCCCAGCACTGTATGAGACTGATGGAGTAGAAAAAAACAGAGGGAATGTGTATCAGGGAGGCTCAGAGTCTGTGAAAAATACACGAGGAGATGAGGGGCAAAGTGAAGAGTTGAATATCAGCTGAGAAACATCACCTCATGTGGTACCATAATCCTTACTTTTACCATTGCTGATTGTGCTTAGCACTCTAAAACACACACACAGATCCATTTCGGGTGAGTCTCAAACCATGAGTGTTTAACAACATCCCGATGTACAGGGTTCAAGCAGGGTCCTGTGTGCTGGGACAAGCCAAAACAAGAAGTCACTCCTTATGTCTCAGTCTATAATGAAATGAATCTGAACATTCAGAGTGTGTTATTGAATAGCATGCAGCCATTAGTGAAATATAAATCTATTTTAATAAAATCTTAGATGACAGCTTTCTAACCTGAATACAGATGGCTATTGACCTTGTAATGAGTACTGCAGCCAGAGAGTAACCATTTCCTGGGTTCAACATATGGATGAACAGGTCATCTCCCCCTCTACAACTTACTTTTGCTTCGTAAGCAGGAATCATGACCGAATCAAAGGCAATCAGAGAAAGTCCCAGTCAATAGTGTTCACATTTCTGTTTTCAAATAGCTAATTTGAGGATGATCAAGAAGAACCTGATAATGATGAAATACTTCCAGTTAATTTCCAACGAAGTAGGAAGAATATTAGGGAATTCTAATGGGAGAGAAATGGATGAGTAGATTAAGACAACTTATACCAAGGAGTGCCAAAAGTAATAGATGAGGTATTAGCTCAGAAATTTTCAGAACCATGAGAAATTTTCATGGTTCTGAAAATTTCAGATGCATGTCAGTGTTTTATTTTTTACTAAAGGAAAAATTGAGGTAATTCATTTAACTCTAGCTGACATCAGTTTCAGGCAGAATTGTGGCAAACTAGGCCAGGAGTTTATGACTAACAAGATTGGAGTGCAATGGAAAAACAAGGCCACTGGAATGTGGGTATTCCAGTGAGATTTCACTTCTGTTTGATAAAGTTACCAGCACTGGTGTAGAAAATTCTGGCAAAATCAAGAGAAGTAGCTGTAGAAACTTGTGATGAAGGAAATGCAGCCGTAGCCCTCCAGCACCACAGACAACAGCATGGCTGTCAGAGAGGGAGTGACACAGATGTGGTTTCACATGCCCTGTGGAGCTGGGTTGCAAATTCAGTTTGGAGACTAAGGACCAGAATGGGAGCCTGACACTCTTTATGGTATGGATGTTTCATAGGGTCACAAAATTAAGAGTGTGCTGAAGTATGGAAATGGCCTTTGATGCCAAAGTTCAGACTGACACAAGAAGACCTGGTAACAGCATAAGATAGAAAAAAGGAGGAGGGATATATGCCAAAAATTGCAAATTAATAGTTATTTAAAGAAATTGTTTGGTTGATAAGAAAGGAACTGTGGTTGATAAGAAATGAACTGTGTATAAGATACACACATTGTCAGATTCTATCAGGTTCATAAATCCTCCCCTTTTGACTAACAACCTTAACTAATAAGCTAAAGTCTTAGAGTCATGTGCACAGCTGGGAAATGAGCTTTTCAATGCACAGGTGGTCCAAGCCCCAGAGGGAAACAGCCCCACGTGGGACTGGGACAGGGGTGCAAGGGGACACATGGGACCTTATGGTGGGTTCCCTGGAGATGGGAATCTAAGTCTAAGCCAGAAGAGATCTGCAGGTGCCAGCTGAATCTGAAGGAGACTTTCCACAGATAAGACTTGAAGTACTCCCACTTTAGAGGGGCAGAGATGGCTGACCTGACTGCAGGCTGAGAAGGAACTTACAACAATTGTGAAGCTGAGTTCATCTCTAGATTCAGGCATGCAGGTCATGCAGCAGTAACAGAGAGTTTCTGTATATCTCAGTGAGGAATTTGTTCTGATTTCGAAATTTATTATCTAAAAAATTACTAATGTTATTTCACCTTTACAGACAACTATACCAGGACAGGGTGTTCCCCGGCACCGATTGTGAAATATGTAAGATGGATAGATATGAAATATATATAGCCAGTGATTATGGGCCAAAAAAGTAACCTTCAGATTCTATTTGCAGTACAATTCTGCCACAGTAATCAATAAAGGCTTGTAAAATGCTAGTGAAGAGAGAACAAATGGGGAAGTAGCATAGCAGAAAGATACCACTGAGATTTCAATTAGCTGTCAAAACCCTTCTCTTTTTAACCTCAAGCAATTCAGCATTATTTGGCATTGTCATTTGTCTCCTTTACTTACACAGTCACTCTGAATGCTTGCAGCAGTCTGATGGGAAACATTAGTGGAAAAAGATATTTCTGAAAATACTTTGTTGTGTTTGGAAGAGCCCAATTCAATAGCACTAAGAAGAAAATGTGATTCAAGAGGGCCACATACATGCTTACATTTTTATTTTTAATCACAAAACCAGAATGTGAACTAAAAAAAGGTTTGGAGTGTTGCTTTTTTCCCCCCCAAACAGAATTTTAGTGGAGAAGTGGGAAAAACCGACTGAAACTGGTTAAAACCAGCATATCTGAGCAGCATTGTCTTCTTGTTACCTCGGGTTCCCTCTTCTGAGTATTCTTCTGGCTTTAGCACATGCCCAGGATACAGAGCACAGCGTAGCAGTGAATGCCTCCAGCTTTGAACAAGCTCCTCAGGCAGGCCAACAAGTCCAACAGACTGTGCTGCACCTCATGCCCTCACTCTGAGAGGTCAGGCTCACCAGCAGTGGGTCACAATACCAGCAGCAAGATGGTTGCTCACAGACTGAAGCTGCCCACAGTGATGCCACAAGTCTGGCAGTCCCCAGGACATGGGTACTGTCCCCACATGACATGAAATAAGTAAATGTGCTGTGTTATAGTCCTCCCAAAATTCAAGACCTTTTGAAGAATTCAACCAGACTTACAAAATGCCTCTCTTCTCAGACAGATCCTCTGTTATAGAGGAGAGAGCAATTTTTCAAGAGGGAATATTCTCCATTCAGTGGCTCTCTGGGATATAACTAACCATTAACATGATGAGGAGATGAAGCCCCTGAGGATGGTGCAGCCACATACCATTGCTCATTAACTACCAACAGCAATGCAAACCAAAGCCTAACTGGCAGGTTTTTTTAATCTCAATAATTTGACATTTAACAGCTAGGAAATGCACCCCCTGGAAAAGGATTGTCGAGTCAGGGTGATCACCAGGGAGCAGGATATTAAAAAAGAAAAACAAGTAGTGATTCATAAACTGCTGTAGTGCCACTGCATGTAGCAGAGTTCTACTGCTCCATGTAAGCTCAGGCTCTGTCTGAAAGGACCAGATCCTGTCAGGTCTCTACAACAAATGAGTGGGCCACACTGCCCACACGCTAATTCCTCATGCTGTACCACAGATTTTCCCGGTCTATCCACCCCTGCACAGCTCCTTTGACAGCATGGTTTTGCAGCACAAATATTCACATGAAATACTGCTCACTGCTGACAAAGGATCACAATGTCATTTTCACCCAGGACAGGTGCCAGGGAACTACTGCTCAGTCAAAGTGGGGAAGTAAGATATGCTTCAAGGAAATAAATTCTAAGCAGTAAATTAAATACACTGAAAGTCTCCTTGAAGAGTCATCTGCAAGCCCTTGTGCTTATCCAATGCTGACTACACAATGAAAAGCTCATTTGATTAGGAAAAAAGGCTGACAAATCCATGTGACTAAGAAAAACACGTCCTGAGGAGGCTGTCCCTGCTACAGTACAAGAAAGCACATTGTGAAACCACCATGATGTGGGTGGGAGAAGCAAATTCCAGAACTGCAGATGGTATGTGGCAGCATATTGATCACTCCCCAAGAAGACTGTCCCAGCTCCACACAGGCAGTTTGCTTGAAGGAAACAGAAAACAGAGAAGCAAGTATTCCTGCAACACAGGAACTATTCTAAACAGTCAGTTCATCATCTGCATGAAATTGTCCACCACGGTCAGAGCTGTTTAGTTTATTCAAAAATCTTCATACTCCTGGGGTTTGTGCTTTGAGACTACAGAAACTGTGAAAAGGACTTTCCAAATCAGCTGTTAAGCTGCAATACATTTACTTTAGCTCATTATATAAAAGTACGGGTTCTGTTTTTATAACAACATAGATTCCTTTGTTTGTCTAAAGCCCTATGCAAACTGTTAGCTATGTAGCACTAAACTTTAGAAGACTTGACCTTGTTCTTCATAACAAAAACATGTGGTAGGGAACCTCTAAGATGAAAAGCTTTCCTTTCAACCCATGCACCATATTCAGCTGTAAAAACAGTCTTCACACTCCTCTTGAGAGCTATTGAGCAGGTTTAGCAGTGTACTGCCTCAAAAGGAATTGCCTTCATGGCTCAGAGAGCCAACAACCCTGTTTTAGCTCATAGTGAGGGAGAAACCTGAGGAGAATGCTGCTGAAAGGCCCTCACAAACTGGTAAGTGGAAATGGGAACAGATTCAAGTACAGACATAAAGTTTTTGCTCCTCATGACTGAGGAGCATGTGGGCTTTTTGCCCACATTTCAGACTTTGTTTGACCCAAATCTTCCCAAGTCATGCACCTACAACTCGCAGCCTGAGTTCAAACACTTAAGAGATGGCAGCATCCCCTGAGCCCAAGAAAGTAAATTACATCTGGAAATGACTGCCATGCCTTCTGGGAGACCTGTGGTGAGTCCTGGACCTGCCTCTGATCCATCCAGGCTGCCTAAACAGGCAGACTCGGGTCTGCAACATATCTCCAGTATACTTGATGCTCTGCATCTCCAGAGACTGGGATAGATTTCAAGCTGTGCAGAGACAGGGAACAGATCCAGTCCTTGGTCACACACCCAGGAGTTATCAAAAACATGTTCTGCTTTTCCTGCCATGTCTTGTCTCACTTGCCTGCTTGGTGGTCTTCAGTTCCCTGAGGTAAAGTGACAGCATTTCCTATCACTCTTCTCACACCTTTGCAGATAGTCACAGTGAGCTATTCTTGTTAATGAACATCAGAAACAGGCCTCATTGGAGTGAAACACATGCCATAGCAGCAACAGAGAACTTCAGGATGAAGAAATATTTCCAGCTCAAACCAGATCTTGTCAGATGCAGATTCAGGCTCCATCAGCCTTTCCCCAAGCTCTATCCAAAGCAGGCAGAAATACTGTTCTGCTTCTAGCTGGATGAAGCAAACAAGCAAACACAAGCCAGCCAACAAGCAAACACGCAAAGCTCTGAGATTTAATTTTGTAATAGACAATTTTGCTAAACAGGTCTTCCACAGCAATAGGGATGATGTTTCACATCAATACATCAGCTCTACAGGCACCCTGACACATTTTTGTAAGGATGAGAGCTTAAGGTTTGTGGTAGTCTGTTTCTGTTAGGCAATTGGACCAACTGTCAGAATTCTCAGGTGCCATTTACCTTGGATGCCTTGTAATCTGGGTGCCAGATTTGGGACATATTGACACAGGTTTTCAGGTTTCAGGCACCAGGGAGTGGTAAGATGGTTTCAGACCTGTGGAAAATACAAGCTCTCCGCCCCTCAGAAAGGATTCTGACCTCTTTATGTTTTAAACCAGGTGATACAGATAGGGACAAAAGATCAGAAAGATCAAAAGACAATCTTTCAGGTACACAAGCTTTTGAATGGAATGAAAGGAAACTCACTCTATTTGCCTGATGTTGTTCACCTGCAGACTGAATCACACCACAGTGCAGATGTACTCTTTTACATCATGGCTCAAGGAACTGAAGAAGTTGTTTGCTTGTTTTACGTGACAGCTACTGATGTCTTATTGAGAAAGAGAACCACTCTCTTTTAAGCTCCTTTCTTTGCTTTAGTCACTGGATCGTGCTTTCTGTATTGGGGCAGCTCAGTGAAGAGTTGGAGGGCTGAAACACAAACGCCAAATGCTAGGACTTCTCCTCCAGTGGCTCCTTAAAAAAGTAGAAAGCCATAGTCAGTTGAGCCAGATGATAAAATAGAAATACAAATGTACTACACTACTAGAATAGTGGGGAAATAAATGAAGGCAATGGAGGAATATGCCTGCTCAAAATGTAGTCATGCCCCAATAAAAAAGCACTCATATAGAGCAAGGCACACTTTTGGTTCTATCAGAAGTCTACAACTTCATGGGTTTGGGACCTCACAGACAGATATTAGCCCTTACTGAAATCATTTTAAGTACTTCTAAAGATGTGTACTGAAAATTTCCATGGTCCAACTCAATGATTAGGTGCTAGATAACTTAATTTTTAAAATTCTAAATAAAGAAAAAAAATCCTCCTAATTAATTTTAGTGCCTTCTAAATTGTTCCAGTACTAATTTAACACATTCCCAACTGGGCTGAGCCATTCAGTATGGCTTACTGCAGTACAGATAATAACGTTGTCCTGTGCACACTGTTTGTTACCTCAAAAGTTTATCATTCAGGCTGTAAAAAATAGTTATAGTTGGAACAACAGTTATAGATGGGCTTGGAGAGGCTAGAAAACTGGCAGACAGCTGTTTCCTCCCCAGCATGGCTGTACCCTGACTGCTCTGGGCAGGGAAAAATCCTGATAACAGGTGAAAGTACACAGAAGTGAAAGCATCTTTATGCTGTCAATGATCATATTTATGGCTTTGACTGAAGAGCTGTGAGCTGCAAACTGTGCATTCTAGCCATTCTCCCTTCATTTTTAATAAATAAAAATGCTCTCTTGCAAAAATCAACGACTCAGGGAAAGGTTTGTTTGTTCTCTGAGTGATTTGGGAAGGCAGAGGAGAATGCTGTTGGGGAGTTCTTGGCACGGATTTACAGTGTGGAGACAACAGCCTGCAATGGAAGTTGGGAAATATTTAGAAAATTTGAAAACAGATAGTTTTATATTGTTCTTGTCTCCAGTGATGTGTGGATGGTGTTCACCTCCTGGTGGGAGGAATGGGGGTGAATGGCTGAGGAGGGAGCCAGTGGAATTCACACACTCTGGTCCCGCTGGCCTGTGCTTTGTTTAGGTACAGGGGAGGATGGAGGGTGAGGAAAGGACACTGCTTGTACATCTGAGAAATAAAGAGGTTTTTTAACTGTTAGGAATATATTGTCTTGTTTTAATAGTTTAGGGGCAGAGGTAGCAGGGAGAAAAAAGGTGGAGGTAATTTTTACCCCTGAACTAGGCAGCACAGGAAGGCACATATTTAGATGGCCAAAAATTTTTACCATATTAAATTTTGCTAAAATTCTGCCCGTTTTGCAAAACAGAAGCTGTCATTGTTTTGACGGGAAGGAAGGAAGAGGGTGGGGAAAGGGAAAAAAGTAAAGAGGAGAGGAAGAAAAAGCACATGAGAACAGACACATGTAGCACTTCCCAAACAGTTCAGAAAAATATGCATAGGCTAAGAAGAATTAGAGCACTTCAGGAAGTTTGGGGTTCAATTAGGATCACCTGGCCATTTAACCAAAGCAGCCAGTCCATAGTGACCCTAAGTAAACCACCCCAGATTTTCACAGATTACAAGAGGGCATTTTCAACATGATTGTTTGCCTTCCAATTACAATCAGTGATGCCTTGCTTACGTAAGGTTACCCCTGTTACATCAGGTGTAAAGCAGATCAAGGTCTTAGCAAAACCAAAGCCCAGTTGGCTTTGTTTCTAAGCAGAAATCTTATATTTCAAGACCAGTGCAGTTCAGGCTTCCAGGACTGCTCAGCTCAGAAGGCAATGGGTTGACAATGGCTGTAGAAAAGAGCCAAGTTTTCACCTTCCCTGCCCGCCACTGGCTGCAGCAGTCACAGACACGTGGCAGGAAGGGAACAGGAGCTGCCACATGCGGTTACAGAGCAAAGTGTCTGCATGTCTCCTAGCATCGCTACAGGCCATTGCTTAGGAGGAAAGACTGTTTGGCAAGATCCAGGCAATTAGAATTTAAAGTCAAGAGGGAGTCAGATGTGTGCTCCCCACTGCCCTGTGCCACACAGCCCTTCTACGTAAGCCTTCCTCTCTCCTAGACTGAGAAGAAGCAGGTACTTGCCTGCCTAGTGCACATGCAAGTATTCATCACATCCTGCTCAACCAGAGGGACCAGGGCTAGATTTCAATATTTGCTACTTCCATCAATCCATTTCATTCCACTTACGTGATCTGTGGGAATCCTTAGGGGAGTGCTTGCACAAGCTAGTCTGAAAAAGAAGGTCAGCCAATGCTAATCTGCTGAGAAACTGGCAGCCCTATAAGCTCGTAGCACCAGAACTCATTTGCTTTCAAAAGCAGCAACGTCAGATGCAAACAAGGTCAGGTCAATGACCTCCAGTTTGGTGCCAGTGTACATCATGGTCAGACTAGAATGAACAGTCTTGCTAAATGTGATAAAGTGCCTTGTCATATCTACCCTGGCATCTAATTTCCATGTTAACCCTTTGCTGAGTTTTGTATTCCCCATCCCTTAAATATCATCATGTTCAACAGTGTACTAGTAGCGACTTAACACAGCTGGGAATGTCTCCATGGTAGAGATACCAGTTCCAGGCATTTGTTTATTGCACACTAACCATGTCACTGAGTCACAAACAGTCTAATGTATGTGATACTCTGGCTGGTGTCTTTCAATGCATGGTAAACCTACAGTAGCACTAGGTATTGCTGTTATTATGGTCAGCAAGAGCTGTGCCAATAAGTTAGGGTGAAAAATCTTAGTTCCTCATAAAAAATATAAGAAAAGTTGTTTACTGCTGTGTTCACATCTTCTTGTGCATTTTTACTGGAAGCAGTCAACCAGCTATTAAACTAGGCTACAACATCTGCAGAGTTTATGCTTACGCATTCAAGGGTTTTACATTTTTACCTCCCAAAGTCGTTACACCAGAGACCTGGTTGCAATCATATTCTCACACTTGCATGCAGAGAAACAGTGCCTCCTATCCTATCCAAACTTCCAGTCCTGAGCTACAGAGTTTGCATTTTGCATTCTTAGCTCAAAAACATAGGGTCAACAAAAGCCAGAAACAAGTTTGTGAAATAGTTTTGATTGATGACGGTAAGTTTGTTCACAGGACATTGCCTCACTGGGCAGTAGGAGACATTTCTACAGTGATGAGTCAGTGTCTGTAGCTGGAACTAGAAGCCTAACAGCAGGTTAGTACAAAATCTAACACAAAGGGATCACCAAGGACTAAAACTCATGCTAGCACCTTCAACACCAAAAAGCTGTGTCAGGAAAAGGGCACAATTATCCTTAAGTATGCTCTTGTCACATATCCCACAAAAGCATTTCTCCAGACTAGCACTGGATGGTTTTCTGAGGGAACTGTTGGCAATCAGGACTCCCAGGTGTTTATTTGGGGTCATGATTACAGGGCTCAGCTCCAGTATTCTCTGAAGTGCTCTCTGAATGGGAGCACAGAAAAAATGTCAGTTGCCCTGAACTCTTCCCATGCAAATTGGCACATGGACATGGTGGTACTCTCTGAGACACATCTGAAAGCAAAAAGTGATGCAAGCCTGCATCATAATGAGACATCAGATGGTTAGAAGTACATCAGGTTCTGTTAGTGGGTTACTAAACTCCTAGGGAACAAATAGTACATTTAACCTGTACTTCCTGAAAAGATCAGGGAAGCAAAATAATCCAATTTATTTCCTGTGTTCCCTTATAGGTCTTGCTTTCTAAAGACCCCTATCTTTTGGCATAGTTGCTGTGGCAAAATTCAATGGTTTTAAATACTTAGTACAGATGCAGAGTCACATTTTTCATCATACACACATCTGGATACAGATCTCTCTATTTTTTCCTTAAGAATGGATGGTAGGTGTTGTCTTTGCTTATGGTTTAAAATTTAAAAAACACTCAGGTGCAACATATGCCAAGAGGGGCATCTGAATTAACACACAGCTTTGAATGAAGCACTAAGTATTATCACATGTTTCACTTGTATATGCCTGCTCAGTCCTTCCATGCTCATCATGGAATATCCATTGACTTAATTCCATTCAGCCCAATTGAGAAAACAATTCAGCAGGTAGAAACCTGCCTACTTTACAGTGAAGGAGAGATACTTGTTGGTTGGATGATTTCAAGTATCCAGCTTGAGAATGTTTTCATCTGTCCAGGTTTTGAGCTGAGATAATCACATTTTATTGGCTCTACACCATAGCAGTTCTCCCAATTGAAATATGATAGCTAGAACACTCATTTGCTGAAAAACAGTCCATCTGGAATGGTGAATCATCAGCTCTTGTCTGCCAGTACCCACCCATACAAAATGTTTGTGTCAACCATCCTTTGGATTTACCGAAAGTGGATTTACCACCCTTGTTTCTGAGGAATCCGCTAAATTAAAAGCCCATTCATTAAAGTACAGCTTTAATTCATTTCAGGCTCTTTCATGCCCTGTCATGTTATGGATATTCCTATTTCACAATCCAAGCAAGCAAAACAGAACAATCCATCCTTTGATTTGTCAAAACATTCACATGAGTTGATGACAAATATCCATCATGGAAGAAATAAGAGCTTTCACATGATGCCTAAAAAAGAAATGTTCAAATGGAGTAACTTCAGTAAACAATTTAAGTTATTTTGAACAAATATTTGTGCACATCAGGAAACAAAACACTCATTTTGTTTTTCAGTACTCGCTATAAACAGCAAAAAATGAAGAACTTTTGTGAATTCAAAACCACCACCAACTCCCTTCTTTCCCCTGATGTTTGTAAATTGTCTGCAGCAGCGTCCCACATACACTGAGCAGAACTTGCTGATCGCTGTCAAAAATGAGACAAATGGCACTACAGAGAAAATCTTAGACTGACGACGAGGTGATTGACCTTTCCATCGTGCACTGTCTGAAAGGGGGCTGCTGCTGATTCGTGAAGAGGCAAAATAAAGGAGCATGTTTTTCTGATTCTTGGGCCAAAGGGCTTGCAGCACAGTTTGTATTTCTACCCTTCACTCAGAGTAAAAGGCCAGAGTGTGCTGAGCTTGTTACTTCCAGCTGCCCCTTGAGCCATGCAGCAGATTCAGTTTATCTTTAGTTATGTGACTCAAAAAAGCAATATAATAATTACAGGATACTTGCAAAAACTGAGGGAATTTTAGAGTCTTTTAAGTGTCTCCTCTCCTCATATATCTTTTTTTCCTTTTCTTAATTTCCAGATTGACTTTTTAAACCCTGCACAGGATGTTTTAAGCTCTCCTATCTAAGCGCACTAGATCCTTTAAGGGGTTCAGCCCTAAGGACATTGACTCTCTATAAACAACAGGAAAATGATCCATCTGTTAAGAGAGAGTTGTATTGCAAAACCATACACAGCAAAACTTTGATTTTGTATGCATTCCATGGCTGAGCTGATGCCATTTTCTTTAAAAATCTTTTGTTTCTTTCCTTTAATTTGATTCACAGTTTGCTCCTTTAGAAGGTCAGCAAGAGGGGTACCTGCTGATCATACTGGACATCATGAGTTAGGCAAAACAACTACTCCTAAATTCCTTTTTACTATGACTCATAATAGTTATTATGGAACCTTTGAAATAGACCCCTCTTGCTTTGACTCACTCTTTAAATTGGCTGAAAATTCAGGGCAAGGGTCTGCTCTCCAACAAAGGGATACCAAAGTCAGACAAACCAGTCCAGGGGCAGCAAAACTACCCCCTAATTTTTCCCTTAGAGGACATGCCCACAATGCTCCCCACCACAATTGTTTCTGTTGAACTGCTTGCAGAAGGTGATGCAGAGTATGATTGTCTGGCACCCTCTGGCAAACATCTGTCTCACAACTTGACAGGTGACTCACCAATACAGTGAAAGTTACATTATGGGAAAATAGTCCCAGAGTGTGAAAAAAGAGAATTTGTGGCATGAGAGGGAGGGAAGGAGCTCTCTAGCAAGCTCAAGTTAACAGGTGGTCTTGGTTTTTCAGCTCAGCTCACAAGGGATAAAAAGGGAAATTACTTCAGCCACTTAGTTCATCAAGACTGTATTTAACAACCTCAGGTGGGAACTGTCAGGCCATAGGGAGCCTAGACCAGTTAAAAGATGTGGGAAGGATGTATGAATTACACAGATGGAATAAAGGATTTGAGTTAGATAGTCAGAAAGAAGGATTTAGTGTAACAACATCACTTCTTCTCTCCCAGTTTTTCTGCTCTGCCTCCACTCTTTTCTCACCAAGAAACAGAGGCAAAGCAAGAGTCAGAGTGCTCCAGAAACCCGGGCAGCTGCTGCCAGCAAAGAGGTAAGAAAAATGCATTTATGTAACTTTATGAACATTTTGCTTACACAGGAAATTTAATCAGCAAAGACATCATGTACTTTAGGACTTCCTAAATAGCAGTATTATCTATAAAAGGAATGAATGCTATTACATGAATTCCCCTTCCGGAGGCAGAAGTACATTTCATCGCCTTCTTGACATGCCTATAAACCCCAGAGTATTTACAGGTAGTGCACTCCAGGGCTACTGAGCAGTGAATATTTGATTTGGGCAGCTCTTAACCTCTTGAGCTCTTCTGAGTACCATATGTTGTCTGAGGTGTGCTATAAAAACTCTAGGTTCTTTCATACTAGTGACTTCCAAATCACCCATTGCCCTACAGATGTGGTAACTCAGCTCCTGCCCTGTGAAATACCCTAAAATCTCTCCTCTTTCAGAGTTACACAACTGAAAATCACATTATAGGTCTGAAATAATAGAGTCATTTGTTCTAAACTGCAGCATCCCCAAACATTTCCCAAGCCCCAAATCCATTTGGTGAAAAGGAAAGAGGAGGCAAAGCCATGTCCATATGCTCCTTGGAAAGATAGAGATCTAGTCAGGCTTTAAGGTCATGCTTTCTTGTCAATCTCTTGTGGTCCCAGAAGAGATACCGGGAGGAGAAGAAAAAAAAAAGTTGCCATAAGCTGACTTATCCTGTATTATATTCTTCTCTGAGGTTTTTTACACAGCTAGCTTGCTGGAGAATTCCTTAGACAGCTCCATGTCACTGCCACATGGGAGCTAAGGAGCTTCTTAGAATGTCTTACAGGACTCTGCAAGTCCCTGGGGCTTTACTACACAAATTAAAATATTATGAGAAAGACTGCTTATATTATCTTTGTAATTCTTAAAACAATACTTCTTATTTCCTGCTTGTCAGGGAAGGAAGAAACTAGAAATAAATAAACTACATAATAAATTCTTTGAATCCCCCCCTTTTTAACAGATAGACTATGCAGTAGTCTAACAGATAGACTACCTGTAATGTTTGAACAGGAACCTCTCCTATCTACATATCCATATTATATATATAATATCTCTATGTAGGAGCATGGAAGTCAAGCTCATTTCATGTACATAAATTCTTCCCAGCTTTTTCAGAAAAAACATATCCTCTCCTTTCATTCCTGATCCTGAGCGCCCCAAAAAATGTAGGTGTCAAAGTGGTAGGTCATGGGATGCTATAGACCCCATTTAGTTTTATACCCCTGCTGCCATAATTTCAGGGCATTTCTTTCAGGGTTAGTCCTGCCTGCCTGTTGTCTGACTTCTCCCCACCTGGCCCACCATATTGTGAAAGGTGTTTATGTACAGACAGGTGAGACTTGTTTAGCCCCTCACATATTTAACTGACAGGATGTGTAACAATGACTGCAGCTACTGATGTGCCTGATACTCCAGCTGGGATTTATTTCCATGGGCTCCAGAGCTAGCCAGAAGAGAAAATGTCACTTTAGTTAGAAAGCAGGCTCTGCAAGGGGACTGTAGTGTTCTTCCACCTGTGTGATCCATAAAGGCCAAATAAAAGATTCTCTAATCCCAGTACGTGACAACAGAAATGAGGAATACAATGCTGTCAGAGGACATGAGTTCAGACAGTGACCAAACAGAGAAGCAAACAAATTCATGGGAAAAACCTCTTCTGTCTTGCAAGATCAGTGTAAATAAAAAGAAACAAAAAGCAGCAGGAAGGACTGTGAAGATATTCAGGCAAAACTGTTCATCTGCATTTAATGGAATCAGCAAGTTTTTAATAGCAACACTGGCACTCTTCAGGCCATGTGTCCAGTGAATTACAAAGTCCAGTGCAGCCTTTTCTAGATGTTCTCAGTCCTTTTATCCACTTGAGCAATAAACTATTACTCATTCATACGCTATCATGTCAGTAATTCAGTGTAGGTATTATTACACTTGCTGGGGAATTTTGCAACAAAATAGATTTTTATTGGAGCCTGTTGACTGGTCAGAACCAAGAAATTTTAGGCAAATTGTAGTGAAAGACAGGAGCTTGTCCAGAATTTGTCCTGCCACTTTTCCTTTGGGGCATCTTATGGTATCAAAGGTTCTGGCATCTCAGCTTCTTGAGCATTTTGCCATAACCAGCACTAGCTCACCCACAAGGTCCCAAGCTTTCAGGCTTCTTAACTTGATTTTTGGATTGTAAGAAAGAGCCTCAACTACCAGACCTCTATCCATTTTTCTTCCTCTGTCTGTTTCCTTTGCATAGTGCTACAAAAAGTTAATCTCAGATGATCAGCTTCACTTATTTCACTTTGCATTTCACTTTTTCAGGACTGCATTTTAGTTTTAAGAGCAGCCTATGCTGCTAAAATACAGAGACACTACAATTTCTACAAAGCAAGGAGCTTTCTACTTGAGAGCAAGTTACCTCCCAAGACACTGAAGGACAAAAATTGAGAACACTTCTCATTTCACCTTATGCCAGTGTAATATTTGTTGCAAATATCTGAAGAGACAATTTCTTCTTCTCAAAGTGAACATTAAAACCTGATGGGCAATATGCTGGCCAAAATAAAACCACACAGCTATATTAAGCACTCTTAAGGAAAATGAGCTCTGCTTGTTAGGCATGCTGTTGAAAGAACCAGAATGAGAATTAGAAGTGTTTGAAGACATCCCCTCAGGGCTAAAAAGAACAAGCTGAATTGAATTTGACTTGTGCCATGAAAAGTACACTACCTAGAGCCCTAGCAACAGCAATCAGTAAATGAAAGCCCTGCTATGCTTGGGCACTACAGGAGAAACAGAACAAATGTACAGCACATTAATTATGTCTGTGTAATTGCTCATTAATCTGAAAAGACAGAAGGGATGTTCATCATTCATCTACTTCAACATATGACATCAGAATAAACAAATACTTTCATAAGCTTGACAAATTTGGGGAAGAAAACATTGTGTTCTCAAACAGAGAAAGCCTGGATTCTAATCCAACCCATACCAATGAGTGACAGAGGACAAACACAGGTGTTTGATGCCCTGAGAATTAGAATAAATAAAGGGCACAAGGGAAAAGAGAAGGAGGCCTTCATCATTCTTCATTGATTTTAGGTTGCAACAGGGGAAAAAAGAAGTCCAGGTTTTGATCTTATGAAAAATTGACAAGTTTACCCAACTATGTACTTTGCACTGTTATTATTATTTTATTATTTGTTTAATTCCTGTTCTCAGATGTTGATTTAAAACTGAAAGAGAATAATAGGAAATCAAAGTTATCATCCTGGAGTCAAGAAAGGATTTTAACTGTTACCACATTTTACTACACATACAACTATGACACAGTAAAAATTGACTGCTTGTTAATAGCAGCACTGTATAAAACAGACTGACTACAAGCCTCTTGGTAAATCTGAGAATTGTAGCTCTCCTCACACAATTTGTTAAGATGTGAAGCTGAAATACCCAAGCCAAAGCTCTTAAGCAGGCTCCTACTAATTTGTCAGGTGACATCAAATAAACAATCAACACTTCAGATTATTCCCTTAGAATATGGGGAATTATCAGTGTGGAAAAACACAACATCAGATTTTTTTTTTTCAAATACTGATCAGTTCAGATGTCTCTCTGTGTGTGTATGTGTGTGTGTGTGTGACCCCAAAAAGAAGGAAATTAAAGTTTTAAAATCCCAGCCTTTGAACATAATTTTGCCATTAAAAAAAGGAAAAAGACACGCAGTTTCAGCTAGGCAGAAATGCTTCTTTTCCAAAAATGAAAGTTATTTTGATATTTCTGTTAGGAAGAGGTAGATACTCCTTTCAAGACAGCACCAATGTTGCAGTTCTTAAATAAGGGGAGACCTTCTATTCTTCTGCTGCCATTTTACTGATCCTAACTTCTTCCACAGCCCCCATTACACATCTCTGAGCACTGCAAAATCTTTTAATCTGTTTATCCTTATGGCACCCCTAAGAGACGGCAGAGCACTGTTATCCCCATCTGCCAGGTGAACTGATGAAGGGAAACCAGTCCCTCATTAATCCACCATGAGCAGACCAAACAAGGGCAGAGCAATATCCTTCCAGCAAAGTGGCAGCAGACTTTATCCATGGTAAGATCCCCCACCAGGCAAGGAAGACTTTGAGTCTTTGCTTCCACTTATGCAAAGAACTGAATTCTTCTCTTTGTCATCTTGGATATTTTCAATGTAGTCCAGCAGCTACTCATGCATATTGTTTGGTACCACATTTGAGCAATGAGACAGCTTCAGGAAAAGGTGGAAACAGATAGGAATTCTGTAAAGTATCCGCTTCTTTGGATAGACCCTCTATGCTGGTCCAAAAAAACCCTTCCAGTGTATTTTGCTCATTGTTGCCTCTACACAGGAGGCTGCTTCTCCTGGCACACAGCATAGGAAATCTCCAGTTTCAACATGGAGTGTTTCAGTGCATGGAGTGGCCCTGAAGGAGTCAGATCTTGCAGCACTGAGGAGCAAACCTGAGTACAGCACCTCTGAGTGGTCTGCCAACAGTAATAGGAAAAAGGTGGTTGAAAATGAAGCAGAGATATAAATCTAGGCATTCCTGACTTTGCTTGTAAATTCTGGTGTTCCAGCCCCTGGATTATCCTCACTGTTGGGCCATATAGATTTTTGAAATGAGATAAAAAGCATTCCTGCCCTGACCAACCAGGAGTGTTTTTATCCAGGAATATATTAAAAATGTATTCTCTCGACCATCTGCCAACAAGGTGAGCACACATGGGCTGGAATGTTAATGCATGACATTGTCTTCCTTCACCTCCTCCAACTGATTCCTGGAGTTTATGGCTATGTGAATCTGACTTATGTAGAAAGAATAAAATCATTAAGCATGGTTGACTTGGCCAAAAAACATCTGAGACTGAGGTAACTGTAAGCATTTGGAAAGCATTAAAATTAATTAAGAAAATTAACTGGCTAGGTTAATCCAAAGGAGTGGAAATTGTTCTATATGGTGATGGTTAAGTACTATCAATTTTTATACTAGACTAATGCAGAGACTAAAACTTGCAAAAAGCCCTGTTTTCTCTTACAGCTCCCAATAAGGCATGTATTGCTAGAGCTAAATAAGGTAGTCTGGGTTTCAGTATCAGACTCAAAAAGGGCATAAATAAAAGACAAGTGTATGGTAGAGATGAAAGGATTCAATTTCTGGACCAGTATATACAAGGTGCAACACATTAAAGGCCCAAATTGCTGCCTGCATCTTTTCCATCTAAAGGCAAAATGGGCTGCAGTCGTCCCTATTTGCTGCTTTGCCACATTTCACAGCTCAGTCAGCATAAACCCCAAAGGTTTTTTCATTTACATTGAAGCCAACATTTCAGGAGAAAGCAGCAAATGCTTCTGTCTACCCCACCACAATATTACTGGTTTGCTTTCCCCTTCTGCATTCTATTCTCTAATTTCTGTTGTATTTCACAGACTCACAGGCTGATCAAAGTTGAATGGGAACTCTGGAAGTTCCCATTTAGATCTTCTCTAAACCCTCTGCTCAAACAGGGTCATCTAGAGTTGTTCGCCTAAGTCTACACCCAGATGTCTTTTGAATAAATATATTTATATTGTCTAAGAACTTTAATCAGCAATAAAGTCTAAAACAAATTAGAGCTAAGATATATCCTGGGAAGTAAACATTTTATACTTCTAGGCATAGCAATCATTCAAGTAACAGATGACCTTAGAGAGCCCACACAGGGCAACTGACTATCCACCTACAGCAAACTTGGATATTGACTGTTACTCACTGTCATCTACGTTAGATTCCCTTCATGTTCAGTCTAAAAAGATACAGTGGATGAATAGAAGATCTGCCCCTCTGAAAGGGGCATCTGAAATCTCATTTGAGATTTCAGGTAATAGTGGTGGCTTGGACCTGAATCTCTGTCTCAAGATGTTACAGTGTAAACGAAGCTAATGAGCATGAAAAAGGAGAGCCAACAGTAGAAAGAGATGTCTTTTCCATCTTTCAGGAGAAAAATGGCACAGAGAACAGATGAGCTTCAACTAACTTGCACCTAGTTCAATGCCTTGTACCTTGACCCGAGGTGTCTGGATCATCCAGTTTGAAAAACTGATCATCCAGCCTTTCCCAAAATACCTTTCTTTCAAAGCTGTTAAAAATAATACTGCTTACCTATGAAATATGGCTGTAAACAAACATTCAAGTCACAGACACAACGTTTTTATGAACAGTTCTGTGAGCACACACTGATGGAGTTTTTACAGAGATTGATCTGAAAAATCTTGTTTCCCTGCTATTTGGACAGGTTTTACTACTGCATCAGAAAGCTTTTGCATTGAAGGCAGCTCATCACACAGAGCACAGTGGGCCCCAGGTTTCAATCAGGTTCCTACACAGAACGCACTGCTTTCTTTATGAAAGCTTGACTGATAAGACAAGTGTGCCTCCTGAACCAAAGAAGCACATTAGCAGTAAACTTTCCATGCAGGCACAGGCAATGGCTGTAAACAGCAGACTAATGGAGCAGAGTCAACAGGGATCTCACAATCCATGAACTGATTATGTAAATGTCCTCTGACTGTTTACTTGAACCATTCTAAGCATGGCCTAAACACAAAGCACATGGAGTTTTTCAAACGTGAATGAGACTCTACTAAACATCTAGACACTTTCTCCTTGGGGGTGTTTTTCTCCAGTGCATTTGACTTTCTCAAACCAGTAAGTTGAAGGTGCAGCTGCCACTGGAATGAGGAGCCAGCTAGTTGGTATCCTTCAAAAACATGTTCTTCTTCAAATATGTCAGAAAGGAAAAAAGAAAAAAGTGCATTATGAAGCTTGAAGGGTAGCTGTTGTAAATCTTGATGCTGAAAGTGATCATTTCAAGTTACACTCATGCACCTATAAAAGGCTACAATAGCTGTTTTTTTGTTTGTTGGTGTTTTTTTTTTTTTGGTTTTGTGGTCCCAGACAGTTAGTTCTAAATGGAGAATTGTACTTCATAGACTTAAGTTAATGTAATGCTGGAAATGGTGAGGCACAACTACAGTACTATGGATGCCCAGTTCACATTCCTGCCACTTAAGTACAAACCCTCCTTTCCATCTCTCTAATCAAGCGTATATTCTTTTTCAGCATATGCAAACATCCCACAGCATGTACCTGTCCCACCTAAAGCTCCATTCCTTCAGTATTCCAGGTAGCCCCACATAACAGATGTCAAGATCTGAGGTTTGCCATCCATGGCCTGCATGCCACAAGTGGTGTTGAAAACTTCCATGGTGAATATGGGAGGGGTGGCAGCAGCAGCTCCTGCCACTGACTGCACAGATGTTTCCCCAGGAGCTGCTGGATAAGTCCCCCACATTTCTCACAGAGCAACTGGGAGTTGAAGCAATAGCAACCAACACAACCATGCCTTTAATGACAATGCAAATGTCAAGAACTTGGATTAGGATGGAAGGAAGGCTAGATCATCTTTACCCCTTAGGTGAAAGAAGAAGAACAATTAAGAAAGAAGGATAGGATTGGATTCCTCATTTTGGCAGACAGAAAAAGAAGGGAAGAAAGAAGCCAGAGAGTGAACTGCTGCCTAAGGGTGTGTAAAAGGAAGCAAGGAGCTTAAAATTGGGAAGGAAGATGGTTGGGAGCGAACTCCTATTTTGGAAAGCAAGCAGGGACATGCAACTTGCCCTGAAAGTTAGCAACTGATGCTGCCTTGAGTAGTGCTTCCCAAACAGAGTGGAAAGTGAATTTCAGAACAAAGGGTTTATGGCAGAGAACCCCTTTCCTATTCTCCCATCCCTTTTCTTTTATACAAAGAGGAATCAAGAGAAGGGCTCAGCTCTGGAAATATGGCTCCACTCCCAGTCCAACTAGTGTCAGAACCAGCTTTGGGGTCCAAGTGCACCCACAGGACTACAGGGAGCCACGATAGCTCTGAGGGCAGGGTATCTATCCTGTATTCCCTCTCAGGTATGCTGCCTGCTGACATGATGCTTTTCCATTGAGACTGGACTACTAAGAGAGTACTCTGCAGCAGCTTCCAAGTCTATGAAAGCAGAGATAACATTTGCAGTACAAAAACCCAAACTCTCAACACCTGTCCACTGGAAATAATGCCAGGGAATGGCAGTCATCAATTTTTTCTTTTTTTTTCCCATTGACCAGTAATGCACACTACAACAAATTTATATTACTGAAGAAAAGCTCTCCCGCAAATGCCAATGTAATTTGGCCTAGTTAAGCAGGTGGTTCTTAGCCCTGACTTCAACAGAAATCAGTGATCAAAGTTAAACCCATCCATAAGCATCTGCAGGATCAGAGACTGTGTCCCCATAGTCAGCTTTTCCAGTACAGTTCACAGCACTGCCAGAAAATCATATAGTATCTTAGTATATCCAGTCTATTTAGCTGGTAAGTTGTGCATCTCAGAATAGATAAATCTTCCACAAAATATTGTTGAAGATTTGCTTTTCTGACTCCCAGTTCTCCTGATAATATGCTTTCTTTTTTTTGTCAATATGTGATTCATTAAACTGATTTAAATGTACTTTGATTTTTCTTTAATGTTGACATCAATCATGTTTACTGAATTCTGTTTTTGTATTATTTGTGATACACATAATGTTTAAAAACACATGAATACACTCACTAACAATAGAAATTACCAGCTACAAAGGCAAGAAAATGATGTTCATTCCATTATCTAGATTCACCAACAGAAATCACAGATGAACTCTATTCTAATACACAGCCAGATAAGCAATCTTCTCATCTCATAATGATTTTTTCTCATTTAAATCTCCATTACTTCTGCCACCTCACTTTTATGTAATTTCCTTCTTACAAATGCTTTTATGTTAAATTTCCCCAAGCAGACAATAGATATTGTGTTTTCTTGATATCTATTTCAAAGCCTTTTATGTGGAATGAAAATAAGTGTAGAGAAGCTACAGGAAGGTTTTGTGTTTTTACATGCACTCCCCAGCTATACATATTATACACTGCAAACTCCTTCGAGATGAAAACTACACTCCTTCTTCTTAGAAACAATATTATTTCCAAAGGTAAGGATTAGAAAGCTAAGTTCCAGGCTTAAAAAATTCTTGATATAATAGTATTGCTCATAATACTGGGGAAAAAAAATCCAGAAAGTCCCTATAAGCTGAAACATATTCCACAGACCCGATGCAATAATATCATCCTTGAATTCACTCCTGCCCATCAATACAAATTTCTTCCTCTAACAATCCTATGAACCTCACCACATTTATCTTATCAAGGTATAGGTTCTGAAATCTGTCTCTAAAAGATGGAGGAGAGAAACCAATCCTGAATGAAGTGCACCTTGGCATTGCCAACTATCATATCAACCAGACTAACCTGACACTTTTTCTCTGTGAACTTACTGAGAATGCACTCGATCCCCTCATCCAGATCATCAATAAAGATGTTAAACAGAGCTGGGCCCCATACTGACCCTTGGGGAACCCTCACTAGTGATCAGCCATCAACTGGATGCAGCCCCACTCACCACCGCTCTCTGGGCTTGGCCATCCAGCCAGTTCTTAACCCAGCAAACAGTGCACCTGTCCAAGCCATGGGCTGCCAGCTTCTCCAGGAGAGTGCTGTGGGTGACAGTACTGAATTCCAGGCAGACAACATCCACAGCCTTTCTTTCACCCACCAGATGGGTCACCTGGTCAAAAAAGAAGATCAGGTTGGTCAAGAAGAACCTGCTTTCCTAAACTCATCCTGGCTGTGTCTGATCCCCTGGTTGTCCTGTATGTCCTACATGAGAACACTCAATCTGTTCCATAACCTTCCCCAGCACCAAGGTCAGGCTGGCAGCCCTGTAGTTCCCTGGATGCTCCTTCTGGCCCTTCTTGTGGATGGTTGTCACACTGACCAGATTCCAGTCATCTGGGACCTCCCTGGTTAGCCACAATGGATGATAAGTGATGAACAATGACTTGGCAAGCTCTTCCACCACTTCCCACAATAACCTCACATAGATCTCATCCAGCCCCATAGTCTTTTGAGAGTTTAAGTGGCCCAGCAGGTCACTGACTACCTCCTCCTGGACCACAGGAGGTCCATTCTGCTTTTCATCTCTGCCTACCTGCTCAGGGGCCTGTTGCCCTGAGAATAACTGGTCTTTCTGTTAAAGACTAAGACAAGGAAGATATTAAGTACTTCAGCCTTTCCTCATCCATGGTGACAGTGTCCAAAATGTATCCAGTAAAGGATGGAAATTTTCCTTGGCCCTCCTTTTGTTGTTAATGTATTTTTAAAAACATTTTTATTGTCTTTCATAGAGTGGCCACATTGTCTTCTATCTGAGCTTTAGCCTTTCTCATTTTTTCTCTCTGCGATATAACATCTTTGTACTCTTCCTGAGTTGCCTGCTCTTTCTTCTAAAGGCCAAAACCTCTCTTTTTTCCCCCTGAGTTCCTGTGAAAACTCCCTGTTTAACCAGGCCAATATTCCTGATGTCTCCTCTTTCAGCACATAGGGATGGGCTGCCTCTGCACCTCTAAGATTTCCTTCTTAATATATGCCTGGCCTTCCTGGACCCCTTCACTATTAAGAACTGTTTCCTAAGGGACTCTCTGAACCAGTGCCCTGAACAGGCCAAAGTCCACCTTCCATAAGTCCAAGGCAGAGGCTTTTTTGACCACTTCCTTAATCCATCAAGAACCAAAAAGTCCTGTAACTCTGTGGGCACTCTGCCCAAAGCAGCACCACATCTCCCACCAGCCCTTCTCTGTTCATAAAGAGCAGGTCTAGCAGGACCCTGCCGCTGTAGGCTCCCTCATCAGCTGTGTCAGGAAGTTGTTTTCCAGATGCTCCAGGAACCTCCTGGACTGACTTCTTTCCACTGTGTTGGCTCTCCAGCAGACACTGGCAGGTTAAAGCCTCCCACAAGAACAAGGTCTAGTGGTGGTGAAGCCTCAGCCAGCTGCCTGTAGAATATTCCATCTGCCTCTTTATCCTGGCTGGTTGGTCTGTAATAGACTCCCACCAGGATATCTGGCTAACCAGCTTTTGCCCTGATTCTCAGCCCTAGGCACTCAATCTTACCACCACTATCCTCAAGCTCTGTGCAGTCAAAGCACTCCCTGAGCTACAGAGACACCCCACTGCCTCTTCTTCCTTGCCTGTCCTCTTGAAGAGCCACCCCCTGCAGCACTCCAGTCATGACAGTCACCCCTCCACATTTCCCTGATGGCAACTACATCACAGCCTTGCTGCTGAAGTATGGCCTCTTGTTCCTCCTCTTTGTTACCCATGCCACCAGCACTGATGTAGATGCAATTGTGACTGCTCTGCTCTCCTCCAAAATCAGCTTCTATGTGTCTCAGGTTCTGCACACCTGAAGGGAATTGTAAGCATTTGAAATAATGATCCTTAAATCATTTGTCAATAATTCTAACCACCACATGTTGCTGAAAAACAAGAGTGTGTATGGCTCAGATTAGTTCATGTGTGTATTTTGAGACTCAGAAGAGAAGAGCTTTTGAGTTTACAGGTTTGAAAAAACAGTATGAAGAACATCCTGCGGGCAAATGATCTAACAATTGTGTCATGACATGTATTTTAGTAAGAAAAAATATTAACTGCCATGGTGAGCTAAGTGATCATTTAGACATTTGCAGACAAAAGAACCACTGCCCTGCTGAGTTTTTAATGACTTGAGAACAAAAGCATCTCCATTTAGACACCAGAAGCATTTGACCCTCACAACCCACTGTTTCTGTGTTCACTAGATTGTGCCCATACTGCCCTTCTGGTTCAGTGTTGAAGTGAAACCTTGACTGTCCTAATTCACCATCTGTCAGTTGGATTTGCAGTGTGGTTTTAGCATATTCAAACTAGATTTTCTGAGCAAGAAACCCATGCAAAAGCTCTTCTCCATCCACCCATGCACCATATTTACCCCAGTCTGTAATGGAGACAATAAGCAGATAAACTGATGACTTATCCTTCAGACAGCCTCAAACTACCAAATGATCAAGACTGCTGTGAGAATTCAAAGATATGGTATCAAAATGTGCAGGGACTAGACACCAGGTTTGAGTTACCCATCCCAGTTTGCACAGGCAGATGTTCAGAAATGCAGTTGCCTTTCAGCTTTGAGAATTATTCTCAGTGCTCCTATTACAAAACTCTAATGGATGTCTCCATCTCATCTGCCTGTTGCTACTATAATTTTATTTTATAATATTTTAGCTATAATTTTTTAGCTAAACTTGTCTGGGTTTTCTCCCTCAACAATCAGTCTAGAATTACTCTCACAATATTGTAAAGTTGGGTCATTTCTGATTCTTGTTTCCTCTTGTCCATTTCAGCTGCAGCACTGAATCATGCCACCTTCAGACCATGTAACTGGTTATCCACATGCAAGGTAAGTAGCCTCACAAAACACATTATGCAAGATCCACACAGGGTTGCCTAATTCCAAGCACCAAAGTACTAGGACACCCCTCCTTGCTGCTGCTTCTCTGTGTTCCCTATCCTGAGTTCTCCCTGCCTCCCCATGTGCTGAATATGACTGTACTTGGCAACTGAGCAAAGCAAAGGTTTAGTGACCGCTGAAAAAGCCCTCTTCCATGATAACTTTTGGCTGCAGCCCTAGGAAGTATCATCCATGAGAGCTCCAGGTGAGGCTAATGCAGGGGATTGTGGGGGCAGGCTACTGCACCTGCCTTCCCACAGCTGCTGTGTGCCAGGCTGCACCCGTGCTTGACCCATTTACAGTTGCCATGGAGAGAATGAAGCATATGGAATTATCACTCCTCCAACTGCAAGGAGATCTCATGGAAATAAACATCTATTTGTGAATTTAAAGGGGAAATACAATAAAATCATTATGAAAACCTATGTCCAGTGACTGCTGACAAACATGCATTATTTGACAAAGATAATCCATCACCCTTTGTTATCAGCAGGCTGCTGCTCTACCCGAACCAAACCTCTTCACAAGAAAATAGAGGATATTGGGCACAGTGGTGGCACCATTCCTTTCAAGACTTTCACATTCAAAACTCAAATACTTTTCATCTTAATGGTGTTGTAACACAAAAAATGGATTAAAGCAGCATTAAGCCAGAAATCATATTTTTATGTGCAGTGTAATTTCTTGCAAATCCCGTGAATAGGTTGATCTCCCTCCTAACAATTAGATTTCTTCCCTCTGTAATTGTGTTGCAGCTACAGCAGCTACTAAAGAGAACAGCACAGTGAGACATTCTCTGAGATTGCAAAGAAGAGCTCTTTCCAAGTGCTACTACTCAGCAAGGTTTCTTAAAGAAAGAAACACTACTGTATAAAGGGTCGTTGAGTCGATAAGAAATGACCAAAAATGTTTCATTTGGGCTTCAGTAAACATTTTATATATCTTAAAGATTTTTTCATTCGTTTGTTCTCTTTTTCCGGTAAACTGTGAATTTATGAATTTCAAGGATGTATAAAAATGTTGAGCTGTTGCAAGCAACTCTGCAATAATGAGACAGCTCAATTTTGCAAGCTTGGTCGCTGAAAGTAATTTTGGTCAAGCCCCCGATTAAGGATATTTGCAGCACATAATAGCAATAATTTATTGAAGCTATGGCTCAGTGAACAATGCTATCTACACTCACAGTGTCAGTGGATGGCCCTTGATTAGCTATTTATGTCCGTGTAGCTAGGCACATTCATTAGTTCTTACTTTCATTTGTTTAAACAACTTAGAAGCTTAGCTGGGGATCAGTGTTCCCAAACATCACCCACATTTGGAGAGTTTAGTCTTATACCTAAGATCTGATCCCGCTTTTTTTTCACTGAGCCTTCTGATTATTTTACATTTGTGATAACAGGGAGAGACAAGTTAAAAGAGCAGAGTGCAAAAATCAAGGCATATAAAGTCTATTATTCTAACCAGAATGTCCCACAGGGAAATGATCCAGGGCCAGCAACCCTGAAGATGGAGGAGGAGAAATTGTGCTAAAGCACATTTGAGTGACACAGACCCAGGCTGTGGGTTTGTGAGGGTTTGGGTTTGGTATTTTTTTTCCATTTTGTTTTCTGGTAAAGATTAAAGCAGACAGCTGAAAACTCAGAGGTAGGCAATGTCTTTCATCCATCTTAGAGACAGAGGGAGGTGGCTTGTCCTGTGGTAACGCAGTGCCATCTACCGATTCCTTTCTTTAAGGAAAAAAAGGGGAAAAAAACACAAAAAAGAAACCAGACTAAATGACCCCTCGTGGTAGGGCAGGCGTAATCAGTGGCTGCAGCATCAAATGACAGCTGTCCTGATTCTTACTGTGAGCTTTGCAGCACTGCAGCTCACCTGTCTCAACTACCCATAGTTAACTACAGCTAAACCCAAAATATTTATTTCACAGGTGTGAAAGACCACAAAAATGGGAAGGAAACTTTTTTTTAAAGAAAATAAACCCAGAATTTCTCATCACAGAAGACTTCATGACATACAGTGATCTTTGGATGCTGGCAGTTACTCTGAATCTGAATTATCCCCATCCTGTGAGTTGAGGTTGAGGTGCAGGTGCCTTCCAGAAGCCACACATTCCCATGAGCTAAGTGCTGGGCTGCATGCCGGGAAATTCCACATGTTTCATTTCTGTTCCCATTTGGCCTGCAGACACCCATCCCTTTGTGTTGCTGTGTAGCTGCCCTTGGCCACGAGACAGCTGCAGGCTGCACAAAAAGGTGGGGAGTGGGATGCAGCTGCATGGTCGTGACTTGGGCACATGATGACCATGTGTGTCCACTTTGTGGGACTGCTATCCCTCACCAGCAAACCTATGTTTTATCTTCTTTATTCCTAAATGAGAGGAAGATGAGTGAGAGGAAGACAGACAACAAACCTGGGATTTAGAAGTGTCAAATACACCTCAAAGCTTCCCACAGATGGGTTTTCCCTCCATATTCTTTCAGTGAGAAAGAGCAATTCCTAAAGCAAAACCCAAGAGAAACTTTTGCACATTTTTGATTGAACAAGTTTTTATGCACTGGTGCAGCATTTACTTTTTTCTAAAGATAACTTTTTTTTTTCTTCAACTCAAAATACTATCCTGAAAACTATTGTTTGCATGTTGGGCTATAACAACACCATGAACATACAGAGTCTGAGATGGTATATTAAAAACAATGGTGAGCAAGCTTCTAGAATAGTAGAAGAGCAGATCCTGAGAGATTTAATAGTTCAAAGCTGATCTATATTCACCACTAACACATCATTTTCAATTTATATGGCATATAAGAAGTAGTCCTTTTGCCTGTTCTGTCCTGGAAAGTTCTCACTTGGATACCACACCCAGGATTTGGTGCCACCTTCACAATATGTGTGAAGAGATCCAGGGGAAAGCAGTGAACAATGAGAGATCTGGAACGCATGGCATACAAAGAAGACTTGCATGAGGTAATATCACCTTAAAATACCTTAAAAAGCTACTGAAAAGAGAAGTAATAAAATGTTCCTGTCCATCATGGATAGGAGGAAGATGTAGTGACCTTCATTCACAGTTGGGAGAATTCAGGTTGCATGCCAGCAGAAAGCATTTCAGCAGCAGAGGCAGAGATGGGGAATAGGGTGCCTGAGAGGCTGTAGACTCCCTTCAACCAGAGGTCCTTACTAACAAATTTAATAGAAATACAGGCATAATTACCCTGGCCAGAAGCAAAGCCTGAAACAAGTACATTAAGTTCTTCAAACCCTCTTGCACCATGAACCTATGATGTTAAAGTTCTAGCCTAGGGAAAAAATGAGCTTCCTTCCAACCAGTAATGCAGGGTCAAAATACAAGAACAGTATTACAGAATACAATGGTTTCACACATACTGGTGTAAATGAGGAGGTACTAAATGAGGGACAGTGGAATTACACTGCTATAAAGCCCAAAAAGATGGCCTTTAAGATCATTAAACCAGTGGGTTTTACTGTAACAAAAGGCAATTTCCAGATCTTTTTTGTATCTATTCTAGTTTCTTTGTTATGTTCTATTCTGGGTTTTATAGCAGTAATGACATGATCACCTCGTTGCTCTGGTATCTAAGTAGTGTAGCAGGTGGGAAAAAATATTAGCCAGGAGAAAGATAAGTTCGTGTGATGCCCCTACACCATATTTTAAACCCACCAACAGAAGAATGGAGATGAATACATTCTTTTTATTAAACTCTACTTAGTAACCCAGTTTCTCTGCCTTCTGTGGCTAAAGGTTTCACACATCCTTCTTTTGTGAACTGGCTAATTTTGTATAGGAAAAATGTTAATTAAAAAATAAACCAAAGGGCTTAGCTAAATCTTTGATTTTCTCTGTGCCCCTGTTGCTCATTTGTAACAGAGAGATCATCGTTTTCTCACCCCAGACATCTGCTGTATGATTCATTAAGATTTGTAGGGTTGTTTGCACATTCCCAAGTTATTAAAATAGATCACAGCAGATAATCCAACACTACATTAGAAATTGATTTCCCTTTACCAGACTTTTGACAGAATGCATAAAATTACTGGACATTTTGTAGTTTTCCTTCCAAGCTATACAGTCAGCCAGTGTTACTGCCCATGCTGAGCACAGCAAATAAATCTCTCAGCAGCCTCAGTGGGAATGGGATCAGCTCATAATTTCCCCACTTTTTCTACAGGAAGACTGACACCTTGCCCACACAGTCAGCACCCTCCAGTCAGTACAACTTTGGTTTTGAGGTAATTTACTTATTGACAAGGATCAGCCTAATATCACCTATTGCAGGGTGGAAATAGTTCTCTTTGGGGTAAAGGGGATGCACAGTCTGCCTGGCTGCATGAAGAGCATCATCTCTTGTAGTTGTGATAATATTTAACTGCCCATGTGTGGACACTCTAATCCTAGGAGTAACAAGTGCAATTTCGTATTCAATCCTCTACTGAAGATAAATGCTAAGTGTGAGTAAACTAAGGGAAGAAGACACTCATATGCCAGGAGCTGATAAAGCAGAGTTTATCAGACTTAGCACAAAGACAAAGCAAGACACCCCTGAAGCTGTGGATATCAAAATCCCAGGGTCCAGGCATGAACAAGTCACCTTAAAGTTTTGACCTCAGACAAGTAGCCTGCAAACCAGGAAACAGGCATTTGGAAGTGTGAGGCAATGGCCACTAACCTGCCAAGGGTATCTGGGACAAAGTGTCCTCACTTTCAACTCTTGATACCATTGGCCCCAGACAGCTTTATTTGTCATGAGTGTTCACTTCCCCATAGCTGAGAGGGTACCAAGCAAGGACAGCTTCCACTGAACACTACAGCAATGCTCTTGCTTGAGCAGTGAGAGCAATCTTTGCTATTTCTCTCATTATTTGATAATTATGTCCTATAGCTTTGCTGCAGCAAAGCTCCTTCGTTTCCACTGTTTCAAAATATAATTCTGAAATAAGGAAGCCTTAACTTTGGGTTATTAACTTTGAATGCCAGATTGTGATTTCCATTATTTATTGCCACAACAGACTATTAAAGAGGCCTCTCCACCCAGCTAAATGCAAGATTTTGTCTTCAGGCATAATAATATCTCTGGGAGCTGCTCAGCTCTAATAAGTATTTAAACACATATTTAAATTTAAGCATGCAAGATGTCCCCTGACGTCAGTCAGAATTCTGTTTAAAAATAAATCACTAAAGACTTTGTTTTCTTTTACTCAATACAGCCTAGTTGCTATAGCAATAATCAGTGGCAGAGCTCTTGTGGTGAAAGGCAGAATGTTTTGATTGTCATGTGAAGATTCACACCTCCAGAATTCAATTCTTTTACTAGCTGCTGCTGTTCCTCCTGCTGGCTCAACAGACTGCAGTCAGTCTTTACTAGCTCTGATAAGCAGCATCAAGCCAAGGATTGTCCAGCTTGCTCTGAAAGGCCACTTAGCACTGAGGAATTAACAAGGCCTTCACTCCCTGCTCAAACAAACACCCCAAAGATGATATTACAGAACAGGTGTTTAATCTACAAGGAAACTTCCTTTTCCTTGGTAAGGAAGGCTCTTCATTCGCTTCCTCTATAAAGAACACCTGATGGAATCTATTACGCAAATGCTAATCACCATCAAAGCAGTTGTAAGAAGGGACATCCAATCCCTGATCACAAATCTGCAGTCTTCTTGTGTGTGCACAATATGCATTCAATTTTTATCACAGTTTTATGGAGCAAAGAACAAATATAGTACCAACTTGTCCACCAAGAACAGAAAAACATTCCCAGCTAGTCAGACAGAAAAATAGATGTGTGGGAAAGAATAAATGAAAAAGTATCAAAGCAGGCAGAATGGCAAGACAGAAGTTGCTGTTTAGCCTTAAGGTCACAGGCAAGTTCATAACAATTTCTGAAACTATTTGCTATGTTGAAAAACCTGAGACCTCCTAAACTACCTGCTTTTATAAGGTGCTCTTGAGGCTGGCCCTGAGCTACTTCTTGGGAATTTTAGGAGGAAAACTCAGTTCCCCAACAGTGTTCTCATGACTTGGTTGAAGAACAGCTGGATTTCTGCAGCTTCCAGATATTCCCTCCACCCTTTCAGTGACCATGCCCAGTACAAAAAGTCAGATGTCCTTCCTTGAGGTCACTGTAGGATAATTAAGGACCCAGTGTCTTGCTGCCACCTGCCAGAAAGGCTCATGGCCTTTATATGCAGTCTGAATACAAGCTGCTACAAAAGACAACATCCCCACAAACAGTGAGGTCCCAAGGATGTCCTGGGATTAAGCAGGCTCTGATGCTCTGTTTCAAAAGTAAATCACACACAACATCCCTGAAATTCAATGCAAGTACTTCTCTGATAGCACGAAACACACATGAAGCCTTTGAGATTATAGCTGGGGGGAAAAAAAAAGGTAGATACTTTCCATAGCATGTTCCTAGGGAATCTTACTTATTCTGACAGTTTTCATGTTAGAGAATGGTCACATGTTAATACAGGAAAGTAAATAAGTAAAAAGAACAGTTTTAGTAAGAGCTACTTCACAGTGGATCTGAAAAGTCACTTTATCTCTGCTTAATTCAGCTGGCTCTGAAATGGGAACACACAAGTGGAAAATTTTTTTGCTTCTGCTACCTATTTTTGGACTTGTCAAAAACATATCACCTAGATTTTTCCAGTTTTCAGCTGATAAAATGCTTGTTGCTTTCTCCTATATCCTTTCATCCTGTTAAGCTTTTCCATACACAGTAAAGTAACCGAGCTTGCCTTACCTCAGTTAAACCCTGTTTCACAAAGCCTGATGTCTATGGTCTATTTCATAACCTTAGAGTCAGGTCTTACACAGCTGCAAATGTCCAACACCCTCCCATTTACACACTACACTAGCTTAAAGTCTCAGCATAGAAAGTGGAAGCTGAAAAAAACCCGAACAGCATCTGCCACTAGAAGTGGCTGGACCTTTTCACAGGCATAGGTTGACACCAATTTCAGGCAAATATCCAAAGATTTGTTATTTCAAAGTATATCACATCTGGATCTGGTCTAGTACCTGAACCTGAAGCCTTAGGTACACAGATTCCTCACAGGAAAAACTTTCCTGCTACCTTTTTACTACTTTGCCTTTTTGCTGTATTGTACTTCAAACTTGCAGAGGCATAGGTAAAGCAGACAAGAAAAAACATCACTGTAAAAAGATGAGAACAAATGGGGTTTTTAATAACCAGAACAAAATTTAATTTTTAGCAGTTAGTGAGCTTCAGTAACTAATTTTTAAATAAATCTTACTTATATTTTTGAAGTCTTTCACCATCTTTAATACTGGACACTGACCCCAGTGATAAAGACAAATAAGCTTTGAGATGGAAACAAATATCTTCTCCTTGTCCAGAGAAATGCCTGAGAACTACTTGCTGGGAAATTATCTGTGACAGGGACATTGGAAAGCCTTGTGAAAATGCTCTTGACAAACTCAAAAGTAGGGAGGGCCTCCAGCCATGTTTGAAATGAGTATATGTGACCCAGTATGAGAACTTGGTGTTCCTTTTGTTTAAACATTAATCAGCTTTCACAGAAATAGCAGAGCAGCTTCATTCATTCTCTTTTCAATTTATATAAATATTAGATTTGTAAATACATAAAAAATCACTTTGCACTTCAAAAATTTAAATTACTGCAAATCTGAAATGTAACTTCATACAATACTTGAAAAAAAACCAATAACAAAAGCAGGAGGGAAAGAATTGAGAATACTTTCCTAATATATATGATCAATCAGATAAGTTTTCTACAGCTAACAACAAATTTGTTTCAAGAACATTTCATTTGCAGTTCATCACTATTAAAATGCCCCTAAACTTAGTCCTCCTTGCTATGTATTTCCACAGAAGCTTACAACTCTCAGAATTTAGTCATGCCCAAGCAAAAAAATCATGAAAACACGTACAGCACCACCACTCCCTACAAATTATTATTTTCATAAAATTTCTGTTGTGCTTAAGGTAATAGATATAAAACCACCTTAATCCTGCAGACTAAGCCAAACCATTCCCCTAGTAAAGAGCCACCTGGCAGAAAGGAAAATTCCTTTCTTGGCCCAGAAGTTTGTGAATGCTGAGAAGGAGAGAAGACCTCTGAGGACAGGGGTAGTTCCTCAGCCTCCTCCCATCCCATCCAAATCAATCAGCAGGACAGCTCTACACACCCTTCAGGGCTGGTTCATATTTAGAAATTAATAAAGAATAAAAAATAGCAAACCATACACCCACTCTGCTTTGGGGAAACAAATGTGCTAGTCAAGGGAAGATATAAATAACCGCACGACGACACAACGAAACGCCTCGTCCGGTGGCTCCAGTGCAAGCCGCTGTCCAGGGCCAGCAGAGCTGCTGGATGCATTCCATTAATCCCTTTCTCAAAGTGATGGATTTCTGGTTTTGGGAACGAGCCCAGTTCACCGAGGAGTCATTTTTTCCCCCCATCAGCTGAGATCAGTCACCAGTAACTCATCGCTTCTCATCCAGCCCGTGCTCTTCACTTGTAGCTGAGCCTTTCCAGCAGCGAAACCACAGCTGGCCTGCAGGAAACACCCCCGACCTCCCTATTCATAGTCTGGCAAAGGCAGGGGAAGGAGAGAGCAGGCAATCAGATACTGAGCCATAGGAAAAGTGTGACCTTCCTTTCCCTCCATAGTGACACCATTTTCTCCCTCAGCTTTAACCTTTTAAAAACATTCAAGAAGCCACGTGAAAACTCGCAACCTCAATGCAAACTAGATAGAATTACTCAAAATTTTTAGGTGCCAGAGAAAATCCGTAGTGCTGGGTATAGATATTGGGCCAGAGAAGGTGAACGTGACCAACAGCTTCAGGGAAGAGCCATTCTGGGTTATTACTCCACCAACTACAGGCATTTCTACTAAAACTGGTTTTATGTTTCGTTAAATAGGTTTGACATTCCTGAGAGCAAAAAAACAGGAGTTTTGTGTACCTAGCTCTCCAGCTGTGACACAGTTTACTTTTAGGGAATGTATGAAAAGTAAACCTTTATCAGGGACTTTCATGCCCCTTCCCTGCCAGCTGCAAGTGAGGTTGGCATGAGGCAGAAGTCATAATGCTTCTAGACACTTATGGGAAAGGATTGAGAAGCATGGAACATTTGGATGCTAAATGCAGGGAGGATGGCAAGTTTGTGTGGTGGCTAAGCAGAGGCCTGGGAAATTGCAATGGAAGTTACTCAATGTCCTGCCTTGGCCATCCAAAGCTGGCTCTGTCAGTCTACTCAGCTTCACAAGAACTTGCAGACATGTGACTGAAGGTGTACAGGGACAGAAGAGCAAAATGTGTGATGGGCTTACAGGGGAGGAACTGAGTTTTTTACTGCTTTCCAGCTGCCTTACTATAAAAGAGGGCTCACATAGCAGGCTTGTGCTCTCAGGGTGGGCAACAGCAGGGTGTAAAATTGTTGGGAAGTTTATTTACATGCTCAGTCACTCTCTCTGACCTCTAATAGGAGAAAAAGCAGCATGAAATGAGACCCCAGCTGTGAAGAATTGCCAGATAATGGGATTTATGGAAGAGTAAACATGTTTATGCACATCCCTCAGCAGCTAACCACTGTACCGAGCAAAAGACATGCTGCCACTTAAAGGGTTAAAACAGAGTCATAATTAGAAGGGAGAGTACAAGACCCTGGTGCAACCCCACTGTGTAGGACAAGGAGGAGGGTGGTGAGTGTGCACACACACCTCCTTCTGCTAGCAGCAACAATATTTTTATTCATTTTCCCAGATAACAGAATCAAAGAATCATGGAGCAGTTTGGACTGGAAAGGACCTTTAAAGGTCATCTAGTCCAACCCTCTGTCACGAGCAGGAATACCTACATTAGATCAGGTTGCTCAGAACCCCTTTCAACCTGGCTTTGAATGTTCCCAGGGACCCTAGAGCAGCTATAAGTTGCAGAGCTTTTTGTTAGCTGGGCTATCACTGCCGTCCTGAGTCAAGCTAGTGCTGTAGCTCAAAGTCTGTGCTGCCCAGTGACCTCTCTGAGGAGCAGCACAAAGTGAATGAGTTTGATCCAAGCCTTGGCATTAACATGGTTGCCAGCACCTTTGCTGGTAGTTTCTGGGCACACAGAATTTTTCTTAGTCCTAGCAGGGCAGAGCTGAGGCACTACTGCAGAAGACATTGCTTGGTCTGCCTCCATCTGGGGAGGAGTGAATGTTGGTCTCTTGGGCTGTAAATCCTAACAGCATTTCTCTGTATTTTTACTTATGGTTTTCTCAGAATTAGGGGTGGTGGAGGAAACAACTCTAAATAACCACAATGCAAACACTTTACAGTAGAGAATACACCACCCTAAAAATGGCACAGAGCCATCATTTTAAATTACACAGGGCAAGAGCAATGCCCCTTTGGAAAGTGTCATTTCAAGGTAATGAGGATGTTGAGGAAAGACTGTGTGACCCTGCCCATATTTATCCTCCTGAATAGGTGGGGATGTGTCACAAATCACTGTTACCAACCCCAGCCACTCCTCATTCCCACATAGCAAGCTCTGCCTTGCCACCAAGGGACAAAGCACAGCCACCACCATAACTATTCCATGGAAGCAGCTCACGGCCAGTTTATCACTGTGAACCTGCAGCAGGGAGCAGCAGTGCCAAAGGACAGAAATAGCAGCACTCCTTTTATCACCCAGGGTTTCACAATGCACAATGCCATGCCAAAAGGTCTTGGATAGGGTGGGGAGATTCACCTCACCTTTTCCCAGGGCTCATCACTTAGTCTTGACGTTTACGAGAACTGTAAGAAAAGCTTTCTCATTTCCAGGTGTGGCAACGTGACCCTCACCTCTCAGATCAGGATGAGGTCTCTACAAAGATTGGACTGCACTGGATGCTTCCTGAGGAAAGGGTGCAGTGTCACTCCATGTGACTGCTGCCTGAGATCATGAGCTGTATTAACCTTCTGGAGGGAAAGAGGGAAAACGAGACTGCCCCTGATCTGAGATATACAGTCACCTTTAAACAATACTCTGGTCACACAGTCTGACCGCCTCTTTACTGTAGCTCCATTCCACTCCAGGGAGAATTGCTGCTCTAAGTGGAAAGTTGAGAGCTGGAGCTGTGCTTGGCCAAACTTCCTCTTGTGATGACCAAAAGCCAAGTATTGAGAATGGGCTGTGTCCTCCCAGCTCTGCAGGGCTGGTCTGAGCTCGTCCCCACACTTACCAACCCAGAGCAAAACTGTCCCTGATGGGAAAAAAGCCTCCATTGAAGTTGGAAGAACAAAATTCAGTATCTTCCCTAGGACTAGAGAGCACTTTCCTCATTCACATTTTTCCATCCACAAAGTATGTATCAGTCTCCCCGACAGAGAAATAAGAGTTATTACCATTCTGATGTTTCAGATACCAAGTGTTCTGCATGGAGAACTACAGGACCACAAATTATATCTATTCAAAGCACGATAAATTGTTCAGGGCCACTTAGAATAAAACCAAACCAAAATTCACATGAATTTCATTTGTGAAACCCCAGGAAACTTCCAGTTCAGTTAAGAACTAAACAAGCCTGATTTGGCACACCTAATGCACCTGCTGCTCTGATCATGCAGGGCTTAGTCCATGCACAATCACTGCTTTGAGTGTTCACATTCCTTAAATTTAACTCAGAGGATAGCTAAGTAGCCACATGTAGAAACAGTGCTGTGAATTAATCATAAAAATTACCTGACTTAGCTTCAAGGAGCAGAGCTCTTTCAGGAGCACTCAAAAGCTGACAGCATCCCAGCCACAGCTCCATGGAGTACAACTCCAGCCCTTAAGGGCTGTTTCCTAAAACCAAAAGAAGTTAAACTCTTATATTATTTCATGGCAGTGAAATCCAAAAGAAAATTTTGTGTTGTTCCAAATATTGCCATAGATTTATTATTTTCCTTCACACAGATGAGTGTCAGCAGTTGCTTTTTCCCTCTCTACATGATTTGAATGACCTCAAAGTCAAAAGCCAACACCCCCCAATAAAAGTTATTTAATTTTTTTCTTTTCTGAGCTTCATCTGAGTCCAGTCCTCACTTATTCTGCTTCTTTACATCTGCTGTTACTTTAAGTATCTTTATTAGTTAGAGGAATATAAATTGATTTACAATATTCATCTACAGTGAAACAAGAACTACCAGCATTCCTGAATTAGTGTCTGACCTCCCAGGGATGCACACAGAAATCTTTCACTCTTTCTACCTCAGCTCTGCTCTAACTCATCCCTACCAGACCCAGCAGCCAGAGCACACACCAGCTGACACCTTTTTCCTGGAGTTCCAGCAGTTAGTTTTCCAGGATGCCTGAAGACAACATAAATCATATTACCACAAAAGAAAAGAATAAGCAAGAAAATTTCAGCCAGGAATATTCTGCCTCTTCCATACAAAGCAACTTTCTTCTCTGCTGAGATTAGTCAAACCATTCAGAACATTACTGCACGAGGGAAAAAACTACCCTCAACCCACTTTGAAGAAATGTCTTGCAGGCATTACAGTATAGTCTGTCCTTAAATAGCCTCAGCAGCAAGAAGAAAAATGGCTCACATTTCCAGATGTAAGATGTGCAAAGAAGGTTAATTAACTGAAATTCATACACTGCTTTGAAGCTGGAAAGACCTTCAAAGGAAGTGTTAAGAACAGATAACCAGAATCCATCTTTTCCAACCTCATAAAAAGCAGATCAATGCTGCATAGGATGTGTACAACAGAGAAATTGCCTAATTGAAGGATTATTCATCTAAGTTTTTCTTAGAGTCTAAGGGGTTGCTTAGAAACTGATGTTTCCCAGCTGTATCTCAGTCAGAGCTCTGATTTCACCACCTATTTTTGACAGGTAACCCAAATGGGACATTGGAGTCAATATGGCTAGAACATTACAGCATTTTCTTCAGCATTCAGGGCTCATAGTTTTAAGAAGCAGATTTCTGACAGCTCTCTGAAAAAGTCATTTTTTCTGTGTCTGTCCAAATACATAACAGCCCAGCTAAAAATGCTGTTTCTGTTGCACAGTATGCCCATTAAATAATTCATATCACTGACTAACACTGGTGAGAAGTGGTATGTAGTAGCAAAACAGCAAGTGAATCTGAGTACATGGCAGCACATTTCTAAATATTAATTAGGAAGGAAAGAATGAACATATTTAAAAAGAAAACTGAAATGTACCTCTTGCTGTATTTTGTCCTTAGACAGAACATTATCATCCTTACATCCAAACTGCATGAACTGCAATAACTTAGCCAAACCTCAGGGAGAATAATGGGAGTAATTCCTTTCCTCCCCAGTGGTGAAGAGCTACATCTCTCAGGCAAAGATTTGCTTTGGTAAACAATGCTCTAATTCCACTGTGGAAAAGAGGTATTAGTCAGACCCTTGGAGGAAAAGTGAGTCTCAGGCAGGATGACAGCAAAACCAGAACTAAACCACCAGCTGGCTATCAAAGGTAGACATTGATTTGTATCAGCTGAGAGGAATGTGACTTCCTCTGAACCCTTGTTCTCAAAATAAGGTAGTTTTATTATTTAGATGAGTGGATGGTGTTAAGTACGACAAATACAAAGCATGTTGTGGTATAGAGAGCTCAGGAATCTAAAAAACTTGTTTTCTTCCAGGTTGCTCATGGAAAGAAACTGAAGGAAGGGAAGAAGGTCTCAGACCAGAGTGAGAGTTTCTTTGGAAGCACTTGGATCAATACCTTAGCTTGCCCTTCTAACAGAAGCACCACACTGTGGAAACTGCATATCTAAACAGTTATGCACATACACATCCTTATTTTTTAAACATAAAGCAAAGGTTTCAAACTTTTTAATCACCAACAGAGGAAGCAGCCTGAAGCTCTTTGCAGGGGTCAACTGATTAGAAGAATCTCACAGCGCTGTAACAGCAAATTTCTCTCTGAATCACCAACAAACTCTGGTGCATGTGGCTCTTGTAGAAGTTTGATTTTCACCCCTGTCCCATATGACTCAAAGCCCAAAGGCCAGGGATACATTTGAACATCCAAAAAGCCTCTCCACACTATGCATTTGAATAGGCAAAACTGACAACTCGGGAAAAATTATTAACTGTAGGAATATAATTATGGATTACAAAAGTAGCCTTTCCATCCTCAAAAAGCTTAGTGCAGTTCTGGAATCAAACCAGCAGAGGAAGGAGGTAATTTCCTAGTCAAACTTCTAAGGTTATCTTATCAAACCTACTCCATGTCCTCTGCTTGGAAAAGAGTGACTGAAATACAGCCATTCAACAGGACTGAAATTACCTACTTTCAGCTAATAAGTACTCATGTGAAAACATGGATATTTCACCACAAGAATCCCAAAGAGAATCCCAGACAGACATTCTGCTGTTTCCACCAACAAACATTTTGGCATTCATCCTGAGGACAAGAGCTCATATTTTCGTCTGTGAAACACAGTCAACTCACTGCAGCCAAGTAAGTGTAAACAAATCAGTTTTAAAAAATACAGGCAACATTAGGAAATGTTCCTTTTCTTTTTTTATTTTTTTTTTCAATCCCTGAAAATGTCATATTACAGCTGCAGAAAATGTGACTTTGCCTGACTTTTTTGTTGGGTCAGCCAAACTTGAAGAAAAACATGAAATCTCTCTGTAACCAAGGATATACTGCTACTTTAATAGGCACTGCTCCCAAAGGAAGAGAAAATCCAATTACTAAAATGGTAGCATAATCTTCTCATTATTATTTCAGGAGCTCAGAGTTAATTGGACAAGTTTAGCACCCTGTGAATGAATGTGTGTCCTCATTTCACAATAAATAGTCTGTAATTACTTCCCTTTCTCTGAAACCAGGAGATAGCTCTCATTAGCAATACCCTGGAAGAAGCCTTTTGTGGGTTTGAGTAATATTACAAACCCCATCATTATCATATCTGGGCACCCCACAGAAGCTCTTACACACAGAGAAATGTTCTTATTTCATCTTTCATGTAACTACACAAAGGCCCCACATGCCTATGGGGAAGCTGCTTTTGCCTCAGCCTCCACTGCAGCCCAGCATCTGTCTGTCACCTCCTCATGTTCCAGTGGGCTCCTTGGACCAGGTCCTCCTTGCCAAGCTGCAAGGTCCAGCACAGCTTCCCTAAGCACAGGACAAAAACAGAGGGGTAGCATCCAGGTGAGAAACCTGGGCCTGATCCACCTGACAGGTCACAGCTTCCATCTTCCTCTTTCCACCTTAAACAACTCTCCATCCAGGACCCTTGTGCTCCCTTCTTGGGAGCATCTGCATTTTCTAGGATGTTATTAAGGACACCTGGTGCCAGAGAGAAATGCCACGAGGCAGGCTGTGCAGTGGTTAACTCATCACCCACCAGAGAACATACCAGCCAGGTGTGCTCCACCACCTCCCATGTTTTAAGAGACAAAATTTACTCTTCAACACAGAAGCCCAGGAGTGTGCATCTGCCCCTCTAGACTCATCACTGACCCCTGCAATTTCTTCCTTGCATATGAAAACACACACACACACACACACACACCAGGTGTCTTGGTAAAACAGGTGTTTGTGAGGTGTTGCAACGCATCATCCAAGTCCCACACTAGAAGGACTTTTTCAGAACTTGGAGTCATTTTTCTCCCTCCAAATCTCTTGGTTAAAGAGAACAGAAATAGATGCACAACATGACAGTAATGTTATATACAAGGGTAAAGACTATTTGCAGATTTAGCACAGTTCTGCTTATTCTCTCCAGCATCATGCTGGCTCTCCTGTTAATTGCAATGACGTGGCAGAGCTCAGGCTGAGTTCTACACTGTTGGGCTGCTTTGGCTGAACTGGTATTCTCACACTGATTGCACTTTCCCTTATAATCTCCAAATCCATTTCAGCTGCTCCTTTTCAGGAGGCAGCACCATACACAGAGGTTCTGGCTGCATAGCCAGCCTTCAGCTGCATTAAGATGCATCCTGTTTAACCAGTTATAATATTGCAGGGCTTCCCTCTTTTTTTCACTATACCCCAATCTTCACCTAAATTGCAACTGCTACCAACAGAGATTTGATGTATTCTAGAAAAAAACCTTGTGCATTGTTGTCCCTTAAGTACAAACATCACCCTCCAAGTGCAAAAACAAATGCTTGGAAAGGAGGGGAACAGAATTCAATGAAGAAAATGTCCCAGAATTTCCTGCAACTGTTGTTGGTTTCCTTTATTCATTGTATTTAGCTTTCTATAGCATATTTAATTACCATCTAGGGTGGAAAGTGAGACCCTGGTCTTACTCTAAGACTAAAATTTCATTCCGTTTTCATTTTTCACTCTCCCACCATACAGAAAATCCTCTAATTTAATAAGAAGCTTGAGGACAAGTACTTGGACACTCCAGCCAGTATCCTTTCTAGAGCTGAGACAAGTGTTGAGCTCAAGCTTCAAGTCTGAGCAAAAACTTAAACCTAAGCCCTGAAGACAAGCCCGGACAGAAACTCCTCACTGTTCCCTCACAGTCCCACTGTCTTTTTTCCCCATTTTCCTTTATTTGTTGTTGTTCATAAGAGGAAAATCTTAAGTATCTGACTCTACCTGTGAAGTTGAATCTTAAGGTATAGCTTTCTGAAGTTCAGAAATTCAAAGCCTGGGTTTTAAAACCAGTCTAGCTTACTGGACTGATTGACATTCTTGTTCTGCAGATTTAAGTTACACATGAAACTTTCTCTGACCCAAAAAGTCAAGTCTGTTTTCCTCCCTGAGACTTTTCCAAATGTCTTGCTTTGCCTAAGTTACACTGTGGGAACATGGATATAGCTTGATTTGAATATAAATATTACAGCTGATGTGTCCCCTCTCCAAAGCACATGCAGAGTCTCCCTAAGCAAAACTGCTTTCAGGCATTATACAATAACTGGGTACAGACATAAACAGGCTGACAAAAGATCTGAAATAGAACAGAAATAACCCTATGCTAATTGAGAGCTGTAAAGGATGGCAAATATATTAATACCTCCCCATGTAAGTAATCATCTCACACCAGTGAGATAATCTTCTAGTGTTAAACTGAACTGTACTCGCTCCATCAGTAAGAATTAACAGATGGAGCAACTCTTTGAGACTTACATAACAGTAATTAAACAAATCCTCCCAATGGCCACATGATTTCATGCTCAAGCCAGGGCAGTACACAAAAAAAAAGCTGTACTGTCATGTTGGAAAATTCCAGAAAATGTAGCCTGAAGAGCTCTGCAAGAGCCATCACCTCATAACTTGGATCAGCCTGCCTCATCCTCCAGGATATCCTCTTCACTGTTCACTTGGAGAGAGAGCAGAAAACTCAGAAACAAAGCAGCTGTAATAGACACCTTCATTATCTGTAGGAAGAAGCCCTTGGACTGCTCCATCTGTAAGATGAGACAGTTATCCCTACATGTTGCTGCACTGGAAGTCAGTCTGAATAAAAAACATGGGAAAGCTCATAGCTGTTGGTATATGGGAAAATTCTGTGTACCCACAGAGAGCTCCTGGTACAAGCAGGTAACCTGTCCCTTGGCACCTGCTTCACTGCCACAAGCACCAGCAGCTCCCTGTGGGACTGGGACCTAAGGCTGGAGGTAGGCATGGGAAATGCAAGAATTACCCATTTCTACTGGCAGGAAATGTCCCCACTGGGTAACACCCTCACATCTGTACATGTGTGAATGTAGAGTAATCTAAAAGGGCAAGAAATAGCAGAATGAGCAAAGTACTTGAACTGCACAATAACCATAGAAGGAAGGAGTCCTTCCTTCCATTAGAGGTGGAAAATGCAGAAAGGGACAATATTTTGTATCTTCACATGAGCTCTCCCTCCTGCCCAAAGTCAGCAGCAGCATCGGCACCAGCAGACTTCCCTTACCTCTCTGAGGTGCTGGACACAGGGATGATGGAATGGGGCTTGCCAGAAGTTCACCTCTGAGAAATCTTCACAGCCATGCTGGACAGAGGGCCACCACCTCCACACCCCACACCTGGGGGTCCTGCAGAGCTCTGTCTCCACCCCACCCACCACTCCACCTCTGATGTCTTGGGCCAGAATCATGAAGATGACACACAGACCTTTGTCTCCAGCTTGTGAAATACATCTGAAAATCTCCCATCACATTTAATGCAAAATCAACCCCTGAAAGAAAATTCATCTAATTAAACCTGAACCTAGACCAGATCCAGATGGGGGAAGCTATCCATTCATTTCTACTAATTGTGCAATATCCTATTTGTTCTTGCTGAAAATGTCTGCTCCCCATGTGCTCCTGTCACCCCCCAATTAATGAACTGTTCCACAGCTTTTTGGTTCTTGTGCTCTTCCAAACAGGATGAGTAAATAGAAAAGAAATCGGCAGAATGAAACACGCACTGATATAGCTGCTTATTCTCCTCCCAGCTGAGCAACTGGGGATTAAAAACACCAAAGCAAGTCTTCTGCTGCCACCACATGGTCATGAATAGATCTAGGCATTTTCAAAATAAAATGTTTATGCTTCTTCAGAATACATCAATTCCATAAGCCTATAATTTTTACATATTTCCTTAACACGCCTTCAACTGGGGCTTCTTGTACCAAATCCATCAAATGCCCACAGTTCCAACCTGGCTGCTAGGTCTGCCCTACAACCAGGTGGCATCCAGAGATGTGGAGGTATATCTAAGTCTCTCTTTTTGTTGAAGGCAAACAAGTTTGTGAGATACTAGATTAAAAAAAATCTCTGCAAACAAATGAAGAAGAGTTGGAAGTGGTTTTATATTTTGGCGATAAACATTTCCAACAGTTTGTTCTCTCAGGAGTAAATTCTAGGTTTTATTAATGAAGAGTTACACTGTGTGTGATGCAGCCAATATTTTCGTGCAGGGATGTAAAAACCACCATGACTGAGGTCTTGAAGTGACAAAAGGTTTTCATTTCAAAACAGTCAGAGAACAGGTATTAGGATGATTCAGCTCCCTACCATAAAGAAGGTTATAATTAAAACATTTATTGTCTCCATGAATATCAAGAGAATGTCATGACCCCACGGTTTAAAGCCACTTAGAGTAGGTTGAAGATAGCTCCTCAGGCTTTCAGTGTAGTGTAGTATCAATCCTGTCTGATATCAGTGAGGTGTGGACCACACTATGTAGAGTGAAAATGAGCTGATTCCCCTTTACAATATAAGTCTCACCACATGCTTGCTACTTTGTCCCTCAAGGTAATTCACAAACCAGAGCTACTGCCATATACTCTTTCTCCAATTTGCCTTAAAGGGACAGATTTTTGAGGCAGGAATATCAAAAATATCAAAAATATTAAAAAGGTGATCTGTAAGACAGGCAAGCCTTTGGATAGGTTGATTGTGGATTCCACACTGACCTTCTCATCCAACATGAAAAACTGACTTTAACATCAGCATTTGGGACGGTCATTCTCAGCTGTCATTGATATTACTTGACCAAAGCTCAAGAAAGGAATGGCCTGTATTCTAAGGAGCTATTTTTGGTAACTCATATTGCTGTCATTTATTTTACTCTAAAATACTTCTGTTGACATAGGTCAGTGCTTTATTGTGATGGTTTTGACCTCAGTGAAGAACTCATAGGAATCCTTTGCTCCCTCCCTGCCTATGCCTGAGGCTTTCATCCCACCAAATGGCAAGTTCAGGTCTCTCACAAGCCAGCAGTTGGTCCACACCAACCCAGACTGCAGCCTGTGTGCCACCCTGTGAACACGTCCCACATTGCTGGACCACACCGTGGCTGCCAAGCCGTACTTCACACCGTTGGCTCTTCTGATCACCTCCTCTTCTGTATCAAATGCTACCACACACGTCACAGGACCAAAGATCTCTTCTTGCATGCAACAAGATTCATCCTTGACTTCAGCAATAACTGTGGGCAACATGAAATAGCCTTTCTGGTTGCCAGGTGGGAGGGCCAAAGGATCCACTCCCTCTCCACAGAGGACTCTGGCTCCTTCAGCCTGGGCTTTCTTCACGTAGGTCCTTACCTGGGGAAGCAGCAGAAAAACATCACTGCTAAAGGACACCAAATTCCAAAGGTTCAGCAGGAGCCCCTGAACAACTCCAGCTGGAACATGCTGCCCTCTTACAATAGAGGGCAGCATTCCCTAAATTTTGTATGCAAAGCTGCGTATTCCTTGCTGAAAAAAGCAATTGTTTTCTCTTTCCTAACACTTACTAGTCCGGCAGAAAACACTGCTGGCCCTTCCCACTAAGTATTGTCAAAAGGGTAGGACCCTCAGTGAAAATACAAGTGGTTCCAGAACCTCCCTCCCTTCTCCCAGGAGCAGTTTGCTACGTATCCCATGCCATGTTTCACTCATTTACTCCAAGGAATCAGTAGTATTTTCCTGCCTCAAGGCAAGGCTTTTGAATGTTTACATGCCACTGTGATGATGAAGCCATGAACGCTACAAAAAATCTCATCAAAAAATGATTAAAGATGTTTCCATGGCTGCTGCTACCATAAGCTTGCTACCTTGAACACATGTTCTTGTACTGTTGATCCTCTTTCTGCTGTTCTGCAATTGTTTCCTGGTTTCCCTCCTTACAGAAAGACCACAGAGATACCACAGGACTTATCTTTTTCTTCTTTTAGGCACCTTGGTAGGTAAAACTTGGAAGTTCTCTGTGGTGCTACAAAGACCTGGAGAAGTGGATGCTGCTACCACTCTACTTCAGAAGAAGAGAACCTGGAGAACCTTCTGAGGCATCAGGGAAGCATATCAAAGGTCTGGCTTTCTCTCACTCTGTGGTTTTTCAGTCTGCTTCTTGCATCAGAGAGTTCTGGGATATAAACATCTGCTCTTCCTGAACTCTGACACCTTTCATTTCACATAGGCCTCTAAAGCAGACTGTGTCTAACTGTGCAGCATCTCAGCTGCTCTCCACACACAGACCATTACAAATTACTGCAAACAGTTCTAGGAAACTGTTTTGTAAAAGCCAGAATTTGCCAGAGTGATATAAAAATAAAACTTTTACCTTGTCAACTAACTTATTAGGTAAATTAGTGATCTTAGCAAATGCACTATTAAAATCCAAGAAAATGTTGTTGAACTCTTAGATTTGTGAGTATAAATTCAGGACTTAGAAGACACTTTATTTATCCCATTCAAACAGGAGGAAATATTATTTTAAATTATTTTTCCCAGGGAGTTTGATATTTTTTTCAGAGTAATCACACGATCCCAAGCCACAGGCAACAGAAACCTCATTAAAAAGATACCTTATGATGGCTTTGAGTTATCATCCCTCAGAGCTGATCTTGGAGATAACAAGATTCTTTCCCACATAGTCCTGAAACCACCTTTTAGCCCTCTAAAAGATGAGATGAAATCACATAAACTCCATGTAGCATCACCTTTTCTAGATGCTCTTTACTTATTAGCGCTCCCACATCGCTTGTAGGATCTGAGGGATTCCCAGTCTTCCACTTCTTGGCCTCTGCCACAAACCTCTTCAAAAACTCACTGTATATTCCCCTCTGAACAAAGATCCTGGAGGTGCAGAGACAGATCTCACCCTGTCAAAAAGAAAGAAACAAACTAGAAATCAACAATATTGGTTCATACTACATTGCACTATTGACATGTATTAGGAATTACAACCCAGTTCAATTGTGTCCCTGCATCCTTGGGAGTGCAAACTACAATAACCAGCACTGCAAAATGGGATTTTTTTCCAGATTAAAAAAAAAATGGAGAAGGAAAAGGCAAAACTGTATCAGTATCATGCAATCACTACCATAAGTAAATTTAATTTTATAAATTACATGTTTTCTTCTCCAACATTTTTAATAGGAAACATGATTTCCAACTCTGAATGATCTCTCTCCATTTCCTGATAATCTCTCTCTGATACCAAGCTATTTTTCTAACACCTGCCCAGATACAATTTCCTGGCTTTGGTGATCTCTCCTGAGGGTGGTGATGAGGGAAGAATAATGTTGTTAAAATTTTGGGGGAAGTTCCCTTATTTAATTCTAAGAAAACAACCAGCTCCCCACTTTCTTACTCAGTGGAACTTAAAGCAGCTGCTTCCCTGAGAGATAAGAAATGTACGTACTTTGAGAGGAGCAATAACACCTTGTTATCTTCTGACGGAGAGCACAAAGAGCCTTTTATTACTCTGTGTCCCTCCTGGTGGAATAATGAAACCTTTTTCCTAGTTTTCTACTTAGGATTTTCTCCAACACCATCTTGAAACAGTCCTTGACAATTTGAGATTCAGATCCAAAGGCAGGTGCAGCATGCACACAAACCCTCAGGCACACACCCCTCCTGCTGCCAACTGGGTTCATGTGTTACAGGGGCGGGAGGCACCTGGTTGGCAAAGCTGGACCTCACGGTGGTGGGGATGCACTGGCTCAAGTCGGCGTCGTCGAAGATGATGGCGGGGTTTTTGCCGCCCAGCTCCAGCGAGAGCCGCTTGCAGTGCGGAGCGCTTCTCTCCGTGATCCGCTGGGCCGTCAGCGTGCTGCCCGTGAAGGAGATCAGAGGCACCTCGGGGTGGCACACCAGGGCCTCTCCTGCCTTGGCCCCTGTCCCAAACACGACATTGACCACGCCAGGAGGCACCCCTGATGGGAACAAAGGCACACAGTCATTGTACCCTCCTGTCCCTCCGAGGGTGCTGCCTCACTTTGTGAAAAACACTAACCCTTAGCTTCAGGAGTAGCTGAAATGCACGTGTTGGACAGCTCTAGGGGTCATGGCTTAAATGATAAAAGCAGTCCCACTAATCAAGCCTGTCTGACATGAATCACCAGGGATGCAGTGTACGGTCATTCAGGGAACAAGCAATTGTTCTCCCAGTTTTAATCAAGAGTGCACCAAATACAGCTGTGACAGAGTGACACTAATAAGTAAAGAGCTCACCAAGAGCTGATTCTCACTCCTTTATTCTCTCATGGCTCCTGTGCTTGCACCACAGACTCAGGACATCTGTAAATGGACTGCAGGAGGGGCAAAAGTTTTCATCAGAAGATAGTGGAAAAAAATGAGCAACAGCTGGATTGGGGAGACAGGATAGTACGAGGACAGAGAAATCCTTTCGTTCTCCAGGGCGACATTCAGCTACAGCAGTCTTTCCTGGAGCCTTTAAATACCTTCTGGTTTATGCACTAAAAAACCTGGTGCACAGACTAGCACTTCCATTCTATTCCTGCTCCTTAGCATGCTACAGGACTTACCTGCTTTCTCCAAGAGTTGGCACATCATCCAGGCTGTGACAGATGTCATCTCACTTGGCTTGGCAACCACAGTATTTCCACATGCAATGGCGGGAGCTATTTTCCAAGTCAACAAATACAGTGGCAAATTCCAAGGACTGATTAAACCAGCTGCAAAACAAAACCACAAAGACAGGAGGTCAGTCTGCTGGGATACAAAACTCATTTCTCTGACCTCAAGAATTATATACACCAATTCAGATCTCTGAAGGGAATTTGGCCATGGCTTTTATTTCCAGACAATATGTAAAATAAATTTCCAGCATTTCTCACAGGGAGATAGTCTCTCAAAAGACCTGTGCAAATGATTCTAAAAGTGATCAGCTGAACTCTCTGAGTAAGTTTTGCTGCTTCTTTAGGGCAGAATCTTATATTCTCAGGAAGTTTTTTAGTGTTTTGCAGGAGCATCAATGCAAGGTTAGCCGTAACAATAATTTGCAACAATCGTCTGTGGTAAAACTTTGTGTTAGGAAAGAGCAAGTGAAAGTAATTATAGAATGGTTTGGGTTGAGAGGGTCCTTAAAGATCATCTGGTTCCAGCCTCCCAGGGACACCTTTCACTAGACTATGTTTCTCAAAACCCCACCCAACCTGGCCTTGAACACTGCCAGGGTTGGGGCATTGTCCATTTCTTCAGGCATCCTGTACCAGTGCCTCATCACCCTCCCAGTAAAGAATTTCTTCCTAACATCTAAACCTACCCTTGCTCAGTCTGAAGCCATTACCCCTTGTCCTATCACTACATGTCCTTGTAAAAAGTCCCTCTCTCTTAAGCTCTCTTGCAGGTCTCCCAAGAGTTTTCTCTTTCCAGGCTGAATGTGCCATTTCAGATCATATTCCTGCTTTCTCTTGCTCTTTAAAGCCGTTTTTTATTTTTCAATTTTAATATTAAACAAACTCTGCATAACATACAGTACACATTTTCCAGAGAAATTTTAGTCTAACTTATGAGTGCCAACATTTATCACTATATAAACTGTTGTTCCCATGAATTGCTGAATGACCAGAATTATTTTCAGTCATTGCCTTTAGGAATATTTTCAGTTTACATATTAATAGGAATTGTAATTTTCACGTCTGACTCCTTACAAAAGCCATGGGATTTCTTTCTGTTTGATGAAGCAGATTGAGGGAAGGACTTTTCCTTATGAGAATAATTTTACCAGAAAAAGTCATGTTCTCCACTGCTCAAGAAAAGTTTTAACAGGGTCCTTCCTCTAAGCTAACCAATTTTATGTTTTAAGTAATTGAAGTGTAAATGTGGAGAACTCACATATATTTAATGTTAGATGTTATTTAGACTATTATGTATAACATAACCTAAAAATGAAATCATTACAACATTGTTACTTGTCAGCTCAGGACAACCACTTTATTTTCTGAAGCAGCAGCAGCATCTAGTGGCTGAGTTCAGCAACTCCCCAGCGAGAGTGGTTTCTTCATCCATGTGCACTGGGGCCACAGACTACTACAGCTTTCCCAAAGGAGAGGGGGATTCAGTCTTCCCCGCTGGAGCAGGAGCTCAGTGCTCTGCACATCGCACTGACCCACAGCTGTAATGCTCACCCACAGACACACAGAGGCAAAACACAGGAGAGACTGTGAAGGTGAGAGCAGTAGATGAAGCTGTTTTAGGTATGCAGTCTTTTTTCTTTTTTTTGCCATGAAGTCACATAACTGAATTTACATGGAGCTGCTGATGCTTTAGCAGACAAGCCCATGTTTAGCACATGACTGAGATAATAAATGCTTTCAAAAACTCTTTGATGAGCCCCTAGGGAGGCAGACTTTTCAGCACGTGAGGATCATCATACCAACTCCCACAGGTGCCCTGGAGGTGTAGTGCACACAGCCCATGGCCGGCATTTCGGTGCACTCTGTGACGTGATGAAGGATGGAAGAGGCGAAGAACCGGAAGTTGTGCACAGCCCGAGGGATGTCCACTGTCCTGGCAAATGTAATCGTTTTTCCTGAAACAAAAACAAACATTCTGTCATCATGGACAGAAACATTGCTTTACAGTCTGCTCTCAAAGTTGATTTGTGTGTCTTTTGGGAAATTTCTTTTGTCCTGTGCCCAAAGGCAGCACAGTACAAATGGAGTCAATGACAACAGCTCCCCTCTAGTAATTCCAAATATCTGACAACTGAAGTCAAAGTCGGTAGTTCCTAAAAGCAAGAATCACCCAGGAATCCCAAATCCAAAACCTCCTCAAGGTTCATGCACATCTACTCCAATTTGCTCCAACAGTTCATACTATAAAAAAAACCAAACATCCAAATCCTCCATTTCAATATTCAGCAAGGCACACTTATTTGAGATCAACAGTTCCAGTTCTTACCCTGATCCTTTGACTCTGCTTGTGCAAATGCTTCCAGGTCATGTTCAATCAGGTCTGCCAATTTGTTCAAGATTTGAGATCTTTCCAATGGACTTTTTGAGGACCAAATTGGGAAGGCATCTTTGGCAGCTTTGACAGCAGCTTCCACCTAAAAAAGCAAAAGAGGGATGGTGAATGCTAATGAAAGGCTTAAGAAAATATTAAACACATAGCAGATAAATTCCTATTTCAGAGAGTAACAATCCAGACCACATTGCTGGGGAGATGGCAATTCCTCAAAGCTTCTCCATTGTTATCAAGTCACTACACCATAACTCAAGAAGTGTTACTGAAACAGAATATCTAGAAAAGAAACTTCCACTGGAAATCTTGTTTTTCTCCAAATTACAGCAACCTGTGGGCCACCCTCCAGGCCTGGAAGAAATGCTGGAATGGTCAACTGGCACCAGCAGGTGCCACTGGCCAAAACAAAAACAATCTTTTTTCTCATGGAGGAAAGAGCAAGAATCTCCCCAGAGCAAACACAGCTTCAGTTTAAATATGCACAACCCTTGCAACACCAGGCTTCAGCCACAGCAGGCAGTGATGAAAGTAAGGGGCTGGATGCTCTGCCAGCTCTTAATTCCACCATTTGGTTCAAGCAAGGACTAAGAATATATTTAGGGAATGTTCACTGAGGAAAATTTTATCTTACCTGATCACAGCTAGAAAGCCATTAATGCCCTCTCAGGAAAAAGAAAAAAGTTCCTTTTTCAACTCTGGGAGTTTAGTCAGTTCTCTTACCAGACACCTAACAAAGCCTACAGGTAAGAATCATTAAATGCATTTATACAGATACACAGCACTCCTATCAGTATTTTGCTTGAGATGTACATGATTGCTGCATGGTCCTTCAGCCTGACATTTCTGAACAGTGGCAAATTACCAGCACTTTTCTGAAGCAGACCTATCTTCAAAGGATTAAAATTCAGCAGAAGGCTTTCTGTCCCATCAGTCATTTCCTCTGGACTCTTCAATGGAAGTTACATGCATCATTCATCTGTTGATTTATAACAGTTCCTTCTTCATGTTTACCAGTCTCACACTAACTAAAGATGGTCATCAATATCCTTCCATATTTTAATTAACTGTCCTATTTCCCAGCTTTTGCTTCCTGTGTAACACTTATGTCATACTCCCATTATCTAATATATGCATCAAAGTGGTGGTTTAGTCAAAACTGTCTTAGCTGAGTTCCTAAAATTTTGCTCATATAATTTCCTCAGTTTTGCCCAAATCAATAACTAGTAGGATGCTGATGCAATATTGATCAGACCATTATGACCTCTCTGAATGTTGCCATATTGCTAGTTCCCATGAAGTCACTGAAGGCTCCTTTCCACCAATTCCACAAAACTGAGTTCTGAATTTGTTCCTTCAGATTGTCACAGGTCTTATAAAAACCATCACAAAATAATTTACAGATATTCCAAAGACTTTTTACTAATGAGGGCACAGAAGTTCAAGCAAAAAAATAAAATCCATCTACCCCTTCTCCTTCACCCTCCCACACACATCAGAATTTATGGGCACTGTAAAAATAACACCCGGAGTTTGAAAGCCAGAACACCACCAGTGCAGGGGGCAAGGTGGGAAATTAAACCAAAGTGTAGAGTCACATGGATCACTGGCCAAGCTCAGACACCTGGACTCTTCTCTTTCGACTGTACCATGGCAGCAGGCTGTCAGCCACTGAACAGCTGAAGCTGGACCAAACCAGGCCTGGGAAAGAGGAACTGCAGCTTCCTGAGTGAGTCCAGTGCAGATGCCAAGCTAGCCTGAAAACGTTCACCCTCTGTGAAACCATAGCACCTTCACTAATTAACTTGTTCTTCCACCCTCCAGTCCTGTGCTGCTCATCTGTCCTCTTCTCTGTGGCCTTTTCCACCTGGTGCTGCCAGGAGAAGAGACAGTCAATACTGTCTGCATTTTTAACCCTTCAGTGGGTCTAGAAGAAGGACAAAAATATTGCTTTTTCACAAACAGCAGCAGAGAAAACTAGCAAAGGAAGGGATTAAGTGCCAGTAGATTTATCTAAGAAAATATAAGAGGGAAAAAGGAGAGAGATTTGTAGAGAAGAACTAAGCATACAAAGGTTAAACAGTTGCTTAGTTTGACTAGCAAAAACCAGCAAGCAAAGCCACAAAGAAAACATGCATAAGAATTCAACTATGAACTCCTGTGTCTGAAACACTTCCTTCTGCTTTCCTCTTCTGCATGAGACAGACACAGAGAAACAACACACAATCCAGACCCATCATAAAAGGTTGCTATCAAAACACCCCATGCTGAACATCCCTCAGGACAAGATGTTTGCTTTTTCAGGGGATGATGTGCAGAAGCCAGGTTCTTTAAAGAGAAATGTTTTTAAAGCAGATATTTGCCAGCACTAATTAGTCCTCATCAGCCTGTCTTTTGGATATACAGGGCACCTGCTAGTCTTGCTGTGGTACTGCTATGCAGAATTTAAGATATCTAGCTAGGGAACAAACTAACCCCTAGAAAAAAAAAATACATTCAGTGTTTTTTGGCAGAAAGTGGCTAAAATGGCCACAACAGCCAAGCTGGTGTTAAACTCCAGGGTCAGCAACAACCTCACTGTCTCCCCTTGTTTCACCTGAGTTCCCAGAAAAATGTACCAAGATAATATGCAACTGGACATTGAGCCTTGCTAGAAACCAGCAGCCTGAGTCCTTTGCTGAACTCTGGTCTAGATGCTTATTTGGTATCTCTAGATAAGCTCAAGTAGTATGTGATTGCATTTTCTTCAGCATATTCCATCAGCCCCCAGTGGATGCCAGCTCTGCAGAACACATCCTTTTTGTACAGTTGTCTAAAGGCAAGACTAAAGCACTCACCAAATTTACAGGTCTTTAAACTGGGTTCCCATTGCTACACACAAACACTGACTCAGAAAGCTGAAAGATAAAAGCATTGCTCTCAGGATGCTTGAACTGTATCTCTAGAGTGACCAGCAGCCTCTGGCATTCTCAGATCTCTCTGGTTTTAATTATTTTGCAAATGAGTGGACAGGAAGCTTACACAGACATATTCCAACAAACTCAACCTGTTAGTCTTTAACCCTTGGTCATCAGCATCTAACAAATATTTACCCAGTTGAAATTACAGTGCAAAGGTTTCTGCTGAGAGAAGCTGTCAATAAGGCTGAAATGCAAGCAAGGTAGTAGTCTGTTTTAAAAAACATTTTCAAAATGCTGTCCATATTTGACAATACAGTGGACAAGCCCTCTGTGCTATCCAAGCTTGTCCAGTCACTTTCCTCTTCACGAAGTCCGAAACACTATTTTGGACACAGACTTGAAGGTCCCCTATAAAACAGCAGCAATGAAACTGCAGCTCCCCTGATGAACATCATTGCCCATCCACACCTGAATATGTACAGTGCTCCAGGAAACATTCCCCCCTGTAGAGAGCACAAGACCAGGAAACCCTATGGATGCAGAGGACAGGGTATGTCATAAGGAAACACACTCATCACAACCACTGAATATCCAACTGCTAGTATCAAAACCAGAGAGGTCTGAAAGCTTTTTACCATTTTCAGAGAAGAGACAGCAAGCCAAAAACCTTTTTAAATGAAAACTGCAAATCATCAAGACACTAAGGGAGAGCAGAGTTGCATATGGTGCCTCTAAACTTATTTACAGAAACTATCAATAAACACTGTTCTCACAGATTGTTTATATTTACAGTCTGTCGGGGTGTTATTGTGAACTTATGCACAAGGCATTTCCCACCATGTGAGCTGAAGGAGCTCCATGCAAGTTACTGAAGGAGCTCCCTGCAAGTCACTGAAGCTTTATTGATTCACACCAACTTAGAATCCAGACCATAACTTTCTAATAGCAAAATGTAAAAAAAAAAAAAAAAAAAAGACAGCATTTGCTGCCGCAGCAGTGGGTTATGCAATACCACAATATAATCAAGAATTTACTTATTTAAGCATTGGAGTCATCATTTTTCTTTCTCTCACCTCCAGCCTCTCTCACTTAAAAGGTTATTGTTACATGCATTTAACATTTTTCACTTTTTTGTACACATGGATAGTACTCACCTCTTCTTTGCCACTGTCTGGAACCCTGCAATAGACATCTCCGGTGGACGGATTATAGGAGTCTATGTAGGAGGAACAAGGAACAAATTTGCCACCTATGAAGTTTTCCAGCACTAAGAGAGCCTTTGAGTGAGCCATTGCAGCCTGCTTGCTTCACCTGTGATTTTTTTCAACGAGGCATCAATTTAGATTAGTATGTCTGTATGTATTTGCACAGTGAGTCTGAACTCCTCCCCCATCTCTAAGTCTTCCCTGCACCACTTGTTTACAAGTGGGAACAAACCCTGGCAACACCGGCAGGAAAGAGCAAAGGGGAAAAAAATTAGTATTACTCTAACACCTGGTTCTTTTCTAGGACTTGAAGCAAGGAGGGAAGAACAGCACAGTTGCTGGAAACCAGCTTTTCTCATCTGTAGGAAATGAAGGACTGAAAAAAAGAGAGGAGAAGAATGGTTTGACAGGGGAACTTCTACGTGTAACAGTTTTTGATGTTACAGTTTGAAGATATTTTGCAACAACTAAACAAAATAATTCAGCACTCAAACATCTGGCCAGGAACCTGCTTCTAAGAGTCAACAGACAACAGACATTCAAGACCAGCATGTCTGCAGCTCATGTTCACTGTTCAATCAATACTTTTCCTTGTATCCCCAAAACCAACGCACCTATCAAACCAAAAGATTTTAAGTGCTAAGAGACTCTTTTCCAACAATATCGCCAAACATCAAACAATACAAACAGCTGAGTGACCCCTCAATTCAAACAGTTGAGAAGCACAGTCCTACCTGGTACACTCTTATATGTTGTCAGAAATTCATTAGGTTTTTTCTCCCAAAAAAACAAGACACTGGCTCTCATGCTCTCCCTCCCATAGATATTCCAGTGGAAGCCACCTTACTACAGAGAAGCCTTTTACATATAATTAGCTTTTCCATTTTTTATAATTAACTTCCCAAGAACCTAAACTGACCAGTAAGAGTTGTGTAAAAGACATTTCTTCCAAGACATGCTGAGGATTAAAATGCTTGTTCTCCAGAGATATTCAAAATACTACACCCAGAGAGCAGTATGGTCTCACCAGGAGATTGTGAGTATCTGAGGAAGATTTTGCATCCTAGACAACTGCCAAACCATCAAGTTTCACATGGATCACATGCAATCATATTTTGATTGAAGAAAGGTGATATGCTTCTATTGCACAACAACAGATCATTTATGCTTCAACCAAGTGGCACCTCTGGGCAGAGTTCAAATCTGTGTTGAAAGGCAGAGCAGTCAAGTTGAAAGTGGATTATGTAATACCTCTGCTTCTCCCAAGCTGCAAACTGGGAAAGCATGCAATAGCTTTTCAGTCATCACGGAAAAGTGAGCCTCAAAATTTAATGCAAACATATGTGAGAAGAGTTATCAGAGGTTCACCCTGTATTACACTTCCTTGTCCATAAACAGTAAGGAATTTATGCAAGTCTTAGAACTGAAGACTGTAACTGCCCCCTGACTTAAGGGCAACCTAAACATTTTCTAAGTTTGAAGGCAAGCTCAAGTGGAGGCGACTCAATGCAGGAGCTTGGCAGTATAAAACTCTGGAATCCAACAAGGGCACCTAAACCTTCACAGTGGCATGTTGAAACTGGTAAATATTTAAGTGCAACTTTTGGTCTATAAAAAGACATAACAAATAGTGGTAATTCATAAACTTGGCAGTAACAATTTTCAGGTATTTCAGATTCATAAGCTTTTACAAAAGTAATTTCCATATAAAGCATTGCTGAAACGTCTACAAATATCCATGCAGTCAACAGAACAATTCATCAATGTGGTCAAGGGCAGGTAGCTGCTGAACTGGGGCTAAAGAACCTAAGCACAAAAAAGTTACCTACCAAAAAAAATCATGTGGGAAGAGTAGGTACAGACCATACAGGACTGTGAACTAACTAACCACTATAGCATTTTTGTGTTCTTCACTACTTTGGACACAGCTTTATTTCAGTTTACCCCCTAGACCAATGCTCTGCAGTGAGTGCTTCAGTTCCTGCCTCCCACTACTAACTCCAGGCAAAGGTGAATTGTCTCCAATCTGCACTCACATACAGGTCCTGAAATACCTGAGGTCCTCTCAAAATTCCCACCAACATCACTTGCCAGTTGTAGGAAAGTGTGTCTGTCCTGAGCTGGAGGTGGCAGAAGGACCCTCCTTTCAGCTGGAAGGTCTCATCAGCCCCATTACTGAAAAGCAGGAAGGAGCTACAGGCGTAAGTCAGCACAATTTGGCTTTAGCAGACACCACAAGATTAAACTGTCAGCCTGTTTTCAAAAGAGCACTAAGTCTGGATAAAAGAGATGTGTATGTGCAGTGGCTGCACTGACTAACATGAGAAAAACTGAAATTATTTCTTCAGAAAGCCAAAGTGGATGCCAGTTTCGCATTTTAACTCATAAGTTTACTCTGAAACTTCTCAGTTATAGTAAGTAAAGAATGATTTAACATAATTTAGGAGTGTTTAAATAACAAAAGATGAGGGAGTCAAAAGTGCTCAGACAAATTTATTTTATTACTCTCACTGTTTAAAAAATAAAATTAGCCAAAGTTGGCACAGCTTCCACTACACAGCAAAAGAAAGTTTCTTTTTTCTTAAATAAATTTTGGGACAGGGAAAACAATCCCACAATAATATTACATGCCATTCTCTTGAAAACAAGGTAAATAGGTTTTTTTTCCCCTGAATATGCATTCAACTCAAACCTAAAAATATTTTAGACCAATAAAGTTACTTTACTGAATTAATGTGCAGCAAAAAAGCAATCAAAGAAAATATGTAAACAATTTGTGTCTGGAAGTAAGAAGTTTGTTTCATGATAATTCATCATCTTTTTCTCTAATTCAGCTTTCTAATATTTTTCCATCAACTTCTCTAAGGGTTAAGTTCCACATGGAGAAACTCATAAGATTCTTGAGATCAAGAAGTGCAACACTTGCAGTTCCTTGTCAGTTGGCATCTTGTTCTGCAGCAGGAGAGACTGATGAAGGGATCCCCAGATGTCTCACACAGTTTGACTTTTGTCACCACCATCTTCTCCCCAGTTAATTGCACTTGTTCCTTCAACTGAGATAACTGGATTCTTACACAGAAGTTTGGATATCTGACTGAGTTTTGCTTGGACGGTGGAAATTCTGTCACCACTGTCATTCTTTAATCTAAAAATATAAGCAAATGGAAAAAAACCTTTGGTGAAAAATTAAGTACTAAGTGTAAAATGATCTCACTGTTTTTCAGTATTATATAGTTGTGGAAAAAAAGAATTCCTTTTGCATTTAAATTCTTGGAACAAGAAGACAAGTACGAAAATAACAATTCCCAAATAACATCAAAGATGTTCTAATTCTACAAAAATTAGTCTAGCTCTAAACATTGCAGATCTAAATAGAATCTCACTCACCTCAACTTAAATTTAATGAAAAATGGGTTCAATCCATCCATATTTCTGGATCTTATTTAAGACCAGGCAAACTTTTAGGAGTATTATACACCCATAAGACCTCTGACTGACCTAGCACATCATTCCTACACATACATGGAGAAACCAGAAAAGCTCATGCTCTAATTCTAAGTTTTGACATTAAATGACTCAGCCTTCAGTTCTCAGTACCAGAACTTGATTAATGTGCAAGAATTTTTAAAGGGACAGATAGAAAGACATTCACATTTTTTGCTTCTAGTAGAAGATAAAACATTTATGTTTAGTCCTACAGTCTTTGCTTCCTCTCGGGAAGAGGAAGCTTCCTTACAGGATCAGAAAATGTTTTTTGGCATCAGTAAGAATCAAATGTACAACTGTCCTTAATTTTAAGAGAAAAAGACCTTGGACTCAACCCACACACAGTTAAAATGGCCAACACTTCTTATTTACAAACTGCTTCCAGAATATTCATACAAGCAGATGTCAAAAAGACTGATGCATTTCAACTCAAGGAAAAAGAGGGGAAATTCTAAACACGGTAATTTTTACTCCTAGTAAATTAGACAGAATCATGACAAATTTTCCTCACATCTTGCTGAAGTATTGTCTCTTTTTTAGCAGAAAAAAATCCACTCTTTGGGCTAGAGGATGTAAAACAGGTCTTAACTGTAACACCATTTCTCTGCAGTACAGAAAGTCTATTACAAAAATGCCATACCTCTGTAACAACTCCTGCAGCAATAGTGGAACCACTGTAGCGTAACATAAACCTCCCCAGCTCTTTAAAATCTTTGTACAACTCTAGAGCAACAGGTCTTTGAGTTTGTAGTTCTATTAGAGCATTCTGGCCTTTAGCCAAGAACCTGCAGGTAAAAAAGCAGAAAACTCTATTAAAAATGTATGCACGGATAAATTAAGAAAAGAACAATGAATAAACAGGAAAAATCATTTTAGAAAGCCCAGAGTACAATTATCAAACTTGATTTCGATTATAACCCAAGCCATGAGACTGAAAACTCATTTGCCTGGAGTACACATTTTAATAAGGCATCTAAGTTTTCTTCAAAAACTTCTTGGCACTCACCCCAGCATTTAACAAATTGTTTTGCAGCTAATTATCTCATTAACACCATGTTTTTTCATGCCATGTGGAAATCAAGTCTTGTTTCTATCCCACAGCTAAAAAGCCCATTCATTACTTTGTAGAAGTCTGCAACAGTTTCAGCCCTAAAATTTCTGGAAAAGGATTATTCTGAAAATGTTGTATGTCTCAAATATCATTGCTATATTATTTTAAAAACCTTATTTTAAATAACTAGAGGGCTGTTACTGTAGCTGTATGGGAAGATTCCCTAAATTTCTTTCGCACTGACCCATTGTCTAGTCAAGCACGTTTTAGGCAGTTAGCCATCTCCAGAATTATAAAAGGATCCCATGCTTTAACAGTAAAAGAAGAATTACTGTTAATAAAAAAAAAAAAAAGAGAGGGAGAAAAAAATCCTTTAAGTTAAGCACTGCTGATCTAGGATTCATTCCTAATTCTGCCACGTGACCTTAGGCCTAAATCACTGTACTTCTTAGGTGCTCTGCAGTTATCAAGAGGGCAGGAGGCTTTTCAGTTTGCAAAGCACATTGAAATCCAAACATGAAACCAACTAAAACAATAAAAGCATATTCTTATAACATACAATTGATTCATAGTAGAACCTGTTTGATATACTGTGTATTAAACATCAACCCATTTCTTGAGTAATTATTAACTATTCATAACACTTACTTAGGTTTTTTCTTTGTCACTTCACCAGTACTTTTGTGCAGGACACTCAACAATCTTGTAATAGTAGCAGGTTCACTTACTGTTTGATAGTGTAAAAGCACCTGAAAATATTTTTTGCAGTTATTAAACATCCTACAATAATCAGTAATCCTAGGTGCTAATAGCTGAAAACTGCAGCTGGTTTTAAGACTTATTTTTTTTTAAAACAAATACTTATAAAAAACTTCTCTCACAGGAGCGTGTGCCTCACATCTAGCAACTGTTCCTAGCTCCTAAACTTTGTGATCACAACCAATATGACACAAAGGCCATATTTCATGTCATCATAAATACATTTTTCATCCTTCAGTGTTTTGCCTTTGCCACCTCAGGACAGTTCTGTAGCATGAACTGCTATTTTATTTCTTTAAAAAATTATGTGAAAAGATATCTTACACTTAAGTGCACTACTGTATTTCCCCAAAATGTGAGCTTCTAAAGCCTAGCTGTGGTAGAACTCACATTTTCTGAAATGGCTCAGCTATGTATTAAAAGCCAGTAAGAATATGCATAAACAGCCACAGTAGCCCCTTATATCCACTTCAAATCTTCAAACAGAAGAATCTCTTTCCTCTGTAGAGATAGAACCACTTCTGGATTCTGACTGTGTTTCATATTCAGGAGGTCAAACAGAGAGGAAAAGCCCTGAGCAACCTGCCATGAACACAGTTTTCACAGAGACTTACAGGAAATCCTTTAGTGATTGGAACCTCAATATTGAAGATGAGAACCCGAGCTCTGAACCGAGTGCAAACTTTAATGGGCTCCTTGGGATCACAAAATACACAGCCCACACTAGAAGAGAGTACAAAAAACAAAAAAAAATTAAAAACAAACAGATATCTCTTGACATAGAAGTGTCAAATAATTATCCTTTTCCAAGGCAGTGATTAAGAGAAGGAAAAGCAGCACCACTTCAATATAAGCAGGGTGGTGGGGGGCGTAGGTGTGTGGACCTCCAGGAACACTGTATCGACACCTGTAACAAAATGTGTTCCTAGACAATGTCTACCTTATTTTGTGTGTATGCATGAAGAGCTCTGTCTAGTTCAGTGAACAATTACCTCCACTGCTAATCAGTTTCTGAAAATGTCATTGTTTCCTGTGCATAGATATTTTTAAGAATTAGACTTTCATTCAGAGATTCAGGGTTTCCGTTCAACAGCATAAAATACTGCAGGGTGCCCAAAACTGCAGTACTGCTGCCTGAGGCTCAGGTATTGTCTGGATAACAAGGGGACATCATGATCAGGATTCAAAACCTGAGCTGTCAACAACACTCATTTCCAAATTTGACTTTGAGTCGCAAGAAATCTGCTGCTTGTAACAAGTTGGTAAGCAGCCTAGACAAAGCTTTTTCACAAGGGCTAGTTTTAGCCATCTGAAATGAAAGGAAAATTAATCCCACACATGACGGAAGAGAAAAAACAGCCTGCTAAACATATACATCAAATTTCATCAATATCAAGAGGACTTGAAAATTGACAGCTTTTTTTTGACAACCCTAACATATCTCCAAAAGATAAAGACATCAACATAACAAATTGACTCAAGACTTCATTCAACAACTAGAACAAGACTTCCCTCAGCCTTTCACCACTGAGAATCCCACCCCACTATGAAGTGGCAACATAGAATACCTGTACTTTTCCCTTAAATCAGAGGATAGATTTGAAAAACTATCAATGCAAGGAGATTTTCCAAGAGTAGCTTGAAAGCTTGCTGTCTGAAGTCCAACTGAAATGTAAAAAAGGTGAACAAATTGTGGATGCAATTATCTGGTCTGAGTAAGAGCTGACACTTAAAAGCTTGAGGCTAATGCTTAGCATGAATCCTACAGACTGGAGAAGACAAAAAGAGATTTGCTGCACCTCACTATTAGGCCACCCCTTAGCAAAAACATTTAGGAAAATAAATCTTACAAGTAGCAAAATGTTTTGAATAAACAGGTTCCATCAATTCCACTTGTACAGATTTACTTATTAGTACAAAATGACAGTTGTTTGCATGTGTCCTGTTAGAATGATTGATAATTTGAAAAGTTCTTTAAAAATTTTCTGTTTTATTTAGCAACACCGGTTGAATTTATTTGGCAATTAAAATGTCCAAGGGGTAGTCTAAAAGAAAAAGGCTCAGAAGGTTACTGGTGTCAGCACTAGGGCAAAGGATGAAAACTGACAGTGTTCTTCTGAGGCTGCCGTTGCACATGCAGCAGATGTTTCCAACGTTTGTACATGCAAGCCAGGTGATATGCATCACTTTGGTTTTAAATATCCCGGTAGCCACATCATTCTTCAAGTAAACCGCTGTAATATAGCCCAGTGTAATAGTTATACAGCTTTTCATTAAAAACAAACCGTTACTTAGACTGAAACCCAGCTTTGCTCACTTGATTTTGATGATATCCATGCCGGTCAAAGTGAGACTAACGTGATCTCCTGCTGCAGCCCAATCAACTGGTTCATCGTGCAGTGTGATTCCTGGAAATGAGTAAGAACAGAACCTCACAGTGAAGTACCTAGGTTCTGAGCTACAAACAAACAGCTCTGTTTGGGCCATTTGTGCTTCATCAACCATTACTCATCAATTTTCAGTATGAATGGGTTGAGAGTAAAAGCTTTTTAACTGAGAAGACTGAGGAAGCCTCTCTTTCCCCTTGGTGAGGATTCACTATTCTCTCTCACCACACCCTGCACCATAACATGGCCTTATTCGAGCCAGAGGAGGGGACCTGGCCCTAGTCAGCAGCACAGATGACGCAATTCTGAAAACGCTGCACTACTAATATCTCCATATCTGCCCCACCCATCCTTTGAGGCACACGCACACCCTAGACCGCATCTTTCATATACTTTAATGGTACTGTGTCAACTTTCATTTACCTTGAGTGGGTTTGCTGACTCTTTCATAAAAAAGTGTAACTGAAGCCTTCCGTTCGCGACATCGCGTCTGTTAGAAAGCACCTTTACAAGCAATTTAATTCCAATTTTTATGTGTTTAAATTTCTTTAAAAGACAACCTGCCTGATGGGTGAGGGCAAGACTAATTAGCTCTGACTAAACATACTGAGGTTTCTGGTGGACATCAAGAGAGAAAGTAAAAAAACCTGGATTTTTAGAAACACTGCATATATTTATAGGACCTAGTTCTATTTTGCTGTAGATTGTACCTCTTGACTTGCAGATTTGTTCCCAAAACCACTTGCCAAAAACATGTAACCATGTTAAGTACCATTTTTTAAGCAGTGCTGATAATTATTGATAGATATATCTGTCATCGACACAGAATGAAAGAAATTCAGCCTCTTGAAATTAACAACTTGAATCCTAATGTGCACATTGCCTTAAGTAAGTACTGTATGCTAAATTAAGTTATTACTTCTTTACATTGAATATAAATAGTAAATGCTTAATGAACTTATATGCCCAACCTTCATTTGCATTTCAGTCACAGGAGTGGCAGTACAAAAGAAAAACCATAGAATCGTGCTGCAGGAGATACTCAGACAAAATACATCTGTTTCCATGGTACTTCCTCTACTCCCCACACAGAGGAGTGACTACAGTGGTCTGCTACCCAAATTCATCCACATTATTGTAACATTCCTGTGCATGTGAATAATGGGCACAGAACTGGGTAAGTTGATAGACTGAAGAGCTTCCCAAATTAGCACTGAACGAGCTGGGTTTGGAACAGAACAGACAACCAAATCAACACATTGCTGTATTCAGGCTAAATACTTAGATACAAAAACCTATTCATATCTCAAGGACTCAATTTTTTATTCACTGGCCAATGTAGGAAAATCATAATTTTATCTTTCTATTTGCATATGAAGCAAAACCAACTCTGCAGTACAAAGACGAAAGCTTAATCAGGAAACAGCTAAGCACTTAATGTCTAGCTATTTCTTTCCAGAAATCAAATACATTGAAATTTAAATCCAATTTTCTTCTATTTTCTAGTTGTTCAAGACAACTGTATCCTGAAAATTTGACACTATGAAAGGATCAGTGACAAATCTTACAACATCAAACAGGAGCAATGACTTTATTCTCAAGCTTTTTCACAACCAATTCATAAGATTAATTTCTAAAGGTTGTTCAACATCCTCACACTTCCTAACAGAAGAAACACTCCACAGTAAAGCTGAATACTAATGATTCCTGTACGGAATATCTTTATAGATATTGCTGGAACTGAAATGCTTTTACATTCATAAAGCCATGTCAAAAGCCACAAGGCTATAGCATTTGGATTATCTGATACAGTAAAAAAAAAAAAAAAAGGCATGCAAGATTTCACATACTCTTCACAGACATATTTATACAGACACAGTCACATCTAAAGAAATTCGTTTTATGCTTTCACAATTTATGTTTGACAGTTAGTATCAGTTTGACAGTCTGTTACCATTTCAGTAACTGTTTCTAGCCCAGTATTGACCTGAAAGTAAACACGCTTCTGAAGACTGTACCTTTTGCAGTGCAAGTTTCATTAGGAGGCATTGCCAGAAGTCGTTCTCCAACCTGAATATAGCCTGCTTCTATTTTACCAGTCACACAGAATCCTGAACCTTGGTCTGTAATAAACACAGCAACAATTTCAAAAAACTTCATAATACAGTCAGTTGCCCATCAGAAGTTAGTCCTTCACCAATGCATAGACAAGTTTTTAATATAATGAAGATTTTTTTTCCCTTCTCAGCAGTGTTCAGTACTTGCAAGTTAGCCAGCTGTGCATCATAATGAAAATGAAACATTAAATTCAAAACCTCTAGATCTTATGTTTTTCAGAACTAAGCAAGAGATAGTCTTCTTTAAACAAATGTAGGTACATAAAGAAATATTTTTTAGTTTTTTCAGTATTAGACTAAGCCCCTTAATTTCTAGCAATATTATTTAATTCAGCACTTTCTCACTATAATTACAGATTAAAGGGATATGACAGACTTTTCATAATAATTTTCATGCATACAGGTGCAAATTCCTATGCCATTTACTGTTTAACTGAGTCAGAATCCTACATACTCAGTCTGCATATTACTTTTACTCCTGGAAAAGTGAAAGAATGATTCAGTACTATTTAATATGAGAAACAATTATAATTGGAGATTATTAAGTATTTCTGAATAAAAGATCTGCAAAGTTTTTATCTTCAATGTCATAAGAGCCTTCATCATTTGAATGATATGCCAGTTACTTACCAAAGATATGCTACACATGGACATTTCTGCACATACACCTTAACAAATGCCTCATCATCTTAGCATGTCTTTGCAGGTGTGTTTAAAAACAACCCTCTGAACTGATTCTACAATGACATTTTTAGGATCCACACAAACAACAAATAATCTTTTGCTGAACATCAGAATTCAGTGATACAAGCAAGCATCTTAGTATTTTGTGTCTCACATTTAATTAAAAGCTGAACTTGGAGCTGAATTTTAAAGCACAAGTTGATCTCCAATCTTGAGGTCAATTACTACTTGCTCTTTCCATTTACCACAGATACTGATGAATGCTTCTGTACAGTGAACACTTCCATCTTTCTATTAGGAAAAATATTACCAGTATGCCTGCATGCTAGTTTTCCTCTATTCATTCCAGCAAATGAGTTGAAACACAGACAATTAGCAGATGACATCAAATGTCAAACAGAAAACTGTCAAAGCTGGTATTGGCTAGAAAAAGAATTCCCAAGTCATGTCACCACCTCAATACCCTGCACAAAACAACCTGAAGTTGGCTTTGCAAGCACTTGCGGCAACCAGAAACATGACCTGATTCCAGGTTCTCAGCCACTTCCAAGCACAATCAAGAACAATTTGTCTTTAGTTCACGTCATCACCAGGTTTGGCTTGGTAAACCAATGTGATCTTTGAAGCTTCACCAACTACCATGCTGATTGCTTCCTGAAAAGTGTCAAGTTCCTTTAGTTGCCCCTGAAATCAGTGCAAGTGCAAAATGGACAGTGGGAGACAGAATCAGGGCATAAAAAATGGTCCAATTTCTGTGCATCATTTGGGTTCTGCCAGGACATGCTCTTTGTACTCAGGATTTGGTTGGTGGACAAGGGTCAGATCAGTCAGAACCTAGACAGAATTATAATATGGTAAGTGGGGACTGATGCAGAAGCAAAGGGATTTACAGGGACCTCTCAGATCAAGAGATAGTTAGCCTGGAGAGAATGAATATTAGGAGGACTGTGGAGGATAACAGCTAAAAGCTGGCTGAGGGAGGTGTATCATATCTGAGTAGCCTTAATAGAGAAAGGGGTTTTCCAAACGAGGTAGAAGTACACTCATCACTCTCACTTTTTACACACTTCTATGGACAGCTCCTCCTGAGCATGCACTGGTACTGGAATAGAGCTGAGAACAACTGCTGCTTCATGTACTTGTATCTGCAGTTACTTCCTCTGGTGGCATCAAAGCTGATTAAGTTTTTAAATCATAACGTAAGTAAAAGTAGCCTAAAAAACACCTAAAAGGACACATTTAGTGATAAACATTCTATATGTAAATTGTGTCCCTTTCAAAGTCATATTTTTTTGCATGCTTTAGCAAAATAGATGTAGTCAAAATTGCTCATTTTGCAAAACCTTTCTCAACCCAAAAATGATTATTGCATGCTGAAAAGCTGTGATATATTATTTTGAAAGATTTCAATCAAGAATCCTAACATACTTTCCCTCAGCTCATGAAATCAAAGAGGAAAAACTAAACACAGAGATGGCATAGATGACAAAACCAGTGATATCACACTAAGGTAATTTCCCATGCAACTCTTCAATATTCAGCATTATGGCTTCAGTTAAATCAGCTAACTGAGGGCATGCACAATATCTAGTGTTTTTTCAAAGGCCCACATGAAAATTGCACAAACCTGGTATTTCCAGGTTTATACTACTTACAATCAGTATTTCGATCTGATTTTTTGTACTTCCCCTATAAACATCCTAAATAGAAAGCAAAATATCCTAAAATATGAATTTCAATAATCATATTCGATTAAAAATATTTACAATGGTTCAAATCACGCTGTCATTTGGTTTGCAACATTTCTCAAGGGACCTACAGAATGTTTTAAATTGGCTGAGTCTAGAAACCTTATTTCTTCAAAGTTATCTGCAATTGTAAATGACAAAATGGAAAAAAAAAATCAAGTTTACCATGAAAATCTTACAGCCTCAAGGCACTCTATTTCCACTAGACAATCAAAGTAAGAACTGGTTATAGCTCTTGCTGTTCCTATCTTTATTAATGCTAGGGAATAGCTCACTGCCTTAAATCCTTGGCTGGTTGTAACAGTCTCACCACCACCACCACCATTTTCTTCCACCTCACCTGTCCAAATTTTTATACAAAAATTAAGGAACACATAATTATTCACAACTACAACAATGAACAGAAAAGGAACAAGACATACTTGTTTAAAATCTAGGACTGGAAAGCAAAAGAGCCCAAAGCCACACTCATAAAAAGTTTGAGAAATATTGATTTAGTCCAGCGAAAGCAGTCTGGGAAAGTCCTACATTCTGTCCCACAGAACCATGAACTCATTACACAGACAAATAATTGGTCATCCAGATTAGCTTCCTTAATTTCTTTTCCAGGGTGCTTCACCTTCAGCAGTACTATTTAAAATTTGGCAAGGAATAGAACTTGAAAATGTCCTATTCTGGCCTTGGACTACACATGAAGCTCCAACTATAAGTCTTATTTTGACAGCATTTTTTAATACTTGTGTTAAATATAGGTGAAATTATGGTAAAAACATTATAAAAACAACCAACCTTTAAAAACATCAGCAACACACAGTCTAAATGGTTTATCCACTGATCTCTGTGGTGGCTTGAAAGAATCTGCAAATAAATTGATAAAATCTTTTAGAATGTCTGTATATAATAACTATCTCAGCAATTTCTCCATTAGAGAAATTAATTATGTTGCAATCCATTGACTTTGTCTCACGTTTTCCCCGAAATAAAACTTTTAACACACACAGGACTAAGAGGTATTATTTTAAATGAGGAAAATTGCACTTACCAATTTGCTCCAACAAACACTTTCCTTTATACCATTGTGTGAGGTCACTTGACTGACCTCTTGTGACTAGATTTTCTCCACCAAGGCCACTTGTTGGGATATAAGCTACATCTGATTCCTAATAAAGAAAACAAGCAGATGTGAAGCATACATTAACAAGAGGATCTCCTAGCAGAAGGGAGAGGTGCATTTTTTCAATGTTATGCACCTAAACTTTAAAAGAATAGCTGTCACATTTGTATTTCCCCTGGAGAAGGCAGGTTACCCAGTGGATCCATTTCCTTTGTGGTTACCTCTTGCCTGATCACTGTGCCCCAAAAAAGAGTTGGAGATAATTAAATATGATGGTATCAATACTGGCAACTAGAAACTGAGTTCAGGTAATAAACTCTTCAATGTTTGACAGGAAATTTGGTTTGAATTGCTGCTTTATGCATAGGGATTGCAGCAAGACCAGCCAGTCCAAATGAATAGTAGTTGGAACTCAGAAAATATGAGAGGAGGGCTCTCATGAGCTCATAATCCACACTGATACCTTCTCCAGTATAAAACTATCTACTGTCATTCATGTAATCCTGAACATTAAGATAGACAATCCTTGGTCTCTTCTGCTTTGTAGACAACCATTCCAAGAAACTACAAGTGATCTGAGTACCCCAAAGATTCAACAGACCCAAACAAAGATGATGACACAAAGAGTAATAAAGTACTGACTACCCTTATGCAGTGCTCAATATCATCCTACCAGGAAGAAAAGGCATCTGCTACATTATGTGCATGTAGCAGTAGCAGGAAAGTGACACAAAATAACCTGATTGTAGGAAAATGTCATCCCACCCAAGTGCTTGAACAAAGCAACTAAATCCTCACAAATATATTACCTTAAAGCCAGCTTGCTTAAGAAATTGGCCAAGCTTACTCGTAATTTCCTGAAATCTTTCCTGTTGCCAATTGACCTAAAATAAAGGACAGATTATGATATGATAATAAAATTATAGATTTTTAACCATGACTTGAACATACAGCTGCATGTCATCAATTCTGTAGTAGAAACAGATGTGTATTTATAAACATGAGATTTCCAGGTGCAGTCATACTTGAATATATTAGAGCATACACATTAGCAATTACTGATCACAAACAGCACTTAAAATTGCAAGCCCTTTTAATCTCAAGAGTAACTTTTTTTTTAAGTTTACACAAAATTCAAGTGCAGTAAGATATAGTCACTACAGGAGTAACTTGGAATAAATAGTAATCTTTAACACATTTTGCACATTTAAATAAAACTATTGAGGTCTTGACCTAAGTGACCACCAAGATGATCTTACAGATTCCACTGAGATCAACTGTTATGCGAGACTTCCACAAGTACAAAAGAGACCCCTGCTCATTTTAGTACCAAAATTAGTTTTCTGTGTATTTTGAAAATACACTCATAAACAAAAAGATTGGCATCATAAGTCCAAACGTAAAGAACAGAGCTGGAAAGCAAAGAAACAATGCTTTATTATAAGTTTCACAATACTGATCCTTAAACTTAATATCTATAAATCTAGACAGAAGCCCTTCATTTAAATGAAGAAACTAAATGTGTACCTGGTCCATTTTATTGACTGCAACAGCCAACTGTGTCACTCCAAGAGAGCGCACTAATAATCCATGTTCTCGAGTTTGTCCTCCAGTCTCAAACCCTGCCTCAAACTCTCCTCTGCTGGCATCCACAACCAAAATTGCCACATCAGCCTACATTATAAAGAAAAAAAAAAAGTGGTTAAGAGGTGGAAATAATCTGGGAAAATACCTCAATCAGTAATATTTCACACAAAATGTACTTTGCACAGAGGGAATTCTGATGTGCTCCAAATGTAATTGAAACTGCTCAGTCCCATCTGTATCACACCCATTTTGGTGAGATATTATGGCATTATGTCATCCTTTGTACAAACCAGCACCTCCTGGTTAAACACAGGACAACTGCTGGTTTGGGGAACCTGTCCCCTTCAATCTACCCACTGTGGATGTGGCACAGATCTAAACAAAAGCCGCTTATGCTCAGAAGCTTTAGAACAATGTATGAGCACAATGTCCAGTTCTCCCTGCCTCAGTCTGTACACTGTCTTCTTAGTGAGAAGCTGCAAAAACTACAAACAAATCACCACACTATACAACTGGGACAACCAGTTGTACTGTACTGTTGACTGTATGCTGGATGTGAATGCTTCACAGTTCCCTCAAGACACTGGAGCATGCCAAAATCACAAGGCAACAAAAGACAAATTAGCCTATTTTATCACCTAGACAAACCCTCTGACAAAGCATTAAGAGCAAACAGCCTATAGCACTGCATAAAAGTCAGCATGTTAGCACTGGGAAAGACAGATTTTGCTGCTAGCCTTAAATTCTGCTAATATTTTTTGTACTTTTCCTGCTTTGGTAAGTAATTGCCAGTTAGATTATCATCATGTACTAAGCGATGGCAACAGATGTGAACAACAAAGGTACTGGTGTCAACAGGCAGGTGTAAGACAATTTCAGAGGTCTGAGGAGATGGACATAATGGAAAGATAGAAGAAAAAGTGGTACTTTTCCCCTTTCCTTAAATGCTTATGCTTTAGAATTCCAGGAAAAGGAAGAGTCCTGAGTCTGAACTTCCCTGGCCTCATCCTCGGCATGAAATCCTCAGAGCTCAGAGACAGCAGGAGTGTGAGAACAGGAAAAGGATAACTGATGAATTTCCTCAGAGCTCCCAGCCTCAGAAGTGCATTGCAGTGAACTGCTCCTCAAAACAAAAGACATTCTGCATTTTCTAAATTATAAAATCAGTACCTCAAGGACTTATTGAATGTGTATCAAAGGCCAGATGCTGGCCTTGATAAGGCTGATTTGCATTTTGCATAGCAGCAGTTGGGGGGGTTCACCTCCTAGCAGCATTCTCCACAATAAAAAGGCACTAGAGCCATTTCCAGCCTTGCTTCAGCACTAAGCAGGCAACAGAAAGTTGCAAAGTTTCAGTGATTCCTTAACAGGCTCCAGAAGAGACCAGTCCCCCCCTCACCCTGAGAGATGGAGCACAGAGATCCCAAGCTTTTATTCAGTCAAACCTCTCTTCTGCTGAACTGATACAATTGCTGGGGGATCTGCAACTCTTCTCTTAATACTTCTGCCTGTGTTACTTTTCCCCCAAAAGAAAAAAACTATTTAAACAACAATTGCAAAAAAACAGCACAGCTGAGTCAATATTTTCCACTGCTCTGAAACTAAAGATTCACTTTTAATTTTAAAACTCAAAATTGCTACAACACATATTCTTCCATATAGATGGCTGTAAAAGCACAACACCATAATTTGCAAACTTCTGACTATTCTGCAGCCTAAGCACTGGGTCACAATTCTCACCCAGGCTCTGCTTCAGAGCTAAAGCAGAACTTGGGACAAACCAGTCTTCCTACAGTGCAATTCTCTATCTAAGATCATACTAGCAGTACTCATCCAAGTACTCAACAAAGATCTTCAGATATAACCCATAAACCCATATTTCAGACAGTTATGACACAGACAAAGCAAAAAACCTATACACAGCTTAGCTTTGGAAAAAAAATTATTAAATCTCTGCTCTGGAGAACCAATTTTATTATTTAAAAAAGGGTGCCTTTAGGTGGAAAAAAAAATCACTCCTTTTACATCATGTAACCATGTTATTTTTCCCTCACCTCTGAGGTATTATTTTGCCAAATAATAATCTATAGGACACTGGTAAGTGCCATACTGATTTCAATGGGTAGTGTCCAATGCTATTGACTTCACCTACTGCTCCTGTACAAGTGGCATGCAGTCTCAGCAAATACCTTCTTGACAAGATAAATGCATTCTGTATAAACTTTATCTGTTTTCTCATCCCCTACAAAATACACTGAAAATATAAAAATGTGTTTTGCTTGACCTATAAATCCTTTTTCTTTATGCTCAAAATCACTTAAAATCTTAACCTACAATGTGACTTTCACAGAACCACTCATTGACTAGCCATATATCGTATCTGAATAGCTTTCCTAGCCCAAGTGTGGTTTTATCAAACTGCAACTATTAAATTACTTGCATAATAAAACCCTCCTCCCAAACACTAGCATCAAAAAAAGCAACTACCTTTAATGTTTAACAAACACATTATTTTTTAAGTTTAGAAAATGCAAAGACAGGTTAACACCATCAATTTTTTCCATTCCATTCTGTCTTAGATTTTAAAAGAAAAAAAAAAACAATTTAAGAAGTTTCAAATAATACTAATATTGGAAAAAGCATTTTAGACCATCTTTACCTGTGCAGCTCCTGTGATCATATTTGGAATGAAGTCCTTGTGGCCTGGAGCATCCATCAGTGTAATTACTTTAGTTGGTGTCTCAAATTTGGTCATACCCACATCCATTGTCACTCCCCTTAAATAAAGCATACATGCAATGCACCATTAAAACTTCTTTAAAACTTCACAGAGACATAAAGAAAGCTATTAAAAACACAGCCATGAAATGATACCCTTAATATCTTTCACTGATTTAGTCTTCACCATAGGGATACCTGTGTGTTGGAAGAGGAAACCTCTAGAGCTGCCTTTTAGCAAATCCAGTTGTGAAGAAAAATAGCCAGAATTCCCAGCACTCCCATGCACCCTTAGACTGTGTCCCAACAAGCACAGCAAAACCATGAAAATTGATGGTTTAGTAGCATATTTAAATCGCTACTAATTATACTTTTGATATTTAGTTCCTCAGAAAAATGTAAGAGAATGTAATGTAAGAGAAACAATGCTGAGCTTAAAAAAAAAAAAAAGGTGGTATAGGACAATTGAGATACAGGTACACTTTTGCAAAGATGCACAGGCAGTACTCTGGATTACCAAGGAAGGACCACAACACACTTGGACTCAGTTCCACGTCTCACTACCCTCCACATGTTCTGCATGACACACAGGATAGGATCCATCTCATCAAATGCAAACACCTACCATGCACATGTCTGCATCTGGGATAGTCATCTGCATCTCCCTTACAATCAAGACAGACAGGAACTTTCAAGGACAAAACATCTTGTAGTAGAAGATACTGTCAGTATGCTATTTCAAATCACCAAAAAATCCCAACAACAAAATAAGCTCCCAAAAATCCCAAACATTTACAGATTACTCCCATAAGTGTTTTCTTTAAATAAAAAACTCAGAGCAAAAAAAATCAATCAAAAATACCAATTCAGAAAACTCACTTCTCAATATAAAAATGCAATTTTAAATTTCATAGTTCAAATTAATAAAGGCCTTTTATAAAGCATACAAATATTGTTAATTTGCAGATTTTATTTTAAAAATAATCTAAGTCACATGATGAACTGACAGTTCAATGCTTAGTTTATCAGACTAATATTTTCTGACAAAAGCTGCTCTTTCAGAGAAAAAAAGGTAACTCTCATCAAAATGTATTTCTACCTTTCTCTTTCTTCACCAGTTTCATCCAAGACCCATGCATAGGCAAATGAAGCTTTACCAGCCTTTTTAGATTCCTGTTCATATTTGTGCATAGTTCTTTTGTTCACATTTCCCAAAAGGTAGAGCAAATGACCCATTAAAGTACTTTTGCCTGCATCAACATGTCCTGTGGAAGAAAATAAATATTATAGCAATTTTATTCATTTATGCAATTTAGGTATAGCACAAGAAATATACTAAACACATGAACATCACATGCACTGGTAATTCTTCTGTAATCCATACAACTTCATAATCCTGTGAGACAGAGACACAGGAAGACAGGTTACAGTCAGTTAGCATGACAGCCACAGAGCACCTCCAAATTCATGCTAAAAAGAACATGCTGCAACAATGAAACCAAACCAAACATGTTCTGTATGCTCAAAGGGACTCTAACTCAACCTCACTGTCCAAGTCAAAGACGTGAATGTACTCCCTCCAAAAATGCAGATGCAATTGAAAACAGTATGAGATTGCTTTCCCTGGAGAGAGGACTTTCAGTCAACTCAGTTTTTAAACTTTATGTTTGTCAGAAATGTAATTTAACAGTATTACCTATTACCACCAAATTCAGCAGCTGCTTTCCTCCTTGTCTCTTCTCCAACTCTGCTTTCACATCTATTTGTGGTTTTGCCTTGCTTGACTTTTTTGCTGGAGTAGCCACCATATTCTGTTCTTCTGAAACCTGCATTACTTGGGGTGAAGGAGCAGATGTTGAGACAGCCTCAAGTACTCCAGAAGCTACACTGGCATCTTCAGGTAACAGTCCTTTCTGAGGTGTATTAGTGTGGCCATTCTCCTCAGCAATCGCACTAGGGGAAAAAAGAAAACACAAAGAATGCAAATGGCAAAGAAAACATAGAAATAAGGGAGAGAAATTGAGTTTTCCATTCACTATCATGTAAGCTCAAGGAATATGTGATAAGCCCATTAAGGCGGAACTGATAAGCAGCTGGATAAAAACTGCACAGATACCAGCCCTGAACATCTTGTCTGAAAAGCAGCACTGTTTACAAAAGCAAGATAAGATGAAATCTTGTAAAATATATGAAACAGATAAACAAGGATAAACAAGCTTTCCTTAGACCCTTCCTTTAACAGGAAAGGGAAAGGACAATTATGCAGAATAACCACAGAGCAGGTTTCCTCTGAACTAAGAACCCAAGTCAACTTTGAAGCACAGATCCTGAAACAGTTTCCATGTACAGTACCATTACTACAGTTCAACATAGTAATGTTGTATTCTGAGAACAGCAATATAACATAAAGAGTTGATATTAAGCACATGGAAGCTAAAATTTAAAGTGCAATGCTTATACAGAACTGTAACAGATGAGTTAAGATTTATCCATGTTGAAAAAGAATTGTTTCATGCATCAAACAAGACACCCAGGACTAAAGAGATTTGGATTCTCAAACTCCATTTTTCTAACACCCTACAAATCACCATACTAATCCTAATGGTAAATAATCTCAAATATATTATTTTCTTATACTGTCTCTTTTTATCTACATTTTATAAAAGAACATATTTTCCTGATTGACACAAGCTTTCTGAGAATGTACAATATTATTCTTTATCTGTCATAGCAAAGATGATCAATAAAAACAAACACCAAGTAATATTTTAAAGACAGCAAAAGCTTTCTTACTGCCTGATAGAGTTGTATGGTAGGCAATTATGTAAGAAACAAGACTGGAACAGAAGCTGTTATTACAGGTCTGCCAACTTTCTATTACAGCAAATGTCAATATACAAACCACTGATTATACAAAAAATAAAAATCCCTGCAAAACACTATACTCAAAATTTTAACCAAGGGGAAGAAGCTTCTTCCCCTGGAAAACTGGAAATCCTTTCAAGTTTCATACCATCATGCTGCAGACTGCTTTCTCTGGAACAGCTTCATGCAGGCTCTCAGTCAAGGGTTTCCATATCCACAGTGAAATTTTCACTCTCCACTTTCTGTTTACATGCCACAATTAACTACCCAGTTTTAATCTTTTAGACTTCTACAAACAAAACTATTTGGTTTGGTACTTTAGAATCCCACATTGTGACATCTCAGCTTTTATTTGACATTACTTCTCATTTTCTGTCTGCGTAGGAGTATTGGCATTGCCTTAGTCCCTTCTCCATTACATAGATCTCATGGAACAATACAGCCTCAACATGTTAGGTCTACTAAAGAAAGCTGTTGAAGAGTTATGATCTAAAAAATTAAACATTATAAAAGTTCAGATCAAATGCAAACTTAGCCTCTCATTACAGCAATAAGTAACATGGGACATTTTACAGCTCCCCCTTCTTCCCCACAGTTTCAGAACCCACCTGTGTTATCAGTACAGCAGCCGACTGATTGATTTTGACACCTTTTCATAAGGCCCAAAGCCAAGTTTTCTCTTGATTGTGAGACCAAAGCAAAAATTCCAACACTCATTTTTTTGGCTACAAAACCCAAGGTCAGGTTCTTGCCTCAAGGCTGGATACCCAGGCAGGCTTCCCAAATCAGCTAAGCAAACAACCTGTTCTATGCCAGCCGTGATGCTTGCAGGGGTACAGATGGTACCTGTGCTTCTGCATAATGGATAAACAATTCTGTATAAAGTCTATTTGATATTAAATAAAACATAGATGTACAAAGTCTATTTATATTTTTGTATTAAAGTCTTTTCTAAAAAGAAGTTACTCTATCAAAATATTCTAAATCACTTTTAGGAGAAGGACAAGTTTCTATCAAACTACTGCCTTGGGTCACACAATCTTGACATTCTAGAATTCACACTACAAAGCCAACGGTTCTGTATCCCCAAATATCACCATGTTACAGAGAGCATTGCAGCTTGACAAGCTAAATAACCTTGATAACACCTGAATCTCTAAACCAAAACAACAGTTGGTCATCATTGCTTTACATGTAGCAATGAAGAAGTTGATTACATGCCAATTATTCCACAGGGAAAAAAGTCACTACAACTATTTGTGCTTTCTTTGACTGGAAAAGGTAAGTGCATTTCTATAAGCCTAAACAGAGGCTCTGCCTTTAAAATTCCTTAAATAGTACATTAAGTTTTAGCTGAAAACCTACTTTGGAATGGCAAAACAATTATTTTCTCCAATGTCTCTGCAGGGAAATTTTACTTCATGAAAACAAACTGGAAACAATCAAGTTGATAGAGGGTAAATATACAGAGAATTGTGGTAACTAACTTTTCTACATATTGTAATAAGGTATTAAAATCATCTGAATGATGTAAAGCATAACAAATAATTTTTGTCTCAATCATTTAAAAGAGCCTCATACATTTACAATTAATTTTCATTAGGCAACTTTCATCAAGATTAAGACTCTTCCATCTTCTTCCCTTTCTTCAGGCAAACTTCAGTCTCAGCATAATATCTAGCAGCATAATATCTAGCATGTTCACACTGAAGTACCAGGACTAGTGCCAATATGCAAAGGTCACACTGAAATGCAAATATGGTATTTTACATTGGTATCAAGTTTTCTTCCTTGAAAGTCTAATATTTGAAGTTCTGGAGAAAACTATTTGTATAAGAAGTCATATCAAAACAGCCTTTACAGCTGGCAATAGTTTTCTTTCCTTCTCAGTGTATGCATTTCTTCCAAAACCAAGTTTTCAAAAGTGAAAAAAAAATTTAAAGGCAGTTATTTAGAAGAAGCTGAAGGCAATGTGACCCACAAACATAACTCTCATATTTTTCTATAGCTTTCCAAAATATATTCAAGCATTGTCACATCAGCCTATTAACAGACAAGAATGTATTTTCATGGAGAGGTTATTTGCAAGCCTCTAAATTTTATTTCATTAAACTAGGTAATGATTCTTTTTCTAACCCCAGATGCTAAGATCTTCCTGCAGGCCAAAGCCTATGTCAGTAAGGATTCCCCAAAACAAGATGGATTTTGTGTGGTAGAATTCAAATTAATTACAGCATCTGAAAGAACCATGGTTATTGCCAGAGACCAAGTACTGTCTCATTTCTATGTAGCTTTTATTGCAACCACCACTGCTTAAGGCTGCCAAAGAGCTTTTATTTTGGGTGGTGCAAAGTAAAAGTGCTAGATACAAATGAAATTAGTGAAACAAAGCTCCAGCCATCATTAGGCCTTGCTACTTTTTCAAGTGTACAGTATTTAAAGAGTCAGTACACTGTTAGAGTTTAAAAGTTTCAGATATTATTATGTTTTGGAAACCTGGAAACAACTTGTGTCACAATAAAGCTAGACTTACCATTTCAGAGAAGAAACATCAGAATGGAGAGAGCATATGGTCTCCTTACACAGTACCCCTAATAACACAATTCAGCTTTTTGCTGACCCACGTCAGGGGAAAGGAGAACAAGTTTACTGCTAGGTACCTAAGCAGGAAAGCAGGCAGGTTAAATTCCAGTCTCATGGAAGTACATGAAGAGAAATGCAACACTAAGACCCTGACAGTTAGTTATGCATCATGGCAACCATGTTTATTGAAAGCTTGATAACGACTCCAAAAAATGCTAAGGAGCTCCATTTCTGACTGTCAATAAAAAAATGAATGACATTGGAAATGCTCTTCAGCTAGCCTCTTCCCACAAGGTTTTACAGAATTACTGAATCAAAAACCCCTGTCAGAAGGCAGTACAAGTGTGTCACTAGTGCAGGCAGTTGAGAGTATAACCAACTGCATTGGAAAGCATCTTGGCAGTAAAGTTCAAGCTCGGTCTGAGCCATGACAAACTACCATATGAAAAAAAAAAAATATTGGAGGAAGACCACTTCCTAAACCATTGCTTGCATCACTGTTTGAGAAGTTGATGGAACTCTCAAAAGCAGTCTTAGCTTGCCAACCACTGGTTACACAGAGCCATTGATTGATTATGTAACTCAACTTCTTTTAAAGGACAGAACTATTACAAACCTTGCATACACACTGAGATGATGTACTCAAGAAAGCTTGACCATCAGCAATTCAGGCACAAATCTCAAAACAGCCTATCACAGCTCTTTTGGAAATCAGCAGACAAACCAAAGCCTGGCAGGGACCAACATTTAGTAAAAATTAAAACTGCCAGGCCAGAAATTTCCTAAGCTGTCTTGACAACAAGGACCATACCAGTAAACTGAATAAAATGTTATGGTTACATTACTGTTTTCTGGGAATATTAATAAATAAAACATATGTTGTTCTAAGACATGTTAGAAGGCATTTGATCTCCCACAAGTATTGAAAGGTTCACACCACCACGCATTCAAAGAGGAACCTGAAAGCTCATCTGCTAAATATTAACTCTTCAGAATTTAGCTTTTAAACATTATTTTCAACCTTCTAGTCTCGATGCTGGCTGAATTATTTTTACACAACCGACTCTTTTGGAGTACTTACAGTCATTACAGAAACGTCTACATTTATTTCCCCTTTCAAAATTATTAATTACAAAATATTGGTCAGACTAGTTAAAATAATCAACCCTTTTTTGGTCACAACTTCTTCTGGCTTCCTTTATTACTTAACAGAAAGAAAAAGCCCAGTAAACAGTTTTGCTAGAGCATCAGTTTACCAGCAAACTCCATTTTCTGCAGACAATTCCACTAAGAATACCCAGCAACAAAGGCAATCAATGCTCAAAGCAATTAATGGCTACTAATTATCCATCCATTTCAAATAAGATTCACTGATTAATATGAGGTTATACCTCAAAACAAGACTGAATAATTGTCTGAAAAGTTAAAGAATGGGTTTGTTTGCTAATGCAAGGCTACTGCTTTTAAAAACATGGTCCTAAAATTGCTTTTAAGACCCCACATAGGTAACAACAAAAACTAGTTCATATGTACAATACAATTTCCTTCTAATGGTACCTGCACCAGCACCATACAAATATTTTTGAGTAAAAGTAGGGGGTACAGTTACAGATGTTTTAGAAACCATTTAGAATGCTTTGAATAATTTATACTGGTGCTTTTGGTCAGTGACATAAACTATGTACTTTAAAAAAGCTGTATTATTATAAACACTCTGCAGTAAATTAACAAAGAGCCAAGAACATAAAGAAGTTATAAAATAGGTCAAAGGAACAAGTCTTTCTTAGGTGTTAATAAACACAGACTCCTTTTCCTGCCATTAATCCAGAAGGTAACTGCAGAAGAAAAAAACTAACACTCATTGTGGTGGAGGTTCATGTTTTGTTTTTCATGTTTAGAAATAGATGATTCTCTGCTTCTATAAAGTCAATGTAATAGGCCTTGGCAGTGCCTCCACAGCAGTCTGTTAGACAAAAGAAGAAAGGAGGCCCCATCAGACTCCTTGAAGGAGAGGTCTTTAAGACATGCAGGTAACTTTACCATTTAAATTGTATCCTCTTCCATATTCATTGATTGGCTGTGCTCCAAATCTCATGCTCTTTTACAAATCATTCCACTTCTTACCTATTCCTCCCACTTACAACCAAATACCTTAAGAATATCCAATTTCAACAGTAAAAATAATATTTTTTTTACAATTAGTATTTCAGCAGTACCACTTAGTGAGATGAATTAAAAACCATCTTCACAATCACAGAATGACAGAATACTTTAGGCCTTTTAAGGTCATCTAGTTCAACCCCACTGCAATGAGCAGGGACATCTTCAACTAGATCAGGTTGCTCAAAGCCTGGTCCAGCCAGATTTTGGAAGTTTCCATGGGTGGAGCACCCACCACCTCTTTGGGTAATCTGTTCCAGTGTTTTAACACCCTCACTGTAAAAAACTTCCTTACATACAATCTAGACTCTCGTGCATTCTAAAACCACTACACCCTTTGTCCTGTCAGAACAAGCCCTCCTAAAATGTCTGTCCCCATCTTTCTTACACACCCCCTTTAGCTACTGGAAAGCTGCAACGAGGTCACTCCAAAGCATTCCCTTCTTCAGGCTGAGCAACCACAGCTTTCTCAGGCTCTCTTCACAGGAAAGATGCTTCATCTAATAATCTTGGTGGCCTCCTCAGGGCCCACTCCAACAGGTCCATGTCTTTCCTGTGCTGAAAACCCCAGAACTGAATGGCAGCACTCCAGATGGGGTCTCACAAGGGCAACATTAAAGATTTATCTAGAGGATTTACCCACAGGTCCTGAAGGCTTAATCTTTTTTCTGCCACTGAACTGTAAGCAAGCATGGTCAGTGACCCTGAAAAGAAGCAGAATGGCTGAGAACCATGTTGGAGACAACCACCTTTCATCAGAGAACGAGTCATCACTAGCCTATCAAAGAATTATTTAAGTCTCAGATGAGGAAGCATTCTTCTTATCTCCTCCTTCCCTGTGGAGTAGGCACACATGCTAGGTATCAGAGATAGAAAATTCTGTACTTGCTCTTTTTTAGAAACAAAGATAATGCCATTTTTAAATAGCCATTATTACAGATTAATAGAAAAAAAATCAATCACAACTACATAAAATTAGCTGGCAGATCTTCTTCACTCACTTAATATTCCTTTCTTTTTCTAAACTTCTATCCAAATTAAATTACTACATAGAAGTCCACATGAAAAACTCCAACTTCTAAGAAGTTTAATAAGAACAAAAGAGATGAAGGTGCCTGTAACTTCATGAGTCCAGTTGTCAAACCCAGACCTACTGATTAGTAGACAGCAAGTGAAAAAAAAATTACACTTCCTTTACATAGTGCAATTCTCAACCAGTACAGACAAAATATTTTGAAAGCCCCAGAAATTTTTCATTTGGAGCTTATTGCATCTAAGGAGATTGAATGAAGGTGATGTCTTTTAGCAATGATAGCATAAATGAATAATGACAGCAGTTTCACACCTCGTATTAAAAGTGCTTAAGTAGATGAAACTGCTTGCTTTCCACTCAGTTATCAAACATGCACCAGATACTGTAAGATAAAGACTATGCTGCCCTCTTACTTCTAAGAATGCTTTCCAGATCAGAATTACAAACATGAGGCTGGGATGTTGGCACTTACACTTGAGAATTTTTTGACCTCAGGATGAACTGTGGAATTTCTTGCCACACATTAGATAGCTACTGTAAGACTGTAAGACTGTGTTCAAAACAGAATAAGGGTACATAAGTAAGAGAAACACATTAACCATTCTTGATAGAAATAGACAAAACCAAAAAATAAATAAAAATTGTGTGGAACCACAGAACACTACTCCATGATATGTCATGGACCATATTCCCAACATACATGCTCTGTTCTTGTATATTTCTTTCACTATTCACTGTTGGCTATTGCTGTAGGTAGACTCTGATTCAGATGTCTGTCTTCTTGCTCTCATGAGACATCCTCCTTAACAGTTCCAAGTCATGACAAAATTAGAAGCACTAATTTAACTATAGCACAAGTAGGACCAAACTCTACAACAGTTGTACCCTGGACACCTGTTAAAGTTAATAAAAGCTGCAGAGGAAGGCATGGTTTAGCCATAAGTGATTGTTTTCCCCATCAACTATTCTTAAATACATTACTTCCTTTGAAGAACAAGCAATTACAGTTAAGATTTATTGATTTCATAATTCCACTTAGAGAACTAAATTTAAAATAAACGAACACCAAGAAAGTTCAGTATTCTATGAAGCGGATGTTTAAATAATCTGACTACCTGATATCTCTATGCACTATTCATAGTGAAAGGATTTGTTAAACTCAAAACGTGAGGTACCATCTTCTGAAAGTAATTCTGAGTCAAACAAGAAGCTGAGATGGTTAGTTCTGAAGAGTGACACTAAAACTGCTGTGAAAAATAGAAAAAAATAATAAGAAAACTTGCTACAGGTGCATCAGTCTGAAAGAAGAGTTGCTGATGTACCTTGATGTATGAGGGCTTGGCTTACCATGGAACTTCAAATCCCATAGATTGTTTCTTTCCAGACACTGTCATTTTGGCAATTTTTGGCACAATTTCAGATTCCATTCTGGCTGACTGGGAATCCCTTGTTTTTCCTAGTAATAGACAAAAAGTAAGTTTGAACTTAAGGTTGTGACTAACAGGTATTAAATATAAAGTTTAACAAGTCCCATTACTTCTCTCCAACACAACAATACAGTCCTTCGTGACCAACACTCACATTTCAGTGTCTTATGTGGATATATTACATAATTAATCAAAATAATCTACAGTTAGATCGATTGTGAAAATCTCACCTCTATCTCCAAGCATGCACATGACACCTATACCATGCAAGAGCTCTACTAGAAACAGCTCTGCAGGGTGCCAGAAGCATTTAATGCAGCACAAGATAAAGAAATAGTTTGCAGCTGCTCACTAGATGATTGGATTAATTCTTCTTTAGAGTTTTCCTTTTGCTTTAATATTGCTAACAATGTAAAGCAAAATAATATGTCCAACTCAGAGAATGCTAGCAGCAGCACCAGCTATGTGTGGGCTGCCAGGCCTTCCCTGAAACCTGAAAACAGAGTTGTCTTATACTGAATTACACTCAAGAAGCCAAGCAATACTCCAAAGCTAGTTAATTTCAAGGTTATTTGGAAGTAATTACCAGAATTGAGTAACTTAATTACTTAAAGGTATTGACTTTTACCCTAACTTAAATGAAAACACAATTAAAGCTCATTCTTAGTTTTAGGAAACTAGTCGCACAACTAATAGCACTACAGTGCTATTAGTTTCTTATCAAGCTATAAAAAAAAAGATGAATTATTTACTCTGCAGAGGAGGGGTTTATAGAAAAGAAGTAAATTAGACATTTTCTTTGCACAGTTCCCTTGTTATTATTTTAGGATCCTTTCTTCCTTCAGGGAAAAAAACTTCCTGTATTACAGCATTTGTGACAGCTGCTGCACATTGTGTTCTGAAGGATGTTACACATATGACAAAGCAAAAAAATAATCCAAATTCAGAATTAAGCTGCAATGTTTAAACACACTTTACCTACAAGTGTATCTGAAAACTAGAAAAACACCACTACTCTTCCAGTATTGGACCAATTTGGATACTCAAAAGTCAAGTGAATACCAAGTTACTCTTTCAAGTATTTTAGATACACTACATTAGGATGAACTACTGGAGCCATTTGGCCCTACTCATTTATGTTAATGCTGCACTTCCTTCTAAAGCACAACGGCTACACCTTTAAACCACAAGATCAAATTGGTTTGTAGGTTACATAAATGATTGCGGTCAAGGCTGCTGAAGATTTCAGGCAAGGAAGCAGAATACCACAGACATGTCTACAACAGCAAACCAAAAGAGCAAACAATTACAATACAGATGGAGACATTCTTATTTATCTGATGACTCGGTCTTCATCTCCCTCATTTGTCTTATCTGCTGATACTCATGTTATTTATATGCCACTTCTTTGCAAGAAGTACTCTCTATGTGGTTGATGAATAGTTGCATATAAATAAGAAAAAAAATTAGGAGAAATAAAGGCAACAACAGAAAGCATGGCTTACAAATCATGTAACTAACAAATATAAATATTCAGAATATAAAATTCTCACAGGACAGGGACTCTTAGTTAAGCACAAAGATAGTGTTTCACCTTCAAGCTCTTAAACAGATGGCTGACAGTATTTTTTAAATAAGGAAACACTGCAGTTACAGTAAAAATTACATTACTTTTGTTGCCAAATTGGTATGGTATTTTTCTGCATCAGTTCTAACAGTTTTCAAGCAGACATCATTTTCAACTGACAGGTAAACATGAATGCTTTACATGTCATATTCTCAGAAAATACCATGTTTGAAATCTGGATACAAGGAACTAATAATTAAAAATAACACAATTAAATTGAAATGAGACTAGTTGAAAGAAAAGACAATACTTAGTATTATATAACTTGAAAATAACTTGCAATCTATTAGTCCAAAAGTCAAAGGTTTTACAAAACACATCATCTCTAATCAAATCAAAAATCAAGCTTTACTCCGTACAAATGATGCTGTAGCATTTGACACAGCCTTAAAGTTAAATTGTACAGGGAGACTTAACACATTCAACAAATGGAGTATTTGAGACAAAACCAAACACCTTAAAACTAGAATTTAGGAAACACTACAAGTTGAAAGACGATACAAAAATAAAATCACAAAAAACAAGAGAAAGTAAAATAATACACAAAGAACAAGGGAAAGTAAAATAACAGTCCATTAAAGCTGACAGTTTGTGTAGTTCTTTATTTATTTATACTTTAGTTTTATAAGTAACAATAACAATGATAAATAATTATATAAATAAATAAATACTAAAGCATAGGTGGAGCAAGGAAGCAGACTGGGATCATATAAAGACAAATCAAACCATAGAAATAATCCAAGAATGGCGACATTCATACAGATGAAAAGGCAAGGCAAGAATTATTAGTAACACTACTGATAGAAGCATCAAATACAATTTTCAGCCTTCAATGTTTTTATAACATTGTAGTACAAGTTATAAAAAGTACAAGTACAATAAAATCAAGCAGAACATTTGAGATAAGGACCAAGTCTGTCTTTTACGCATTGCAGGCGCCATTAAAGATTAATAATTATGGCTTCATTACAAAGGACAGAAGGCTGGGAAAGGAGTATACTTTACTATCTAATCTATAGGGAACCGGAGAAAACTGCGTGATAAATTCTTATCTGCTCTAGCAGGCAAAGCAAAAGCTATTCGGCACTTAACAGATTGCATGCAAATCCTTAAATTGCACCTTGGAACTAAAAGGAAGTCAATGCACAAAGCTGATACAATTCTTAAAACACTTCTTAATCTACAAGCAGGGTACCCTATGGCAGCTGAAGTGTACTACAAACCCAGAAAAAACATAGAAACAGTAATCCCAATCTGATTAGAACAAGAGCAGCTGTGGAAAATCACCTTCTGAAAGGAAAGGATTACAAGGATATACAGATTTTTACCAAGAAGGCCTTCATGAAGTTCTTCATACCTATTGCCATTTGGACATTCTCAAACACATACCTATGTAATTCAATGGCAGTATGTTTCCTAAATCAAGAGTACAGATAAAATAAAAACAGATACATCTTTCACAAACTCCAAAAGAAGTCCCAATACTTCATTACATTTCACTACCCTAAGCATTGCAAGAAATAAATCTAAGTGTGCATCCCTACATGTAAATGCACTGCTCAACATAACACTAGGAAAATTTTAAAATTATCCTTCCAGAGAAACACATAGTATACATTTATCAATCATAAAAATTAAAACTGAAAATAAAGTAAAATCTTAAAGGCTCATCAGCATGATAGTTCTCACAATTCAGAATGTTCAGAACCCCAAACTTCTAGCCTATTTTAAGCAAAGTAGCTTCCAGAGAGGTATTTGGTACTTAGACTGCACTGACATCAGAGTACCGGGGCTAAAGCACGGTGTAGCTACAAGGCAAACACTACTACAAAACTACAAGTATATTTATCAGCCTTGTCTCAGTATTAAACTGGGATCAGCCTAACACCAAAGGGAACAGACAGAAAAGCACTGCCATTACTACAATACAACTGGAGTGTATGACACCTTGACAAAGTCCTCTTCAATTATTCTTGGCTGTTTTTTTACCTTTCCTGTGACTGCTAGTTCGTCTTCTGACTTAACAGACTCAAAAGTCTTTTAAGACTTATTCAAAAAGTATTATTAATGACACCTGATATAACTTCAAAATTGTTAGCAATACAACCCCAAAATCTGATGGCACAAGAAAGTACCTGCAGACTGATAAGAGGGATGATGATGATGACGACATAGACAAATACATATGCGGGAAGGATGTAAAACATTGAAATAGTCTTTAAAAATTAACACAGTGTCTCTAGATGTTCAAGATGCAATAGTAGAAATATACAGATTTAGTCAACCACCTCCCTTTACTGTGAGCAACTCCCTCTGGATTTCTTTTCAAAACCTGGTTGTAAGCAGTACCAGTAGAAGATCTGTACAAACAAAGAAAAAGATTGCTCTGGCTACATTATCAAACATAACAGGCTTGATAAGTCTTTTTTTCAATTTGGATAATTAACACTGAAAGTAACAGGAAGATAAAATTAATCTTTTCTCTAATTCTGTTGGAGGTATGGCAGGTTTCAGTAAATGGAAGAGTTGATTGACAATGTAGTCTGTTCCCAGGTAGTTTAGAGGTGAACAACAAGAGGAATCTGTTAAACAGCCACTCTCTCAAGAAAGACATGTTGATACCAAATAGATATTGGCATATTTGGAGAAATGCACACTAGCACTGGGTATTTAAATCCACGCTGACTTTGTCCAGATGAGCATATCTTCCAATGCCACTGCCACTGTAACAAAATGCCACTGCTCTCAATTCCTATACACAGAAGCTTCTCCTCCCAAGTAGTCTTTCACTCATCCAGCTGTAAATTGGCGCTGAAACTCTACACTCAACTAGCCCACTGCACAGAGAAGCCTGTTTCTCATACAATGAACCAGAATGTTTCATGTGCCTGAATTCAGCTTGAAAAACAAAGAAAAATGGAAAGACAGGCATGTCTTGAGCTTATGTTTTTTCAGATGGCAATTCCATTTAAATAAATCCATGTCTGCTCACAAACCAACTACTAGTGGTATATATAAGCACTGGCAAAGGATCACACCTTCAAGGGAAATATGTTCCAATTAACTATAGGCAGCTTGCTGTTAGTTTTTCACTTGCATGATTTTGACATTTTTATTGGTTATACTCATTCTTCTCTTTTCAAAATTGGATGTGCACTCGAAGGCAGCTGCATACTATTTCAATTTTGAATGGGGAGAGAATCTTACATTTAACTGACACTTGATAGAATAAAGTTACTTAAGCAGGTCCTCCTAATGCTGTCTAAACCAGCACTGCCATGAGAAAAAAACACAGATGCAACACCATGCTTTCTAATCTACAAGATACGGTTTGCATCCTTTCCTCTGCTACAGACTTTCTATATAACCACAAACAAGTCACTTACACCTCTGTCTGCTCATTATACAGCAATAGCCACCAATTACATAAAAGAAAACAGGGCACTAGTTTTGTGCACCACGTCATGAGCTTGGTGCACATGTCATGAGAAAACACTGTCTCTCATGAGAAGACACTGTCTCAGAAGTTCTGTCTGAAAAGCAAAATTAATAACCAAGGCTCCTCTCAAGATAACATACTTCCCTTCCTATGCTCTGCTATGATTTTAAACTAATTTTAAGATCCTGTAATTGTGAAAATATTTCAAATATGGACTACACATGAGTGAGTTAACCAGATGCAGACACCCACATGATTACACACAATTTCATGCTCAGAGCCATCTATCACCTGTTTGACCACATATATCTGGGTTGATATTAATATCTAATAAATCTATTCTGTCACACAACCCACCTGAAAAACTTTAAACTGTTTACATTTTTCTATTTATGCCATAAACCTCATGAGCTTTAAGGCCATTATTTTTTTTAATTTGCCTTAAAAACAGTAGAATTTTATTTTTTATCTCTTCAAATGTTAAAGCACGCAGAAAAAAATAACATAAAGAAATATCGAAATTTGTCAAATTAGAGAAATGCTACTGAAAATAATTTGTTTTGGTTTCATAATTAAACTGAATTATTTTACACTCCTGAATGCTACAAAATGCTGTAGGCTATAGTGGTAACTTGCAGTTAGTTAAGTTTGCCCTGGAATGCAGTACACTATCACCAGTGGCACTGGTACTGTTTGTAATTAGTATTACCAACATATCACAACTCTGAGAACACTGTCAGAAGTCCAAGACTCTTAATAATGTACCACCAGTACATAATATGACTACAGAACTCAGAACATCCCAGCTTTCCTAAATTTAGACAGCTTCCTGACCTTTAAAACATTCTGCCTACATGTAACTTGCTGTGCATCATCCCTATAGGTCATCAATTAAATGTCTTTTGATGCAACAGCAGTGACAAAGTCTGTATATGTGAAAACTTCAACTTACAGAATTCCTTCCATATGCAAACTTTAGTACTTAAACTGGTTCAAAACAGCCACTCTTAGAAAAACGTATGACACTATGCTACTATGAACTGCAACATACAAGTGGATGCTACTGAACATCCACAGCACTTCCAAAAACAATGCAACACTGCAAATTAATAGAAAAGACAACTTGCTAAGTCACCACCCAGTGATGAGACACAGCCATTATAAAGATATTACTGAAAACAATTCTCCAAACAAGAACACTGAACTTTTTCTTTTTAAAAGAAAGGTTATTTCCTAATAGAAACCACAGTCAGGGGCTTTCCAGGTAACTTGGTCTCACTGTTATAACTATTACCTTCTCTGCAAAGTTTCAGAGGGTGAATATGATTTTTTTTCATGTAACTCAGAGTAGGCATTTTCACTGAAAAATGCTGAAAATAAAAATGTTCACTTGCACCTAAGTACAAGAATTTTTTTGGTGTGTTCTTAAGGTTTGATACAAGAGGGAAGAAAGATACAGCAGGTTCTTAAATGGTGATATTCCTGAGTCTGTCCATCATGGACCAGTTTTCTGGGATCCACAACACACAAACAGCACAACTTGCTATCCCAAGACTGAAGCTCCAGAATAGTTTGCTTCACTATGTGCAGCTGCAGCAACTGTGTGCTCACCAGCCCCAGTCAGAAGGGCTGGCAGCCTACTACAGCCAGCAGCTGGCACTCCTCACCTCTCTGGCTTTACTTTCAGTGTTTGCAGTTTTCAGCAAGTTGACATCACTAGTGCAAAAATTAATTTGTTCAAGTGAGGCTCCTGCCTGGAGCTGACTTTTTTACTTTTTTTTTTTTTTTTTTTTTAACTTCCAAACAGGGAGAACAAACAAACTGGAAGATAAAAGATAGAATAGGTGTCATTTTAAAAAACCTTCTAAGGAAGGTATTATTTGCATAAACTAAATCCATCAAGTGATCTTTCCACATTCTGAAAATCCACTTGATTTTGCCTTCGCAAACAGTTTGCACACGCTCTTATGGCTTAAGTTTTAAAAACTAAATCCCTGAAACATTTCATCAACATTCAGTATGTAGCTGCTAAAACTGTTTTTGTCCAGGCAGGACACAACCGTGTCACCTGAACTCAAACTCTACCTCTCCTGTGGTCTCCATAGTTTCCTACCACAACAATAAACTGAAGGCATAAATCTGTCCTGGATACATCATAAAAACAAACAAAACTGGAGGGCAAGAGAAAAAAAACATATAGTGAGAACTGGCAAGGAGTAAGACACATGATTATCAAGAACATGAAGAATGAAAATCAGTCAAGCAGAGAAGATGAAACAGACTAATAGAGTGCATGGAAAAAAAGCAAACCTACGGTATTAGTGAACAACCTAACTTGAGGAAAAACAGTGTATAAGGAGAAAGTAAGAGGCCATATACTCCATGACAAGTTACATTCAAAGCTTAACATGAACAAAGGAAGCAGAAAATGAGTAGAACTGAAAGCAAATGCCAAGTATGTCTGGAAAAGAGCAAACATGGAAAATAATAATGGCAAATTTTTGGAAAAATAGGTAGGAAACTGGGAAATGCTAGATAAGGAGTTTGAAATTATGAAGTAGAAAAAAATGGAACTCCAATAAAAAATGTGGAATGACATCAAGAAATAAGCATTGTGTTAAGGGCACAAAGACAAATTCAACAAAAAAATTGAACAGAACTGAATAAGTTAGAGGATTAGAAGGACACAGACATGGATTTTAGACCAGGTTGAAGTGGATAGTGGAATGTGTTATAACAAGGCAACAACACATTTTCTTTCCTGTCTGAAACACAGCCGAAATTTCTGGAGTCTCACCATGTCTCTTGCCATAAATACTACCTCCCCAAAAGAAGCCAAATAATACAGAATCCAGCAGTCAGTTAGAGCTGCATCCTCTTGCTCTCCTCACCTGAAACATCTTCCTGCAAGAATTTTCTGGCCATCAGGACTTATTTAATTTACACATGGTCAAGCCTGGAAGCAGCACAAAATTAATGTTACCTATTAAAACTATTTTTTCCAAGTGACTCCTTACTGCAATCATTCCATCAAATGGTGCACATTTCATTTAGAATATCTAATGTTGCCAGAAACACATCTCAGAGAACAGTGTATATTTTTGTAGAAAAGATTTTACTCATGTCTATTACTTCTAGGAGCTTTCAGCATTGTCACAACTTAAACTTGTATGTCTCAATATCTGGATGCCTAAATCAACATTCCAATTTTTATGAAATTATGATTAAGCAACACATGACAGAAAATAAATGCACAGACCAGTTCTACATGTAGACTATTGGTACAGTCTTTCCAGAAACATGGATAATTAATCTGGTTTGCATTCATGGTTCATCTGTTAGGGGAAAGACAGGCAATGATGCTACAGCAAAACTCTTAAGATTTCCAGTTTCACTAAGCCAACACCTCCCCTGTAAAATAAAAGAATGGAGATCTCCTGTGCAGGAGGGCAGACTGGGGGGTGGTGCGTTTTTTCCTTTTGAGAGAACCCAAACATCAGCTGTCTCCTTTTGATGTTTCCGACATGTAAAGGTCCAATAGGAACTCGACTACCAAAACAGCAACTTTCTCATCCACCAAGTTTTTCAAAAGGATGTCCCTGAGATATTTCTCATACTTACTGCTTATAGTTCAATGGACTAAACTCCAGTCCTTCACATGACCGTAACTCAGCACAACTCATCCTGTAACTACTGAAACCTAATTTGTGGGAGGTGTATTGCTCTGCATTCTAGCAATGCCAACGATACCCATTACCCATTCTCAATCCGTAACTGAGGCTACAATCTCCTGTAAAAATAATTTATTAGATATTTGCAGTTGTTCTGTAACAGCACCTTTGCTCTCCACCAGATACACAACCATAAGTCGTTGGTGGTTGAGTTTTCTAACTCAACGAATTCTTCTTAAATGACTGTGAACTGTCTTTCACTGAGATTTACAAAAAGCTCGGTCTGATATTTCTGAAGTGCAACTTCCTACCATAAATGGTCATGTAAAGAGCAGAGTCAGCACTATGGGCAGGATAACCCTAAAAAGATATCCCCTTTAGCCAGTCACTTAATACAACAGAACACAGAGTCCATGCAAATTACCAGAATTTCTGTTAAACCTTGGACCAAAATGAGTATGTAAAACTGAAAGTACAGTATGTACATTCTATTACAATTATATCAAATTTCCAAAAATAACAAATAGCAATTTCAGGTTTAATCCATAACTAATGTTATAATGCCAGAGGATGGTGCTATCTGCACATTATCCAGATAATTCAGAAACATCATACCATTTACATGTTGACATTATATATGCAAGTATATTTCTGTTGAGTGTATTGAAGGAGTGAAAGACATTTTACAAAAAGAAAGCATTCCTGATGCACAACTTTTATTTATGCACTAAAACTACTTCAGTAAGAAACAGAAGTTTAAGAACAGTGAACACAAAAAAAAAAATAGAAACAATCTGACAGTATTTAGAGTAAAATCATCTTACATTTGTTCAACTTTTCCACAACCATTCTGCAAATTTTCTCCAGAAACTTAATGAGACAGCATTCTAAAGTTGTAGAAGAAAATGTATTTACTAGCCCTACACAACTGTTTAAGCTGTAAATATTTATAGCATTTTTAAGTTCCAAAAAAATGCAAAAATTCTGTGTGGTGAGGACTTCTAGGCAAGACTAGCTAAAACCTTATTTAAACTTAGATTCTCTGAATTCTCAACCCTCTCACTCTGCTGGTGACATTACAATCACACCAGATCCTCTCCATGACTTAAGAGCTGGCAATGCAGACAGCATAAAGCAATGCCACAGCACAAGGCGCATTTCAGAGGGGAAGACTGGTGGCTTCAGAAGGCCAAAAGCCTAATCACCTATCAAAAAAATTTTCAGTTACTGAAAAAAGCAGTTCAGGGGCTTATGCAAGATGTGATTTTAAAGAAGCAAGTGTTCAACAGGTTGAGTATAGGTTAAAATTAAAAAAAAACAGAAAATAAGGTCCAGCAGTACAGCAATTACTCATAATACTGTGTACACACAAACACCCATCCCCTACTGTAAATTGAAATACAAATGCATTTAATCAAAAAAACTAGGAGTTGTTCATGAGTACAAGGGAGCAACTCACTGACTGACATTGACTTTTGTATTTCGGCTTTCAAGGTTATGGTAATCAAACAGCAAATCCTCAGAGACATCCCCTTTCAGTTTCTGGGGTTTTTTCCCTTAAAAAGACAAAAGAATAGACATATTCTACTTACATATTTTACAAAAAGTCAGCCAAATACTCCCATTTTGAAAGCTTTACCTATAATGAAGATAAAGGAAGAAATAGTATTTACTAGAATTTCATTAAAGGTAAAGAGAGTAGGAGTGGAAGGATAGGATTGCCAGCAGAAATGGAACAGATGGAAGTACATTATATGGAGCAGTTTGTATTTCAAGGGGTTTTGCTTTGGTTTGATGGAACTGACTTCTTGATTGTCCTTGCCATGCCCACCACCTCCTACTCAAAACAGATGGAGACATCTTCCCAAGCCAGTTGTAAGGGTACTTCTCAGGGATGTGGCCAAACTAAGTACAAAGTTCTTTACTATACCTGACAGAAACTGTGGATGATATGGGTATCACCCACAGCACAGTAAATGTTCAGACTCTTGATGTTTTGGGGGGCTTTTTTCTTCTACTTAAGCAAGAGACAACCTTCCCACTGAAAAGCATTTCACTATAACTACTAACCAGGTTTGGGTGTGAGCCTCATGTGAATATCATCTTTGTGTTCAGTATTTGTTCACGTACATAACTCAAAGCAAAACTAAGTTGCATTTTTGCTACAAATACTTAAACGCCTTTTGAATTCCACACTCCATAGCCATAGTGGTGATCCAAACTCAAGAAGAATTGCTTCAGTGCATTGCACTGCTTTCACTAAGAAAGAAAACTGCTATAGAGGAAAGACATACTAAGGAACAAAGATCAATAAAGTTGCAGAACTTCTTCTGAAATTTAAATAATATTCTAAATAGTCATAATATAAAAAACGTACCAAAGAGTATTATGGTTCTCCATATTGAAAACTACAATTAGATACAAGAACACAAAAAAGAAATCATTACCAACAAAAAACCTCTCTCTAATACAGTAAAAATAGGTGTGTTATTTTAAATCCCAAAATAAAAATCATTAAAAGGTATTACTTTGACCAAATAAATTAGACACAGTCATTTCCCAAACTGCCACAAGACAATTTTAAGTGTTTGGATTTCTTCATCAGGAGCAATTTTAATAAATTGAGGAAACTGACAAGGAAAAAGCTGACAGTATTAGGTAGAATGGAAGTAATGATGCTAGAAGGCAGGCTCCAGTGAAGATAAACCCATTAAAATACAAGACTGACATTCTAACAAGCTCACCTTCAGAAACAGTTGTGTTCTATGCAAGGCTGCTAGCTCAGTGAACCCAAGAATAAGAAGTGAAATAGGAGCTATTACACCTAATACTTGCTCTCACTTTTTAAACCAATCTAGCAGAACAGGGCCTGCCCATATGTCCCCAAGAAAACGGGAATTTTCATTTTCAATGAATGGAATTTTCATTTTCAATGGGAATTCACATAAGGTAAGTATCTAACTACTGTAAATAGCTTACATTAATTATTACACATGAATAAGGGAAAAGGTACCTCTGATTGGTGACAGGTGCCAATACACAACTCCCAGACCTAGGAGCTGATAGGCTCCTAATTACTGGAGATGTAATGAAATACAATAGAGTGGGAGAGATGGTATTTACAGTTTTACAAAATAGAATAGTTCAAAGGTACTGTAACTTGAAAATCCTACTTCTTTTGCTATTGCAACTAATCTCTTATCCCAAATCTCTTATTCCAACTAATCTGCTAATATCCAAAACTTAGGCAGCTACTGAAAATGTATAACCTTGTAAAAAGTTAAATAATAGATTAACTGAGTTTATTTTTAAAAATTGAATCTTTAATCTCAGTTAATCTCTCTAATCTTGAATCTCAGTTAAATGCATACATCTAAAAGCCACTTGCATAATCACTCTGAAGCTAAAAATGTAAAATGTTCAAATTTATACCATTCAGAAAGAGTAAATGTTAAAAAAACAACAATCAGATTCAAAAGGAACTAAAATACATTGATCTTCGCACATGCAAATTAGGTCAAGCTAAACATTTCACACAATCTGTTCAAAGGAAACATTCTGACTGAACATAAACCCTTTGAAAGTGCTTCTTGTACTAGTATTAAACATAAAATAATGAAGCAAAAACACTTAAGAGAACCAAGAAAAATAATTAACAAGGTGCTGTTTCTCCTTTGCATTTTTCTCCAAATAAGACTAATATTGATCAACCTACTCTTCCCCACCTTAACTGTTCCAAGATTGCTGATTAAGGGATGATGTGTCCTGCTATTGGGTCAATTTTGCATTATTACTCAACATCAACATATTAAGTGGGGGATTAAAAAAATAACTACAGGATCACAATTCTTCCCTAGAAATTTCAGAAAAGCAAACTTTAACACTTATTATATCAGATCCAGCCTAAATCTAATATTAAAAAATTATTTTACAAATTATTTATATGTAGATAGGACAGTTTAAGTACTCTAGGGGCATTCAATTTTAAAAACATAATACCAGGAGAAAACACTTAAGAATTCCTCCTTCCAGCCTTATTTTATTTTCAGTGTTCTTACATCATGAAACCAAGGGTTGTAGGTGCACCATCAATATGCTACAATATGCTCAAAATCTACAATTCACTACTAGAGATTATATTTCCCATGTGCTATTATTTAGCAGAATGCTTTCCCTATTTTTTATTAGATACCACTTTAAACATCTTCCCCTCTCAATACTATTTGCCACTTATGGTGGAACATCAGAGGAGAAACAAAGGGAAATGAGGCTTCAAGTCCAGTCACACTCCTATCTGCTAGTTCTTGGTAATTTGTCATAACATAACGGGGTAGGTAAAGTTGTGCTATTCCACATGTGACTGCTCACAACTGGAAGAGACCTTAACTGCTCATAATGATGCTGGTGAACCTGTATTTTATTCTATCTTACTACTGGCATTCAAAACTCAGCTTTTCTGATATAACTAGCTACACCAACACCAGTATCTCTTGCTGGTAGACTTTGCAGATATTCCTGTGCTGTAAAGGACACCTTTTTTTTGCACGTACCTCCTAAACTTGAGCAACTCCTTCATTTTGGAAAGAAAGTGCCATCTCAGTTTTGTCCTCAGTGCTACACAGATTAAAGCTCAATCATCACACACACAAACCTACTCAACAGCAGCTACCTTTAACACAAGACAAGTAATAACCAAATATGTCTACAGGAGATGATGACCACATTCTCAAAGCTTGAGTTAGAAACTCTCAAACAAAGAAGTTTGATACTACTAAGTCATACTTTACTGTCATGTCATTTTCTTCCAGTTTGTTTTTGTGAAATCTTCCATAAGTCTTCACTGTAAGATCAACAGGCTTCATTCAACATCTACTTTTGCTGCTTCCTTTAATTGTAATGGAAAGCACCCTACTCATTCCCTAAATAAACATAATTAGTTCACCACACTGTCATCTTGTCCTGTTCATAAATAGAGTACATTTGAGGAAGGGCAGAAATGAAAAGGAAGCAATGGTTAATAAAAAAACAAAGGAAAAAAAAAACAAAAACAACCAAACCAAAAAAAAAAAAAAAACAACCCAAAAAGCAACAACTTCAGAATTCTTTCTTATTTAAATATCTTACTGGTAATCCAAAGAATATTCAAATGCTAGGTGTGAAACTGTTAAAGATCTCTGAATTTAACTCGCAAAACAAACTTAAGCTGCATCAATGCAGTAGACTGATCAAAGGTACCTAATTTATCTGCAGTCCAGAACCTCCACAGTATCAAAACCAACATATTAGCAGAAAATACATAACTGAAAAAAGTTCACACAACTATTACTACAAATTTAGAGACTAATCTTAAGCTTTCTGAAAAGACATGAAGTTTTCCTGGACCACTGCTGTGCAGTTTGTACAAACACCTAATTACAACAGATTATATACCAGAAAGACATATTTCCCTAAGGAATATATTATGTATGCTACCAGCAACATTGAACATTGCTAAGGATTTAGAGACCCTACCATTAATTTGGTAATTTAGTTGACAGTAGGCCTTGAGTGGCTAATTGATACAAAATCCTAGAATTAAGCTCTAACTGTATTTATCAGGGAAACCACTGCAAGGAAGAGCACAGATACTGGCCAAACTGAAGTAAACAAGGTACAAAAAAGCTACTTGACATGCACAGCAGCACACATTTGAGAAACACGAAATTCACCTTTAAAAACCCTACCTCTTCTGTCTAAAAATTTAGGAAAAAATCATAAAAATTGCACCACATTTCAGCATAAGAACACTTTCTTATTTTAACTGCAGCATGTTTTACATTATCTGCATTACTTATCTATACTTGCAATACTTATATATATTACTATTCTGAAAGTTTATTTATTCCACATTTTCCTATGAACTCATATGGTGTCAGCCAAACTTATCTGATTTCCAGCATTATCAAAGATGAACTTGTTTAATCAAGACTAGAAAAAATTATAACCTAATATTACTATAATCTGAAAAAGAGAGACCCGTATTTAGAAAATAACAACCTATATATAGATGTAATGTGAAACATAACACTGGAGGCTCTGTTCTCCATTGCCAAAATAGTTCAGAGACACAAACTGATTTATAAAAAGCTGCATATCTGAGTTTAGAAGCAAAATTGAATTTAGACAAGCTTTGAAAGATTTATCAGACAGAGATCAACACCAGAAAAATTTCATTCGCCAGCCTGGAGCAGAGCATTTCACTCTGTCATGACTTTAGAAGGGAACTCACATGGACTCAAGTTCATTGCTTCATGTTTTTCTCTACACTTCACATTTACAGTAGCACCTGTAAGCACACAGATAGCATCTACAATCTTGCAATAGTTTGTTTGCATACCATGTTATCATAAAAATAGCATCAAAACCATAAAATTTAAAGCACATTTCTGCCTTGAAAAGTGTTTATTTAAGATCTTTGGATGGCACTCTTTTTCCTTTTTTTTTCAACTCAAGCACAGTTACGCTATCTTGCCTAGTGGACAAGCAAAGTTAGTCACTTTCCTGTTTATGTGGGTCAGCAACAGGGAAGAGGAAAACATTAAAAATAGGAAAATGTGATTCTAAAACCACAAAAAGTTGCAGCAGGGACTCCAACAAGGAGTACCCAAAATAACTTCAACTCATATTTTGGAATTAATTAGATACAAAATTTCCACTTAGGGTGAGCTTCTATAGGCAGTAAGAAACATAGAAAAAGAACAGAAGCAACAGTCAGTCAAAGCTCTTGCATATCTTTGACAACATGACATTACAACTTCTGCAGACACAACTATTTTCCACAATAAAGTCAGCTAGTTTTCCAAGCTTTTGGCATTTTAAGCATTAGCTTCTGGCAGTGGACTCATGAGTTTTAATTTTAATGGCCATTTCAATTATCACAAGTGTAACAGAAGGGACGAAACTGGTATTTCACATATTTTTAAGTGTCCTCACTGAAGACTGAAAGGCTCTGAACATAGAAGCTGAGGTGATGAAAAATGGGTAGTATCTTGTCACCTGAGAAGAAAATAGTTCAGGTGTAAATAGAGGCACACAAATGGTGGCATTTCTGTTATGTCTGATATATATGTGTCATAATACACTAGACTATGGAACCAATGTGCTTTGTAACAATTCTCAATCACCCACAAAACAGAAGAAACATATCCAGAAGACTATACAGAGATGAAGTTTGCATTGTTGACACAAATTTTCTAGGGAAGGAACAGTAATTGTAGTGAAAGACCCTTTAGCATAAACAGACATTGTGAAGTAATTTTGTGTTTAAAGCCTGCATTTTTACACCATCCTGGCTTTTACTTTTCAACTTATTATCTGAATTTTCCCAGGTTTCCTGTTAGCACTCAAGCTCCTTTTTACCAGTAGGCAATGTATTTTAGTCTGCTTCTTTTGCTCCCACTATTTGGATTGGATATGCCACTTCTAATGTTTAGATGTATTACTAGTTTCTAGAGCTGAAATGCACTAGTTTTCAACTGCAAAACACTAACATGTCAGCATTCCCAACAGCATGCCCTCGCTTTGAGTACTCCTCTGGTACAACTTGAAGTACAGCTTCAGGCAGGATTTACAATCTTTAAATTCACACATGATAGCAGTACAGCAGCAGTGATTCATTCATCCTTAAAATAGGATTTTTTAAAAAATCTGACTCCAATCATATTCCCAATAATCCCATCTGAGAATTTAGTAAATTCTTCACTTTACCTTCTAAAGACACTGAGAAAACCAAGTTTTCTTGGTTGCTAGTTGAGCTTTACCGTGACCTAAATGGATTGAGATAGGACACCGTAAGAACAAGTGGAGCTACGGTTTCCCCAGGATCTCTGGTTCTTCTGGAATTCCAAAGTTCTAAAAAGGACACAATCATTTTTAGTTTCATCTCTTGGCTTCCAAGCAAAACACCCAATTTTTATACATGATACAGTCAACTATGGAAATGACTTTGTACTGGTTTACACTTTGTCCTAACAAAAGTAAACCAAACTAGTGTTTAGAGGACCATGAAGGAAAACTCAGAAAAAGCCTGGAGTGTCACTTTTTCCAGTGTAGGTGTACAGTATGTATGAGGAGAATCTCAAAACTGTATTTCAAAGGATTTTAAAAAGCTTTTCATTGCTGGTGACACATTTTTCCCTGAAATAAGCCACTTCCTTTCTAAAACCCACACAGTACCTCCGTGTCAAGATTCAGTAACTTCACAAAGTCTGTGTATATATTTTTCTTACCCAAAACACGGAAGTTTTAAATTCTCATTTACTTTCCATGATTTAAGATACATCATGTCAGATTTCAAACATTTCCATTGAGAAAAGAACACATTTTCTTTGTCACAGGCAGAATGCACAACATACCTGAGTATAATCAAGTACAACAGGTCCTCATCTCTATAGCAGGCATTTGAGAATTGTAATGTTACAGAAAAGTTACCACATTCAACTGAAGATGGGAATAAAAAGTTCTTCTCAGCTACCAATGTATAAACAATGGATTTTCAAATGAGCAAAATCAAAGCATCAAAGCCTAATACGATAAATGGCAGTAAAACATGAGGAAATCTAAAGCTAATGAAAATATATTGTACATCACCGTTAAACTTCAGAAAGTTTGCTCTTCTTTGGAATTCTCCCTATGAATAAAATCCAAAAGTATCAGTTTGTCTGGTTTTGCTTGGGTTATTTTGGTCATTGAATGCTCCCAACTTCATTTGTCCATTACCCACAACCAGAAGTGATAAATGTTTTCTGTTAAAGCACAATAATTGTATTCTGACACTTTGCACTAAGAAGTAACCACTATCACAATGACCATGACAACATAAAAAGACAGAGAACAAGTATTTGTCCATGGAAAGAGAAACGTATCATTCTGAACCAAAACCAAAGCTTGCTGCATTCAACCGAGTAAAAAGAAAGAGCTAATTACATCAAGTCACATTGTAGTGATGTTTGTGCGATTTTTTCATTTTTAACTGCTACTGATGTAAAGCAAAAATAAAGGAAGATACTTATACAGGAGAGACAAAAAAAGCCCCAAAAACAAAAACCAGAAAATTAAAAGAAGCATTAACAAAATGCAAGGTAAGCACCTGACAATTTTATTTGTTCTTTTCTTGAAATTGCCCACACTGTATTACCAGTTATGTCAAAATCTAAAATAAATGCAGAATTAATAAAATGCATAAACCAAAGCTACACGTCAGTGAAGAAATACCTGTTTCTTTATTAATATCTATTAACTGCTTCTCTATAAGAAAAAGAAAGTAGCAAAGCCCAATATCTACAAACCTAGACTTGAGACGTGTGCTCTATTCCTAGATTATCTGGCATGTCATGAGTAAGGCTTTTCAGCTTCCTATGCCTTACTTTAACTCTCTATGTGAAGTTTATTTCTTATTAAATATTTATAAAAATAGACTGGTTCTTGGTGTTATTCTTGAGAAATTACCATAAAACAAAATAGCCAGTGCCACCACAAAGACAGCTCAACTCTAGATTCCTTGCTGCCCCAACAACAACCAGACCAAACAGACTCAGTTTGCAGTGCTTTTTATTTCCTGCAAGGACTGCACATTTACAGACACCTGACCTCCTTCTTGCTCAAGCATCACTAAAATCAAAAATCTCAATGCCATAAAGTGATTAACAATTCCATTAATGGTGCCTAAAATGGAACAGAACCTTGGTAAATCACCAGTATCTGTTTGTTCTGTAACACTAACACAAGCAGAAAGTAATGAAAATGTAGTTTAGCTAGGAAAAAAAACATGAAGAAATTAAACGAAAATGCAGACATTTTTCACTGAAGGAACCATTTTCACATAAATACTTTTCAGAAATTTGATTTTTAAGAAAGATTTCTCAGAGAACCTGTAAATACCAGCTACATTTCCTGAAACAAAATCTTTGCTTGTCTTGACTATACTGAGAACAACTTACTACAAGACTCTGTTTCAAATTGCAATCTCTGAATATCACTAATACCAGAACAAAGGACATCTGAGAAATGCTACACATGTCAAGAACATATGTCACCAGAGAAATCTGAATTAAGCTAACATTCTTTATGTTATGGATAAAACTACTCAAATTACCAAAATAATATCCATCTAGATCAGCTATTACCTCCACACACTAACAAAAATCACAAAATTACAGTATATTCTGAGTTGGAAGGGAGCCACAAGGACCAAGTCCCCCTCCTGCCCCTGCAGAGCACCAACCCCAAGAGTCACACCATGTGTCCAAGAGCATTGTCCAAGCACCTTCTGAACTCCATCAGGCTGGTGCTGTGACCACTTCCCTGGGGAGCCTGTTCCAGTGCCCAAACACCCTCTGGGTGAAGAACCTTTTTCTTATATCCAACTTAAACCTCCCTTGACACAACTTTAGGCCACTTGCTCAGGTCCTGTCACTGGTTACCACAGAGATCAGTGTCTGCCCCTCCTCTTTCCCTCATGAGGAAGCTGCAGATTGGGATCAGATCTTCCCTCAGTCTCCTTCAGGCTGAACAGACCACATGACTTCAGCTGCTCCTCATACAGCTTCTCCTCCTGGCCCTTCACCATCCTCATGGCCTCCTTTGCATGCTCTCTAATGGTTTAATGTTGTTATGTTGTGGCATCCAAAACTGCCCCAAGCATGGGAGGTGAGCCCTCCCCAGTGCAGAGCAGAGCAGGACAATCCCCTCCCTTGCCTGGCTGGCCATGCTGAGCCTGATGCCCCCAGGACAGGGTTGGCTCTCCTGGCTGCCAGGGCACTGCTGACTCACGGTCAGTTTGCCATTGACCAGGACACCCAGGTCCCTTTCTATGGCTCTGCTTTCCAGCCTCTCATTCCCCAGTCTGTATGTACTACCCTAGGTGTAGAATTTGACACTTGCCCTTGTTGACCTTCACATGGCTGGTGACTGCCCAACTGTCCAATTTACTGAGGTCTCTCTACAGGGCCTCCCTGCCCTCAAGGGAGTCTGCAGTTCCTCCCCATTCCCCATCATCTGTGAACTTGCTCATTATCCCTTCCAGTCCTGAGTCCAAGTCATTTATGAAGATGCTGAAGAGCACAGGGCCAGGGATGAAGCCTCACTAGAGACGTCTGATGTCACCTCACTCACTATAAACCTTTGTGTCTGATCCATGAGCCAGCTGCTCACCCATCTCATGATGTGTTTATCCAGCTGCATGCTGGACATTTTCTCCAGAGGGATCCTGTGAGAGACAGTATCTAAAGTTTTACTGAAATCCAAAAATGTGTAAAATGGTTGTGGTCTGTAGAGATTAAAGTGATATTTGAAAGAGAATCTTAGAACCATTTCTTAAGAATTAGACTTATGAAAACAAAATGAGTATATATTTATATACATGTGTGTTTGGATTCCCTTGGCCAACTAGGCAGGTTACTTTATAATAAAACAAAATCAGACAGGACTTTCATGAAACCATTCTGGCTCTGAGCACTGTGTTGTCTTTCAGATGTTTTTCAACACCTCCCAGGAAAATCTTTTCCATAACTTTATCAGACACTGAAGTGAGAGTGATGGGCCTGTAGTTTCTGAGGTCATCCTTAATGCCCATCTTGAAAATCAGCACAATGCTCACCAGTTTCCAGTCAGCTCGGACCTCACTGATGATAAGTAAATACTTCACGAGCAACTCTTCTCTAAAATCTCCATAATCTCATTGTAAAAAGAGCAAAATAATTTTTATTATGTTTTCATAAGTCTAATTCTTAAGAAATGGTTCACAGATTCTCTTTCAAGTATCATTTTAATCTCTACAGACTACAACCATTTTACAGGTTCTAGTCATCTTCTGGTCTTATTAGTACCAGAAACTTAGGGCAATGGGTTATTTTCTAAAGGGATCCTACCAACAATAAGCATACTAATCAATTATTTGAGCAACAAACTACTGACATACCTCAGAAGTCACAGACAATTGTTTCTAATAGGCCATTTTTAAGCATGCAATGTAATGAATCCACAAACCAGACAATGAACATTTCCATGATGACACTAGAAGCTGATGAGCAGCTTCATACAGATGGTTCATCTCAAGAATTACCTAAAATCACAAACTGCAATTAGCTTTTACTTTTTGGTAATATGGTGTACTTGAACAGACCCCACAAAGGAGCAACTGCTGCAAAATACAGCAATACTAAAATAGAGACCCATACTAAAATAGAGACCCATACCCAACTGCATTGAAATAACAATTTCGGAAGACAAGAGTGTGATTAAATAAATAAATAAATAAATAAATAATAAATCACCATTTGCTTTTTGTTTCCTCGCATTGCTCTCCAGTGCAGATAGGTGACTTGAACTAATGTCATTTCCTATAATCTAATTAGAAGTCTGGATGTAGTAAATTGAACATATAATCTAAGTTCATTAGCTGTCTACGTTTCAACAAAATGAATCAAAAAAAAAGTAAGATAACCATAAAAACTCAATTCTATTTAAAAAAATACCAAAAAACAAAAAAACAAAACAAAAAAAAAAAAAAAAAAACCACAAAAACCACAAAACAAAACAAAAAACCAACAACAACCAAAAAAATGGAGAAGTATCCCCTTTAAGCACTTTAGGAAGTTTACCTTTACACTAAACTAAAGTTTACCTTTAGTGGGATGAAATATTTGCTTGAAATATTGATCCATAATCAAATCTAATACAAAAACATTTTAAAAATTTGAGAAGTTGAGTACTTGAGATTTGAAAAATATGTGACTGAGTGGCTGTACAACCCTAGCTTGTGTATGAGCTACTGCCCTTGTATAATGGCACTGTAATAAAGTACATATGCTTCATCAAAAGACAAGCCATATTCAATCTTCACACAAATCTTTTGTCCAGATATTCATTTTTGCAGTACTAGTTTGCATAAGTGCAGATTTTCAGCAACTGTTCACAGATTACAGGAAAATGTTTTTGAATGGCACAGTAAGGAAATAGGGCAAAACACTGCAAAGACTATGCCCCTGCACCAATTAGTCTCTTAGAAGTAACATTTTGAAATACTATTGTGCAACAGTTCTAAAAATTCAAGCCATTTGCTGCATGTGAAACTTAAGATCTTGAGAAGTGTCCAAATAGATTTTGCCTTACTTTCTCCAAAGGAATCTTCTGTGCAAAGAACGTCGGTGCAAACCTTGACAAGAACTGGACTTTGTTTCCACAACAGACATAACATTACAGAACACTGAGCTCTATTTCTATCAGGTAAGTTAACAAGAAATTGTAATTAACTCAGTCCTTTAATAAAATGCATTTTATTTACATACATAAAGCAACATCCAGAAGTTAAATTTGTATTAAAAATAGTCAGCAGCCATTTAAAAATTATGCACAAGATAGATTTTGATGTACTAAATGCCTTAGGAGTACATAGTAGTAGTATGTGTATGCAGTTTAATATTATCATCTTTTTCTGTTTATATGCAGAGACAAGTATTTTGCAATGTTAATATGTGAATTCCAAAACAAGTAACACAATTAACCCATATTAGCCAAAGATAGACAATAGCTGCAAAATGAGGGGGGATTATATACATAAATTAAGAAAATAAACTCACCATGTCAAGCATAAAACAGGCAGATTTAGTTTACTAGAATTCTAACTTTCATGAGGCACAAACCCTTCAGTGCAAAGGCCAAACAACAGTTGCTACACAAAAAGTCACATACCAAATCATGCAGTATTCTAACACAATTAAACCAATCCTTGATACCATATACCTCATTCTCAGTAAATAATTAAAGGAATAAATAAAGAAATTATTAAAATACCTGTTTAATTTAAAAAGCAAATATAGTGGCACAATATTTTTTGTTTAGAAAAACAAAACTATAAGATTGTCTAGGCATGAAAATAAATCTCTGCTGAAAATTAATTGGAATTCGGGTTAATCTACCACTTAGGTACCTTCCCCAATATTTAGCCTGCAGGTCTGTATTAATCCAAGGCTCACTTCAGGATTCAGGATTACAAACTGAGGAAAAATCCCTCCCCTACTGTTTACACACTGAACAGCACATACTGCTCCTTCACGACCACTAACTCCTGAGTCAAATGCCAATGAAAAAGTAATTATATATGAAAATCTAGCTGCCTAACAAGATCCAAAGTTATTTACTAAGGTAACAATCCCACAGTAAGATCCATGAAAAATATACAATGCTGATGTTCTTTTGCCCCCTACCAGTTGTTCCAATGGTATCCACAGAACCTATATTTAGTTATATGTCCAGTTCATGCTCTAAAATTATAACAAATTCTAAGGAGTTTTATGCAAATAAGGGCAGCCGGGGGAATGAGAAAATAGGCCAGAACCAAAGAGAAGTTAGACAGAAAAAGTAAGAAAATATTTAGATGTGAAAGCAAAGCTATTCAATTTTAAAGGACCCACACATATTAGAAATCTCCACTGACATTAATGAAGTCTTCTGGAATATCTGAAACACAGGAAAGCAAAACCACCTACAAATATAACAGGCATGATGACGCCAAGCTTTGCACTCGTATTTTATGGTGAAAAATTAAAACTTCTCTACTAGAAAAATACACACAATTTTGGGAAATGTGAGCTTTAATTACAAACTCTGCTAACAGGACCCTTTGGTCAGTAGGAAAAACAGACTTGGATTTTTAAGCAGGAGGAAGTTAAAGCTTGGATTAACTGCAGAGAAAGAGATCACTGAAAAGCACTTCCTATTTTTGACACAGTAAAATATGCTATTATGACTAATCATTAAAACAATCAGTAGTACAATCAGTATGCACCAGATTCTATAGAAAGTCTTCTTAGGAAATCAATTATGCTCCTGCTAAAGAATTTATCAGACCATAGTATATACTACATAATATTGGATTGTATTATTTAATCCTTTAAAGGAACTCCAAATAGGTTAGCATAGAATAACACATCAATTGGAACATAAACACTGCAGCACTGTCATTATATAAAACTTTTATTGATTAGGGTAAGAAACATCAATTTCATTCACAAGGTCAAAGATCACACTGCTCTTAGTCCTAAGTGACAGATGCATCAACTAGCCAAACAAGCAATATATACAGACCATTAAATTTGTACCTGAGAGAACTGGAACATGTTTTGTTTTATTTTATTTAGAAACAATATTGTAGTGCAATCTGAAGTCAGGAATAAACCTAAAGGATTTGTCTTTTTTTTTTTTTGACCTAACATGCTCAAAAAAATTGGATTAAAACTAGATGAAAATCATATCTACTGT